>NC_045629.1:14185227-14488257 GCF_009829155.1 Mustela erminea | reverse complement strand
GTAAATTATAAGTACATATAGTGAATGTATTTCTGACACATCAATGATAAATGGCTTCCTGTATATTATAGAACATTTCTGCAAATCATTGATTTTTGGGGAAAAAAAAGAATACACAAAAACTCCATATTCTTTCAGACATGAATGATACATACCCTAGGGCAAGATGAAGACTATATACTATGAACCACAGTCTAATCAAGTATTACTATACTTAATTTCACCTTCTCTAAAGATGATATTTAAGATTACATGTGCAAGAAAAAAGGAAATGGGCAAAAAAGCTAGTGCTATAAGTAAATGTGAATAAAATTCTCAATGTAATTATTTAAACATATAATACTCAGAATTACTGAATATTTTACTCTGAAGGTCATAGTTTTATAGAATATTTTTTCTCCCCAAAGCATGCCTGTGTTCAGTTCTGATTTAAATTTATCCTTTTCTTTCTAAAAAATAAGGCCACAAATCATTCTCCAAAAGTAACAGTTTTCAGCTCTAAAACTCAAAATAGACCTTATTTTATATCAAATCACATTGGTGAAGATAACTGGGACTACCGAATAGTCTCTGTGCATAAAATTCCTGCCATGGGACACACTGGGGACTTTGATATCAGCTGTTTTATTTCCTGGGGCGAGAAAGTTCTGCATTATTTTTAATTCTGCCAAAGCTATCCTTTGCTGTCTTCTGCACAGTCTCCTGAAGATGTGTCCCTTGGTGTTGGGGTTGCCAGAGTGATGATGCCTTTCAGAATATGAAACTATTATTGAATTATGATTCTTGTAGTCTGTTACTAGGAACATAGAGTACTTTACTTTTTAGTGGCTTTTTATTTTATGATACAGGTACTCTGCTTAGTTACTAAATGCCAGATGGCCAGTTGCTTCTATTAGACAGAGAATGCACAGGATAGTATTGTTTTCAAGTCCTTTTGCTTTCGCCCTCTAAACACCAGCCCTTCACAATTGTTACACAACTCCTGGTTTGATTCTTCCTTCTGTCATTTCTTTCATCGGCTATGATCTGCTGTTTGACTTCAGCTCTTCCCTCCCCTCCACCACCGTCCATCTTTCACATCATTTCCTAAACTATATTGTTCCTTGCCGGTAATTTATTATTTGCCCAATATTGTCGTCAGAGAAGATAGCTGGTAGGATCTGTCAGCGGGATAAAGTGTAAAATGTAGCCCACCGTCGTCTTTCCTTGCCCACCTACACGACCAAATATTCTTACGCCGTTCCTTCTTCTCCCCCTCTCCTTCCTCCTCCTTCCCTAGGCAGAAGGGGTCAGGGCAGGAAGATTTAACAGGCTTTCTTCTGCCACATGGCATCAATAACTGGTGGTTTTCATTTATTCAATTAGGGACCTACTACACTGTGCTAGTGCTGGGGAAGTAAAAAACAATACAAAATACAGAGCCTCTACTCTCTATTTAGTAGTTAATTGTCCAAATTAGGGAGGCAGAAGCTGGATTGTGGGCTCACTTGGAGGAGGGGGTAGTGACAGATGAGGAAGTCTGAAAGCCCAACAAGGATGACAAGATAATAGCAGATAATTTGTGTCCTCTCTCTTTTTTCTTTTTAAAACTGACAAGAGATTGATCAATTGTATGGATCTTTTCAATGTACCAGCTTTTGGTTTCATTGATTTTTCTCTATTGTTTCCTTACTTTCAATTTCGTTGATTCATGTTGTATTCTTAAAATTCTTACTGCCTTTCTTCTACTTGCTTTGAGTTTTGTTTCCTCTTCTTTCTCTGGCCTCCTCAGGTGGAGAAGATTTGATTAGTGGTTTTAGATCTTTCCTCTTTTCCCATGTATGCATTCAGTGCTATAAATGTCATAAGCACTACTGCTTATGCTATATCCCACAAATGTCCATGTTTTACTTTTAATTTTGTTCAAAATATCTTTTAATTTTTCTTCAGATTGCTTGATCTGTGTGTTATTTAGAAGTGTGTTGGGTTAAAGTAATGCAACAGGGAAGCCAATAGACTGAGGTGGCTCTAATGCCTTGGCAATGCCTCAGGCTCTAAGGCCTGAGTAAACCAGAACCTAAGCCAGAGTCAATGCACTTGAATCTGAGAAAATAAAACTTAAGAACAACCAATCATAAATAGCCAACTGGCTTTCCCGAGTAAAGCAACTGCTTAAGCTATAGACAATCAAATAATTTTCCTGTTCTTCTCCCTTGTCAGTTCTATAAAAGTCTCTTCCCTAGTTTTTTTTTTTTTTTTTTAAGATTTTATTTATTTATTTGACGGACAGAGATCACAAGCAGGCAGAGAGACAGGCAGAGAGATCAGAGGAAGCAGGTTCCCAGGACCCTGGGATCATGACCTGAGCCGAAGGCAGAGGCTTTAACCCACTGAGCCACCCAGGTGCCCCTCTTCCCTAGTTCTTGTCAGTGAATCCTTCCTAAATGTTTCTTTCTGTTTGTCACTGCCTGACTCGAATCAATGTATGCTCGACTAAACTGTTGAAAATTTTAATGTGCCTCCGTTTAGCTTTTAACAGTTCTTGACAAAATGCTTTTTCAGCCACGTTCAGAGCAATCATGTAAATTATGTAATAGGAATGACTTGAAAAAGAAAAATATGTCATTGACCCTCACTGGATTTGTAGGTGAAATGTACAGGTGAAGCATTTCATGGAAAAGAAAGCTCTTACAGGTAATGGTGTCAAGTCAAAAAACGAAGATAGGTTCTATTGTTGCCACTTTGAAAGATTCTTTCTTAAAGAGTCAAAATACTGACCAACAAGCCACTATATAAAAAGATCACAAACATTGTACATAACAAAAAGAAAGCAAGTACCTAGTCAGAAACCTGTATTTGCTAAACTGTATCATATTTGGACTAAATCTGTGTGGAAAATGGTGGTGTGTTGTATTAGGCCCAAATCTGGTTGTCGAGACCTGGAGATAAAGCTCATCTACCCAATTTACTATATGTAAATTGGCATCTTACTTAGATTCTTTGGGTTGAAGTCCCTCATAGAATAAAGAGTATAATATTTACCTTGAAGGGTTGCTGTAAGACTAAAATAAAACACATAAATGTAAAATAATGTATACAGAATAGACAATCAGTAAATGCCTCCCATCCCTCTTATCATTGCTTATTAGAAGGTTTTTGATCAAAGTTCATGATTAACATAAGCTAAATCTTAGAATGTCTTCATATTGGTCTATTTCTGTGTATAACTTTTTTAGGTATAATTGTACATATGCTGAATGCTTTAAGACTCTGACACATTGAAAACTGTCTAGAATCACTAAGGTAAAAATCCACACCTCTGAAGAAAAACAAATAATAGGAAAATTAGCCAGTAATTTTAGTAATCATCAAGATGTCACTACAAAGTCAAGCTAGTTTCCTTGGAAAATATAGAATTTTCACTATATTTCTTTGTATCTTAAATGTGCCAGAGGAAACATGACTTCATATTTACATGCTGTAGCTATTACTTGGAAGGAAAATGATCCACATCATGTAATTTCCAAGGAAGCAGGAACAACTTAATTGTGCCCTTGTTAATCTTAAAGTGTAGCATGAAAAACGGCCTTGGAGACTTCCAAAGATGCCCAAAGCACTCCTAAAAGCAGCAATAAAGACACCAGGAGAATCTAGCTGTGAATGTATTCCAAAAAGCTATTTACATGTTAAGGGACAGAATTTAGTTAATAGCGTTACAACTGTGAGGTTAATGCGCAGATCTGAGATTCTATCACAAAGGACTGTTATATGTACTTAACATGCCACTTTGTTCCACAGTTTCCCCTTTCATAGTAATGCATGGTAATGAATGTACATTGAAAGTACTGCATGAGTGTGATGGCTGTTAATAAGAGCAGTAATGATGAGCATGATTACCATTTATTAAATGATCAAAATATGTTGGGTCTTTACTAAGCACTTTCTATACATCATCTCCTTTGATTCTTTTAGCAACCCAGTTAAATTGATGCTGTCATTATCTCTATCTTGAAGAAAAGAAAATGAAGGCTTTAGTGTAAAGAGTAATTTTCTGAGGAGGGCACATTTGGTTAAATACCCAAACGACACTCTTCATTGTGCCCACAAACTTATTCCTTGCCAAGGAACATCAGTTTTTGTTTTGTTTTGTTTTCTTTTGTTTTTTTTTCAAGAATGAAAACACCTAAAGATGTCTTTTCTCCGTCTCCAGGGACTAAAAACTGAGCAGTCTCATTCCAGCACGTTCCTTCCATTCCCCTTGGGACTGACTGAGAAGTGAGCTTGAACACGTATCTCCAAAAGAACTATTAAGGTTACTTTTGCTGTACCACTTGTGGGTAAATTTTCTCATTTTTTAACGCAAACAAACAAATGAAAACAAATGTTCTAATTTCTGGGACTTGGGTGTTAGGAGGTTGTAAGACCCAGATCTATCAGCATCTTGATACTACAGGATGAATGAATGTAAAGTCAAAAGCCTCAAGCCATCCCCTACCCAGTACCTCAATGCCAGTTCCTCTTACCTGCTCTGTTTTTTACCTCTGTTTTTTTCCGCAGACATCCTCATTTTTTAGCATACTATATAATTTCTTGTTATTATATTCAATGTTTTATATATGTTATATATTATTATAATCCTTGTTTTTATATGTTAGCAATATATTATTATTATATTCACTATTTATAGTTTCACTCCCTTGGCAACAGTGTAAGTTCCACAAGAGCAGTGGTCTTTTTTGTTGTTGTTGTTGTTGTTCTTTTTGTGTGTGTGATTTTATTTACTCATTTGAAAGAGAGAGAGGGAGAGGCAGAGGGAGAGGAGAAGCAGACTCTATGCTGAGCAGGGAGCCTGACGTGGGGCTCAGGCCCACAGCCTGAAGACCAAGATAAGAGCTGAAATCAAGAGTCAGTCACTCAACGGACTGAGCAACCCAAGTGCCCCAGACCTTATTCATCATGTAACTGAAAGTTACTTAAAAGTTTAATTCCAATATAGTTAGTTTCAGGTATACACTATATTGTATACCTGATATATTTATCAAGATAAGTGTACTAAAATTTTTTTGAATAAATTTCAAAGAATTGAAATTTTAAAAAATCCTGGTTTTTTACTACCAAAGTAGCAGAGGTAAGAAATCATTATAGTAGTAAATTTGGAAGCAACATAACTGGTGAAAAATAGTGAAATAGTTAAGAAAATTATTTATCTACTTGGTTATTACAAAATGTTTAATAACATTTGAAGTCTATAATAATGTTCACATTACGTCAAACAGAAGAAAGTATATAAATTTTACCTACAATATGATCACCATAATTGAAAGACTTAAAATATAATGGGACACTTTTGGCTATGAGATGTTAACGGTTCTGGAATTGTCCTTTTGATAAAAATAACAGCACAACTGGGGAAAAAAATACAAAATAACTGTTTTCAGGCATTGAACATCAGGCAGGTCAGGAATTTGAATCTCAAAAGAAGAAAAATACACCATGTGATACATAAGATAGATCACCCTGGCTTTCCAACTGGAGACACTTTCCCACTGTGGACCCGTGGTCCTGCAGAATGGAGCAAGATCAGATATCTGGGTTGTTGAAATGTTGGAAATCTGTGTGGCGGTACCTGAGAAAAGAGAGGGGAGTTGTAGGATGGTAGGGAGAGAACCAAATGACGTGGAGGGGGTGGGGGTGGGGGCGGGAGGGAGCAAATACAATGGTGACACGTGGGAGCTCTTGAAGGAAAAAACGACCAGTGATAAACTTCCTGTGAAGGAGATGGTCAAGGTTCACTGAATCTATTGCTTAAGTCAAATTCTTACTCACAGTGTGTCCTTCCATTTACTTATTTTTTTTAAGGTTTTTTTCTTTTTTCTTTTAAAGATTTTATTTATTTATTTGACAGAGAGACACAGGAAGAGAGGGAACAGAAGCGTTGGGAGTTGAAGGGGGAGAAGCAGGCTTCCTGCAGAGCAGGGAGCCCAATGCAGGGCTCGATCCCAGGACCCCAGGACCAAGACCTAAGCCGAAGGCAGACACTCAGCCACTGAGCCATCCAGGCGCCCCTCATTTACTTTTTTATCACAAGTCTCCAGTAAGTGTCTGCTATGCACAGCAGTCCTGTGTGTGTCGTTCTGACAGAACAGAAGTGTGTGGAAGAAGGAAAACATCTCGGGAAACGGGGTGATACTGAAGAATTCAGCAAGTAGAGAAACAGGTTATATGTTACCACTCCTGTAGGACACACCTTCTCTAGTCTAATTTGACGATCTATCCCAAATCTATGTTGCATAGAAGGACGTAAATTCAAATTACAAGATGCAAAATGTGTTGAAATACAAAACAAAACTTAATGGACATAATCATTTTATTCATAAATTCTGAAATTATTTTCTAATCGGCATGTAATAGAAGACAACTCGGCAATTATTAAATAATCACACATTATTAAAGGGAAATAGTAGCTTAGAGATATTGAACTTAGGGTGGAAAATCACTGTATACTTCACTAACACATTCATTGACATGAGAAGTAGTGACAGGTTCTAACTGTACAGTGATTATAATGTAGGATTAACAGAAACCAACTATCTCTGGGGTTCTAGAGGAACTCCTCTAGGGGCTTCTTGCTGCTTTACTGAATCAAATGCCCTTTACTGGAAAAAGTTCCCGCTGGAGTCTTTGTTAGACAGTTCTGTAAGAATCTATGCTGGTCGAGGCAGATTTGCTAAACTGTAAACCATGTGGGCCAGCAGAGGCACTTCATGGTACCTAGTAAGCTCTGGGAGTGACTTAGAACAAAAGCAGACATCTAACACTATAATTGGAAACAGGGAATTTGAAAATAGATGTGGTGTTTTATTTAATTATACCATTTAGTTTCTTCTTTACAGTGACAAATTATGTTGCATACAAGAAAATATTTAAATCACTTAAATAAAAATTCAACACAAGCTGCTCTCATATTTGCATGGAAATCCATTACTGCTTCTACAGGCATCATGAAAATCCTGTGCTCTACTGATGTTTGTGCTAGATAGACTGACATAAGGGGGTGTGTCTGGGCTACTCTCTGCTATCTGATCAAGAATTAGAAATATGAATCGCTACAGTGAAATATCCAGTTGTTCATAAGTAAATGTTCTACCTAAAGATGCAAAGATGTCATCCTATGTAATACGCATAGTTTTCATAATTTATACAAACTGTGACAGCAATTTGCCATGCATATTGTGGTATTGACATTCTTACTCAATTCCTTTTCCTGCTTTAGTAACAAGGTGTTAAACAATGTATCACTTACCCATTTGGAGCCATGGTCAAGCTGGTAGGAATTCACTGAAAAATGTGTATGAACAGGGGCACCCTAGTGGCTCAGTCGGTGAAGCCTCCGCCTTCAGCTCAGGTCATGATCTCAGGTCCTGGGATGGAGCCGCATGTTGGGCTCTCTGCTCAGTGGGGAGTCTGCTTCTCCTTCTCCCTCTGCCCCTCCTCACCCCCATACCCCCTGTGCTTGTGCTGTCTCTCTCTCGAATAAATAAGATCTTAAAAAAAAAAATGTGCATGAGGATATCTGGGAGGCAATTCCCACTTCAGCATGAAAAAACTAAAACATGGACTGCTGTTTTGAAGTTTTATTATATTTACATATTTACAATATCATTATTTATTGTTTAAATCAGCATTTCTTTATCATATTATATCAATTGCTACATTAACAATATTGTGTGCTGTAATTTTAAGTGTGTTTTTTCAAGCTAATAGATGATAAACTACAATAAACAGCATGAAAAATTTACTTTAGAGAGTCTACCTACGTCCAAATCAAAATAGGTAATAAAAACATTCTATGGGTGCCTGGGTGGCTCAGTTAAGGCAACTGCCTTCTGCTCAGGTCATGAACCTGGAGTCCTGGAATTGAGCCCCACATCAGGCTCCCTGCTCAGTAGGGAGTCTGCTTCTCTCTCTGACCCTCCCCTCCTCACGCACTCTCCCTCTCTCTCTCATTCTCAGTCTCCATCAAATAAATAAAATATATTTTAAAAAATAATAAAAAAAACAAAAACATTCCAAGTGCCTCAAAGAAAAGTTCACACTGTACACAAGACTAAAAATAAAAAAAGAAAGAAGAAAAATGTCGGGATGAAAGGTATATATACAAAACAGATCAATAGTCAAAATATCACTAAGTTTGAATCTTCTGGAAAGAAAGAAACAGTGAGCCCTCAGGAAAGTAGGCTGTTTATAAGGTCCACTAAGACCTTTCAAATTCAAAGGTTCTCTTTTCAGTACTTGCCAGTAAAATTACATTAATTTTTGAAGTGCTTTGCTGTCCTGAAACTATGACTTTATCCTGAATGCTCCCTTGATTACTGTTTTCTGAGGATTCTCCTGTTATACCATTATGCAAATTTTATGAAGCCACCCATGATATCAAAATACATTATACTAATAAACTGTCAGGACTGGAGATAGTCAATGACAGCATTACCATAGTCCAGATAGAAAGCAAGTTCTAAAAACAGATATTTGGGGGCACCTGGGTGGCTCAGTTGTTAAGTGTCTGCCTTCGGCTCAGGTCATGATCCAGAGTCCTGGGATTGCTCAGCAGGGAGCCTGCTTCTCCCTCTCCCAGTCCCCCTGCTTGTGTTCCCTCTCCTGCTGTGTCTCTGTCAAATAAATAAAATATTTTTAAAAATAAATAAAATAAAAACAGATATCTGGACTTAAGTAAGTAAAGCAGGGTTTGGGGTTTTTTTTTTTTTGGTCAATTTTATAAAAGTGGAAAATATGCTTTCTGTGGATTATATGGTGAAAAATATTAACTAAAAGAGGCCATGGAATTTTGCTGAATAGGATTAGGATGAATAAATTAACACAAATTTCCGTAATGAAAGAAAGGCTTCCAATCAAACCCAGCAAGCTGCAAATCTGTTGATATCACAAAATAGTTTTTATTGATGACTCTTCATGTAAGAAAATACCTTAATTACTAGAGAGCATTGGTTATCTTTAACTTAACTGGTTACCCATAGATAGAAATCTTGAGGTTCACCAGCCACTTTTAGATTCAGATAAAGAAACTGTGCCCCTGAGAACTTAATTATAGCTTGGATGACTAAAAATGATAATTTCCTTGGAAAACTATCACTGCGTTAAATACAATATTCTCTCATTTATTTTACTTTATCAGAAAAGTTTACGAATTCTTGCTTTTCTTTAATTTCATTATGTAGGCACATGGATTCTGTAATTGTTCCCTAGCCATCATGATGACAAATGAATTTTAAGTGATGTAAAGAATATTATATTTGTTTAAAAATTAAAAAATAAAAAAGAATATTATATTTGTTTTATTATATTTATTTCTTTAAATTATTTTGTACTCTACCCATTATTAGAATTGTGAATTGTAGGCAATGCCTGTCCATAATTACAGTCATTATTCTCAGAGGCTCATCATAGTCACAAAATTTAATTTATATTCCCTGCGCTTTTTGTCACTTAGTTTTTTTTTTTAATGTGTAGTTCCCAATTTGATTAAGTTAGGTATTGTATCTCTCATTTTGCCTTCAAAGTGAAGGTTTTCCTGGTTCAACTTATTTCAGAAGACCATACGCTGTAAAAATGACACAGGCTCCTGACTCTGGAGGTTTGAAAAAATTGGGTCATGTAAATAGTTAACAATAGGTTGGGAAGTCCTTGCAGTTCACTTCCAAATGTACAAGAAAATCTGGACAAAATGTAAATCAAGATTTTTATTGGACTTATCAGAAAACAGAAGTTTCAGGCACATTCAGGGAGAGAACTAAGATTTGCCTGCTTGCAGCAGGAACTTCTGGCATCATAAACTCATAGGAACACTTAAATGGTGGAGCCACAGTTTTAGGGGGCTCCCACACTTCCAAGGCCTTTTCGTCTGGGAAACCCACCGGATTCTCATGTGAAGATTTGAGAATTGCCTCCTAGGGCTTCCTTGGAGGGTGAGAAGTGAGGAAGAAGAGCCACTGTGGAACGGGCCCAGAGCTGCTTTCTTTTTTCTTTTTTTTTTAAAGATTCTATTTATTTATTTGACAGAGATCACAAGTAGGCAGAGAGACAGGCAGAGAGAGAGGAGGAAGCAGATTCCCTGCTGAGCAGAGAGCCTGACACGGGGCTCGATTCCAGGACTCTGGGATCATGACCTGAGCCGAAGGCAGAGGTTTTAACCCACTGAGCCACCCAGGTGCCCCCCAGAGTGCTTTCAATAAGGAAGTCCACCCTGGAAGAAAGGACTTCATCAGAGCCTTATTCCAGCTTGAAGAAGAGGATTCCTCCTGACTCTACCCCCTCCAGACTTCTAGTCTCAGCAAAGAAGGAAGAAAACACTCAGAAGAGGTCAGGGCTTCGAGGCAAAAGACTGGGAACCAGGGAAGGGAGGGAGCAATCGGAGGACATTTGGGGGAGGGGGTGTAGCAACAAAATAGCAGAGATATTGTGAGGTCACAGTCCTGGGACAGTCTCACTGAACGACTTAGGTTTAATTGAAATATTATAAACACTTCCCCTCCCCAACACCTACCACCAATCAGTAGCTTTCTAGTATAATAATAGGATTACAGCTCAAAGAACTTCCAGACACAGGGTGCCTGGGTGGCTCTGTGGGTTAAGCCTCTGCCGTCAGCTCAGGTCATGATCTCAGGGTCCTGGGATCAAGGCCCCACATCAGGCTCTCTACTCAGTGGGGAGCCTCCTTCCTCCTCTCTCTCTCCCTGCCTCTCTGCCTACCTATGACCTCTCTCTCTCTCTCTCTCTCTCTCTTAAATAAATAAATAAAGTCTTTAAAAAAAAAAAAAAGAACTGCAAGACACAAACTCTCAGAGATGGATTACAAGAGGGGGTCAAAGTCAAGAGAGGAGACAAGACAGTAAAGGAATTCAAAGCCTCTGGATACTATAACTTCAACAAATGTTTAACGTGCCTTAATCCTACCAGACTGATAGGAATTCCCCAATGAAAGTTCTGTTTACCTCAATTCCTATTATCTGATAATGATGTGTCTAGTTTAAAAAAAAAAAAAGATACAAGGCATGCAACAGACAAAAACTACTCTCTGAAGAGACACGGCAATCATCAGAAGCAGATTCAGGTGTAACATACATGTGGTGACCATCAAACAGAGAATTTAAAATCACCATGGTCTGGGATGCCTGTGTAGCTCAGTCAGTTGGGCAGCTGACTCTTGATTTCGGCTCAGGTCATACTCCTGGGATCCTGGGATCCAACTCCAAATCAGTCCCTGAGCTCAGCAGGGATCCTGCTTGAGATTCTCTCTCTCTCCCACTTCCCCTTCCCTCCTCCGTTCACTCTCTCTCTCTGTTTCTCTCTCTCTCTCTCTCTCTCAAATAAATAAATAAATAAATAAATAAATAAATAAATCTTTTAAAGAATAAAAAATCCATGGTTAATATGTTAAGGGCTATAATAGTAAACACAAACAAGAACAGATGGGTAAAGTAGATGGAAAGATAGAAACTCAAAGAAAGAATGAAAAAGAAATGCTAAAGAAATTCTGTAGCAGAAATGAAGAATGTCTTCAATGAGTATTGAATGAGTATTCAATGAGTATTGAAATAGCTGAGAAATGGATCCAGGAATAGAAACTTCCTACACTGAAATGCAAAGAGAAAAGGAAATAAAATTTTAAAAAAAATCGAACATCCAAGAACTGTGAGACAATATCCAAGGCATACATACATACATACATGTAATTGGGAGATCAGAAGTGGAGGAGAAAATGGAACAGAAGAAATATTTGAAGTAATAATGGCCAAAAACTTCCCAAATTAAAGACAGACCCCAAGCCACAGACCCAGGGAACTCCGATGATACCAATGGGATAAATTTTAAAAGAAAAAACAAAAAGACACACATTCAGTCTTACTACCATTCAGACTGCAGAAAATTAAAGTTGACCTTGATAAAAGCCAAAAAAAGGAGAAAAAAAAGTGTTATCTGTAGAAAATAAGGACTTCTCATCAGAAAGCATGCAAGCAAAAGAGAATGGAGTGAAATATATAAAGTGTTAAAGGAAAAAGCACCAACTGTGAATTCTTCCGCCCCCCCCCCCTTTTTACAACCTTGCATTCTGTCTGCAGAAAAATTGCTTTGGAAAATAAAAGACAAATACTTTCTCATAAAGAAAAAATCAGAGAAATCATTGATAATAGACCCACCCTCCAAGAAATGTTAAAAGTTCTCCAGGTGGGAGGAAATTATATAGATCAGAAACTTGGATGTACATAAAGAAAAGAAAGGATTACATAAAGAGAAAGAATAAATGAAGGTTTTAAAAAAAAAGCTCTTATTTTTCTTCTTCCTAATTGATATATAACTGTTTAAAGCAATAACAACATAATTGGTATATGGAAAAGTAAAATAAATATCAACATTTCCACAAGGGATAGGAGAGAGAAATTGGGAATATTCTGTTATAAAGTAAATGTGCCATATGTTAAGGTATAGTGGTATTTGAAGATGGACTTAGTTAAAAATGTATATTTTAGGAGCACCTGGGTGGCTCAGTCAGTTAAGCGTCTGACTCTTGATTTCAACTCAGGTCATGATCTCAGGGTTCTGGAATGGAGGCCGGTGTCAGGCTCATTGCTCAGAGGGAAGTCTGCTTCTCTTTCCTTCTCCCCCAACCCTTCCCCGCTCTTGTACTCTGTCTCTTTCTCCGTCTCTCTCTTAAATAAATAAATACAATTTTTAAAAAATGGGTATTTTTAAACTAGGGAAACCAATAACAATTTAAAGGTAAGTCTAATTGATACACTTAGAGAAGATAAAATGGAATCATAAAAAATACTCCATTAAAACCATGAAAGGCAGGGGTGCCTGGAAGGCCCAGTCAGTTAAGCATCTGCCTTCAGTGTCAGGTCATGATTCCAGGGTCCTAGGATCAAGCCCCACATCCAGCTCCCTGCTCAGCAGGAAGTCTGTTTCTCCCTCTCCCTCTGCCCCTTCCCCTGCTTGTTCTCTCCCCCACCCCAAATAAATAAATAAATAAATAAAATCTTTTAAAATAAAAAAAATATAAAAACTGTGAAAGGCAGAAATGAGAGAAAAAGGAGCAATAAACAAATGCAATGAATAGAAAGCAGTTACAAACAGGATAGTATTAGTCTATTTGTATCAATAATTACTTTAAATGTGATTGGTTTAGATATACCAATTTAAGATTCAATTTCTTTCTAAATTTCAGGGTTTGGTTCATTTTTCTGTTGGGCATGATATTTATTTTTATTTTTAAAAAATTATTTTTATTAACATATAAGGTATTATTAGCCCCAGGAGTACAGGTCTGTGAATCATCAGGCTTACACATTTCATAGCACTCACTGTAGCATATACCCTCCCCAATGTCCATAACCCAACCACCCTCTCTCTACCACCTCCCACCCCCAAGTAACCCTCAGTTTGTTTTATGAGATTAAGAGTCTCTTATGGTTTGTCTCCCTCCCAATCCCATCTTGTGTTTTTTTGTCCTTTTCCTGCCCCCCCAAACCCCCTGCCCTGCCTCTCAAATTCCTCATATCAGAGAGATCATAAGATAATTGTCTTTCTCTGATTGACTTATTTCACTTAGCATAATACCCTCTAGTTCCATCCACGTCATTGCAAATGGCAAGATTTAATTTCTTTTGATGGCTGCATAGTATTCCATTGTATATATGTGTATGTATACACATCTTCTTGATCCATTCATCTGTTGATTGACATCTAGGTTCTTTCCATAGTTTGGAGATTGTGGACACTGCTGCTATAAACATTCGGGTGCACATGCACCTTTGGATCACTACATTTGTATTTTTAGGGTAAATACCCAGTAGTGCCATTGCTAGGTCATTGGGTAGCTCTATTTTCAACTTTTTGAGGAACCTCCATGCTGTCTTCCAGAGTGGCTGCACCAGCTTGCATTCCCACCAACAGCATAGGAGGGTTCCCCTTTCTCTGCATCCTTGCCAGCATCTGTCATTTCCTGACTTGTTAATCTTAGCCATTCTGACTGGTGTGAGGTGGAATCTCAGTGTGGTTTTGATTTGTATTTCCCTGATGCCAAGTGATGTGGAGCACTTTTTCATGTGTCTGTTGGCCATCTGTATGTCTTCTTTGCCTTTTTTGTCTGCTCATGTCCTCTGCCCATTTCTTGATTGGATTAATTTGTTCTTTGGGTGTTGAATTTGATAAATTCTTTATAGATTTTGGATACTAGCCCTTTACCTGATAAGTCATTTGTGAATATCTTCTCCCATTCTGTCGGTTGTCTTTTGGTTTTGTTAAGTGTTTCCTTTGCTGTGCAAAAGCTTTTGATCTTGATGAAGTCCCAGTAGTTCATTTTTTCCCTTGCTTCCCTTGCCTTTAGCGATGTTCCTAGGAAAAAGTTGCTGTGACTGAGGTCAAAGGGATTGCTGCCTGTGTTCTCCTCAAGGATTTTGATGGATTCCTGTCTCACACTGAGATATTTCATCCATTTGGAGTCTGTTTGTGTGCAGTGGTGTAAGGAAATGGTCCAGTTTCATTTTTCTGCATGTGGCTGTCCAATTCTCCCAACAGTGTTTGTTGAAGAGACTGTCTTTTTTCCATTGGACATTCTTTTTTGCTTTGTCGAAGATTAGTTGACCATAGAGTTGAGGGTCTATTTCTGGGCTCTCTATTCTGTTTCATTGATCTATGTGTTGGTTTTTGTGCCAGTCCCATACTGTCTTGATGATAACAGCTTTGTAATAGAGCTTAAAGTTTGGAATTGTGATGCCACCAACTTTGGCTTTCTTTTTCAATGTTCCTCTGGCTATTCAGGGTCTTTTCTGGTTCCATATAAATTTTAGGATTATTTGTTCCATTTTTTTGAAAAAAATGGATGGTATTTTGATAGAGATTGGATTAAATGTGTAGATTGTTTTAGGTAGCATATACATTTTCACAATATTTCATGAGCATGGAAGGGTTTTCCATTATTTTGCATCTTCCTCTTTTCTTTCATGAGTACTTTATAGTTTTCTGAGTACAGATTCTTTGCCTTTTTGGTTAGATTTGTTCCTAAGTATCTTATGGTTTGGGGAGCAATTATATATGGGATCACTCTTTAAAACTTCTCTTTCTTCTGTCTTGTTGTTGGTGTATAGAAATGCAACTGATTTCTGTGCATTGATTTTATATCCCAACACTTTATTGAATTCCTCTCTGAGTTCTAGCAGTTTGGGAGTGGAGTCTTTTGGGTTTTCCACATAAAGTATCATATCATCTGCAAAAAGTGAGAGTTTGACTTCTTCTTTGCTGATTCAGAGGGCATGATATTTTAAACTGGAAATATTTTTGAAGAACAAAGTAAGAGTTCTATAAACATAGGGAACCCAAATTCTGGCATCCTCTAATTCATCTAGTATATTTAATAAAATTTCTAAATATGTTTATGCCTCATTGATTCCTTTTTATTTTCAGTTGACTAAACTTGGGCAACTGTGCTTGGCATATTTTATTTTTATTCAAATAAAATTTATTTAATCAATTTATTACAATTAATTTATTTTTAAATTAATAAAATAGATATACTTTACTACTACTTAGTCTTGGCTTTCCCTTTGAGTGATTTCTTCCTACCCAGGAACTGTGAAAAGAAATCTTGAAATATGATATTTGTGAAAGTCTAGAAACTACTAACACCTGCATTCAAGAATAATTACTCTAGAAAGTGATCCAGAAGCATTTATCAAAAAATTCTGTAAATGAAGCAAAATCTATGCCTTCTCTTGATCTACAAGAATCATGTCTTCCTTAATATTCTAATTAGTATCAAGTAGGCATTTTTTAATGCATAAACACTTCTTGGTTACCAGAACTTTTTTGTAAGTCTGAGAAACTATTGTATATATCCTGCTTTTCTGTTTTTATTCTCAAACGTAGATGGGAGAGAGGAGTGACAGAGGGTGGTGATAGGGGTAACAAGCAAGCAAAATCAAGGGATGAAATTACACTAAAGAAAATAGGAGAAATCAGCTTAAATGTACATAGTTAAACTCCTTATTCCAAAGACCCTATTGTTCTAAGTGAATATAATTTCTGAAAAATAAAGTTCTAACATTCCCTGATGTGGTGATCTATTTTTTTTCCTTTGTAACGTATAAAGAAAAGACATATGCAAGTTGAAATCTGTATAGTACCTTAGCATTATATTAAATGCAAACACAAAGATCTTGACAAATGTTTTCTCAGGAGACAGCCAAGAAATTTACTGCCAGGATATACAGTCTAATGGCAAGTAGAATCAGTCCAAACTTCCAAGTAATCACTGTAGCCTAGGTTGCATGAATTGCTGTTATGAATAATATGAATAATATGCCCCCCCTTTAGTGCAAACAGGTGGCCGTTTTTCCTTTTCAAGCAGTTGGGTTAATTTTCTATACATAGTAGCAGCATTTATTGCTCTATATTAGCATCACTGTATTGAACAGGTCTGTGCAAATATAATTGAATACACCACAGTATATTGTCTCTGCCATGTTTAATTTATACTAGTCTCTCTCCAAATTAAGATATGAGAATGAACAAATTTTAAATAGAAATAAAGGGTTGGGGGCACTTGAATCCACAATTGGTTGAGTGGTTGACTTGTTTTCAGCTTAGGTCAGGATCTTAGGGTTGTGAGATCAAGCCCCATATTGGACTCACACTCTTTGTGGATTCTGCTTGAGATTCTCTCTCCCTCTGCCTCTCATACCAGTGTGTGCACTCTCGCTCTCTCAAATAAATAAAACAAATCTTAAAAAAGAAGTAAATGTTTTATCTGTGTAATTGTTTTATAGTGTCAGTTCAGGACTATACAAGCATGAAATGGTTATATTATCTTCACTAACTCCCTCCCTAATGATTCTGTGTCAAATCCCCCTTTCCAGTTCCTTAATGCTCCAGGCATAGAATCTGCATCAACTTTACCTGTTAAAACTTTCATTGCTAAAACATGCTCTCATGTCTCCTCCCCTGACCAAAAAAAAAACCACATGCATGGCTTGTGGCTCGAGGGTTTACTCCCCTCCCCACACTTCCTTCCCCAGACTCTGCCACCTGGGCAGGGTACAGAATAGAGCAGTGGTGCTCATCTTACTCAGCCAGACTAAAACTGGAGGTAGGTGGGGAAGGGATCCTGCTTTCCCTCAGCTTTCCTGATATAACTGGGGCTCTGCTCTTGTGATGATCTCCAGATATATCCACGTCAGTCACTTCATCAGTGAAAGCAAGATTTCTTTCTCAATAAATCTTTAGTTG
Source organism: Mustela erminea (assembly GCF_009829155.1). Lineage (NCBI taxonomy): Eukaryota > Metazoa > Chordata > Mammalia > Carnivora > Mustelidae > Mustela > Mustela erminea. Next base: position 14,470,977 of record NC_045629.1, on the reverse strand, counting down.
TTTCAATATATGAGAAGTAGGCTACAGTTTGTCAAAAATAGACCACTGAGAATGGACTGTGGCGGTGGCTGATCGGGGTTAATGAAAACAATATTGTGCTCCAGAAAATGCAGGTTTAATAACAGTCTAGTACAACATGTTACTCTGCTTTTTTAAAGGAAATTCAAGCAGTATGGGTGGAAGTCATGATGGAGCAAATTGAACATAAGGTCATTCTACAGTAACAGTGTGTAGAACAAACGGAACACTAGTAAATGCCATTAAGATTGTCGGTTCTCTTGCTGTGATGTTAATTCGTGTTTTTAATGGATACAATCTCATGGTTGAGAAACTCCAATTAAGAGGAAAATCCAAATAAAGAACTTTGGATGACATTCACAGTGGTTCCAAAGATCATAGAAGAGAGCCTGATAAGCATGTTTATTTGCATGTCTCTTCTTGTTTTCCTTAACAGAATAGCAATTTATGCCTTCAAGTAGTTTTGTACAATAACAAAGAGTACTACCACAGATTATCTAACTGATGAACATTTAGTCGAAGAGCTTAGCAGGCATAGAGCTTACAGTATGATTATGCAGCCCTACCTTCTGGGAAATTATAAAGGAAAAAAAAACCATTGAATTAGATATACAAATTTGCCTCCACAACTCACTTGACATAAATCACATTTTTCTCTTAAGCAGGTCTAAAAAATTTCTCTTCACGCAGAGAAGGTTTATTATTGATGCATGAAATTTTGAGTAAAGGCTTTGGAGTGGCCTTGAACAAGAGAAGCAGTAGAGTAGCTGTGCATTTGATGTGTGATTTTCTGGTATGGCAGTCACAGGATGCCCAGATCCTTCACTCCAAAAGAGCAGGGCTGAGAATGCTGGTCACGCAGAATGATGAGGAAATCAAACCAATTATATAGGGAAGGATGGGGAAACAGATTGGCTGGAGCCTGAACAGCTTGGCCCATAAGATAACCTTGAGAAGATAAGTTATTGATTAGGATAATAGAATGGAAAGATAGAAGGACTGCATGGGACCTTATATCTTTGTGAAGCTATTATATCATCTCTACTATTGGATTTCTTTTATATGAGAAAATATCTCTTACGCCATTGTTTTAAGAGCTTTTCTGTAGTATACAACCCAATCTAACAAAACAAATACACACAAATTTTAATTTAGAGATCATAAACATGGCAACAGGAACATAAGAATATACTAGATGGTCTAGATGGTCAGCTTCTATCTGCATGAAATTTTCTATATAATAGGAAATGTAGACAATAAATAGCAACAGCAGCAGTAACAATAACAAAATGCAAAAGTGTTAGCTTTTGCCTGTCTGGGTAACTCTTTTGCTTATCTTCTTCAAATCTGAATGACAAAATTGCTGGGAAGAATATTCTTAAAGTAAGATTATTTTCCTTTCAGCTTTTTGATTATGTCATGCCATTCCCATCTAGCTTGCAAAGTATCTGCTGAGAAATCTACTGATAGCCATATGAATTTTCTTTGTATGTAATTACTTGCTTTTCTCTTGCTGCTTTTAAGATTCTCTCTTTAACTTCTGACATTATATGTGCCTTGATGTAGTTCTCTTACTTGGTTTCAACTTATTTTAAACTCTCGGGGCTTCCCAGGCCTAGGTGTCTGTTGCCTTCCCTAAATTAGGGAAGTTTTCAGCAATCATTTCTTCAAATAATTGCTCTCCCCACCCCCCACCCCCCTTTTCTCTCTCTTCTCCTTCTGGGACCTCTATCATGCCAACATCGTTATAGTTGATGTTGTTCTAGAGGTCCTTGCACCTTGGTTATCTTCATTTTTTCTCATTTAAAAACATTTAATTAACATATAATGTATTACTTGCTTCAGGGGTACATGTCTGTGAATCATTTGTCTTCCACACTTCATAGCACTCGCCATAGCACATACCCTCCCCAATGTCCATCACCCAGCCACTTTTCACTGTTCTGTCTGGATGAGTTCCAGTGTCCTGTCTCTCAGTGCCTGATCCACTCTGCTATCATCTGGTCTTTTGTTGAACCCCTCTACCTATTTTTTAGGTCAGTTATTGTATTCTTTAGTTCTGTGGCTTCTGTTTAATATTTTCTTATGTGGTCTATCTCCTTGTTAGGTATCTCTCTGTGTTAATCCATTCTACCACATTCAGTTAGCATCTTTATGACTATTACTTTGAATTCTTTATCATGTAAATTACTTGTGTCCATATCATTAAGGTATTTTTCTGAGGTTTTGTCTTGTTCTTTCTTTTCAAACGTATTTCTCTCTTTCTTCATTTGGCTTGACTCTGTGTTGTTTCTATGTGTGAGGCAAAAGAACTTCCTCTCTTAGTCTTGAAAGAGTATCTGTGTGTAGGTGATTAATTCAACCTTGCCCCGGCTCTTGGTTGTCTAATGAACTTTTGTGATTGTCCAACTACAGGATTTATTTTTTTGTATGTTGGTTTGTGGAGGATGCGCCAAGACCTGTCAGTGATCCTAAGGGAAGAATCTCATTTAGTGCCTGATTTCAGGCTGATTGGAAGCCAGACTCTCAAGCAGCAGCTTTGAAAGTATTCAAATACATACAGTGTCATGGGCCTCCAGTTGTAAACCCTGCTGACCTCCAGACCAGGAGGCCTGAAGGTGTCCCCTAAGTGACAGTTGCAAAAATCAGGGCTCCAGATAAATGCACAAGGTCCTTTATGGGAAGTTTCATTGAGCTATAGTGAAGTCAGGGATGGGGTCTCCCTGCTTATGTTTCCTGGAAGCACCTCCTGAGCCTCTACATGTGTGGGAAACCTGAAGCAAGTTTCTTAGGCTGAAGCTCCAGGCTAAGTAAATCTATATCTTTGCGCTGCTCTGGCAGTGGTGGTCTGCCAGGTACTATCTTTCCAGTTGTTAAAGCCCCACAAAACTCTAGAAGACCATCTCTCTTGTCCACCATGGCCAGGCAATGAAGGGGTACTCTTTATGTGTATTTAACTTCTGGCTTTAGCAAGACTACTGGAGAGTATAGTGGGTGAGCTACTCACTGTCCTCAGGAGGACAGTAGGAAAATGTCTTGACTACATGTACCCATGGCTTCAGCAGTGCAGTATGAGAGTGCTTTGTCTGTTCACATGCACTGCCTTCGGGCTGGGATTGCAAGAATGCCACAGCTATTTGGCTCATCAGCCAGACAGCACCACAACCACTGACATTCTCTTGCCTCAGCAAGTGCCTTGAGCACTTTCCCCCAACTCATTCCAGCAAGGGGGTGGAGGGTGCCATGACCAAGCTTACCCACCTGTGCTAGCAGGCTATGTGGAGTGTGCAACAATGACATCTGCCAACCCTTCTACCTCTGGGGAATACCTTAATGCCCCCCACCTCCAGCCAATATCCCCAGATCAGCAATTGAGTCTTCCCTCACATATAGTCTAGACATTTTCCAAACTGCTGGTTTTTTTCACTGGGTCTAGTGGTGAGTGTGATTGCACACAAGCCCTCCAAGAAGGGACTCCTGGTTTCCTCTAGCACTTTGGAACCCCTGATGTCAGTCCCCTTGGTTTTCCAAGCCAGATGTTCTGGGGGTTCACCTCTCTAGTGCAGATTTCAGGTGCCCCAGTGTGGGGCACCATTCTCCACTCCTCTGGCAGAAACAACTATCTGGTGAGCTTCCACCCTATTGTGTGTTACTACACCAAACTTGATGTGGTACTTTTATTTGTTGTGCAGAACAGTCACTCTAGATTTCAGATCCTTTTCAGGAAGAAATAATCCATATGTCACTGTAGATTTGGTGTGTCCTTGGGAGGAAGTTAGTTCAGGATCTTCCAACATTGTCGTCTTTCTGCTTACAGTTTTAATTTTGCATTTGAAGAAAATGGAAACAATAAGGTGGCAAATTTTGCCTCAGTATAACAGTTAGAATTATGGGTCCCTCAAATCAATGGCTGTCAATCAAAGCCTAGACAGTAGGTGATCTGATGAATAATTTAAAACTGATTTATTAGCTGTGCAGAAGTGAAGTTAATCGTGCAGGGAGACACAATGTCAGTTGCCAGCAATTTACTATGTTTTTGAAAACCATAGGCAGCAATTTACAGAAAAGATTAGGCCAGTTACTGTACACACATGACATTTTCCTGATTTAAGATGTCATTCTGAAAGCTGTAAACTGACAACTGGAGTTTGGAATGAGGTTATAAAGTTTATGAGGAACTGCTTTTACCTGAGAATGTCTATATTTCTGCTCTGGGAGACCCCTGAAAGCACACCTCCTGCTGGGATTAAACATGTGTATGCAAATGAGCCCTGTCAGCGAGGTGATGCACCTTCTCTCGGCGCCATTAAGCACCTTTGCATGACTCAGTGCTCTAATGCACTGGCTTGTCCGGGAGAAAGCATGGTGATGGGACGTTATTTCTTAGAACTGATGCTATTTCAAAGAAAACACTATGAATATATCCTATTTAGTCCTAAACCATCCCAGTAATTGTAATTACTTTAATCCTGTGCCAGAATTATTTTTTTAGTTGCTTTTCAAAAGAATATGGTATGCACAAAGTAGAAAATCACCTTTGGGTGGCACAGTCATAATTGCTGTGGGCAAGCTTCACTGAGGATGGAAAAAATTAATGGACAAAAATTTGAGGAGAAGTAAGTTATCTGCACAACCTCAAAGTATCTACCCCTAACTATTCTCTAATTACTGTGTTGGCTTTAACCTATGTCCACAAATTCTTGACATTCCTCTTCCCTCTGGGAGATAAACCTTTGTTTTCCTCCCTTTTAGTGTGGACTGGACATAGGATTTGCTTCCCAAAAATAGAGCACAGAAAGGGGGAAATGACAGCATTACTGTGAAGAAGTCGGTCATATAGCACCTCAACCAAATCATCCAAGGTGGTATCAGGTATCACTAAGAATAAGCCCATGTTGGTATCAGATGCACCCCTGATATGCTGTGATGAGCAGGGCACTTTGCCACTCTGATATCCTTCCTCAAAATTCATAATCCTAGTGTAATTATGAAGAAACATCAGAAAAGCCCAAATGAAGGACATTCTAAAAAATAGCCAGTATTCCTCAAAAGTCTCTATGCCAAGCTCATAAAAACCAAGTAAAGACCAAAACATTTTCATAGATTGGAGCTGCAATTAAGTTTAATAAATGAAACTTGATATCCTAGGCTGGATCCTGGAACAACAAAAATATTTTTAGAAGTATTTAAATCAGGTATCAGTGGGAAAAATCAGTGAGATACAAATAAATATCCCAGCTTAGTTAATAGAGTTTTACCAACGTTAAGTTTTTAGTTTTAGTTTTGATAGCTATATCAGGGCTATGAAAGTTGTTTACATTAGTAGGAGCTAGGTGGGGGTATGTGAGAAATGTCTGTACTATCGTTGAAAGTTTGTGATTATCTAAAACTATTTTGATACAAAAATTTTAGAACAACATTTTTTTTTAAAGATTTTATTTATTTATTTGACAGAGAGAGATCACAAGTAGGCAGAGAGGCAGGCAGAGGGAGAGAGAGGAGGAAGCAGGCTCCCTGCTGAGCAGAGAGCCCGATGTGGGACTCGATCCCAGGACCCTGAGATCATGACCTGAGCCGAAGGCAGCGGCTTAACCCACTGAGCCACCCAGGCGCCCTAGAACAACATTTTAAAGAAGAAAAAGGTCAGTGGATGTTATGGGTTGCATCGTCTTCCTCAAAAGATATATTGAAGTCCTAACCCTCAGTACCCAAATGTGACTTGATGTGAAAATAGGATCCTTACAGACATAATTAGTTAAGATGATGTTAAACTGAAGTAAGGTGGGCCCTTAATCTAATATGACTGATGTCCTTTTTTTTTTTTTTTCTTAAGATTTCACCTATTTATTTGAGAGAGAGAGACAGGCAGGAAGAGCACAAAGGGAGAAGCCAAGTCCCCGCTGAGCAGGGAGCCTGATGAGGGGCTCCATCCCAGAATCCTGAGATCACGACCTGAACCAAAGGTAGATGCTTAACTGACTGAGCCACACAATTGACCCATGACTAGTGTCCTCTTGAGAAGACACACTGACACACAGTGAAGAGAACCCTGAAAAGACAGAGGCAGAGTTGGGAGCCAGGAACACCAAGGCTTGCTGATCTCCCCCAGAAGCCAGAAAGAAGCAAAAAAGTTTTTTTCCCCTATGGGTTTCAGGGGAGTGTAATTCTGCAGACATCTTGAGTAGAGACTTTCCAGCCTCCAGAACTGTGAGACTGTTCTCTGTTTTAAACCACCCAGTTTGTAGCATTTTGTTACATTAGGAAACTGGTACAATTGAGAAATAGAGGAAGTTTCTCTCCATGCTTTTTTTTTTTTTTTTTTTTTTGTATGTGCTCTTTTAATTTCTTTTTTTTTTTTAAGATTTTATTTATTTATTTGACATACAGAGATCACAATTAGGCAGAGAGGCAGGCAGAGAGAGAGAGGAGAAAGCAGGCTTCCCGCCAAGCAGAGAGCCCGATGTGGGGCTCGATCCCAGAACCCTGAGATCATGACCTGAGCCGAAGGCAGAGGTTTTAACCCACTGAGCCACCCAAGTGCCCCTTAATTTCTTTTTGACTGGTGTTAGAGCTAGAACAAAAATTATTTTTTCTTGAATTTTGAAAAAGTTAAAAAAAAGTAAAAATTATTAGCCTCAGTTGTCCTAAAGGATGGTGGCTCCTCAAAGGACATTTATGGAACAGAGATACCATAATTCAAATGCACTTGTGGGTACAGGCTATGTTTGATCATTTCTCTGTGATTGGGAAGAAAATAAATTTGCTGTGTATGTACACTTTTTTTCAGTGTTCATATTAATTTATTAAATTCTTCGATGTTTTGCAGGCAGTTTAAAGCGTGTATGCCAAGGTTCTTAATTGCAGTTCTTACACTGAAATTGCATGTGCCAATAGTTATCATTAAAATAAAAGCTGAAATTTTGTTTTTCATATGAAAACAAGGCAATGCATCCTTTTTATTTAGCAATAAAAGAAATCTGAAGAGTGACGCATATAGCTTCTTCTGTCTTAGAGTTTACTGTCAACTCTGATGATTTGTTTCAATAATTCTTTTCCACTATTTTTTCCTCAAAAAGAAAAAGAATGAAGACTGTTTAATAAATTGCTGACTTATCTTTGATCACAATTTTCAAGGGTAAAATATAAAATGGTAGATTTGATGATAGAAGTCAAACAGTGAAGTGTCTTGTGAGTAAAAATTGATATTAGACCATTACCCTGATTCTGCTTAGGATTTTTTTTTTTCACTACTGCAAAAAGACACAAGTGTTTCTTTAAAACAAATCATCAGAATTGACATTGTACTGTACAAGATGGATTATGCACCCAGATAAGGGGACAGATGAAACAGAAATACAACAGGAAAATAAATTGGCTGGGGGCTTTTGGTCTACTCTCAAAACACTATTTTGAAGAATGACAGATTCAGCTCTAAAATGTCTCAGGTGTCATTTTTATTCTGCCATGCAGGGCTCTCCATTACAGATTTCAGGTTATGAATTGCTAGCATACTTATGTTGTATTAGGTAAAAGCCCAGCATGGTTTTGGAATGGCAATTGGCAACCATTTAGACCATTTTGGTCCATAAAAATAATAAATACATAAATATACTAAAAACTATTACATGCAGAAAAGTATTCTTAAATTCTTTTTAAAAATTTGACAGAGAGACTATGGACTCTGAAAAACAATCTGAGGGTTTTGAAGGGACGGTGGGTGGGAGGTTGGGGTACCAGGTGGTGGGTATTATAGAGGGCACGGATTGCATGGAGCACGGGGTGTGGTGCAAAAATAATGAATACTGTTATGCTGGAAATAAAAAAAAAAATTAATTAAAAAAAAAAAAAGAAAAAAAAAATTTGACAGTTGAGACTAATCAGTGAAATCATATAGCTTTTTATTGTTTGTTTTTTCCTTAAAGATATAGAGTAAGCATAATAGAAGTCCCGAAATATAAGTCTGAAAGTCCTTTCAGAGGAGAATGTTAGCTTCTTTGGCACCAGCCTGCACGTCTTCCGTCTTCCATACTTAATGTCTTAACCTTCCAAATTCCATTCAAGCATCACTTTTCCTGTGCCTGTATGTCAACTCGGGGGATGCTATGGTCTAGCATAAATTGGCTCACTGTCTCTGACCAGTTGCCAAGCCTCTACAGACAGATTAAATGTCCTATTTGTGTTTATAACCCTGGGACACAGCAAATGGCTGGCACAGAGAAGACATCAAATAAAGTCCTAGTCACATCTTAAATTATGTGTCATATGTCTAACATGGTTATATAATCATGGATATGGAAGCACAGAACACTGAAAAGATGAGCATGGCATCACTCATAGAACATGCTAGAAAAGCTGCTTATAGTTCCTGCCCAGGAAATTGATCTTTCTTTATCAGAGCATCTTTCAGGTAATGCTCCTTTCACAGACACAATACCCTTTTTCTGAAAAACAAGTACTCATGTAAATTATTTAAAATATAAAATTTTATAGTTTTTGCATTTTATATATGCATATGTTTGTACACATGTATGTGTGTATAGTATAATACAGTGTTAGCCTATTTTTTTCCTAATTAGGAATTCCTATTAGAAATGGACTCAGGAAACACTAGTGTTCCCTCCATAATACATTGTGAAACACTGAGCCAAGGTTTTAAGTGAAAATACCAAGCTTCCCTTTGAGTATATCAGCATGAATTTTAAGGTGCTTTACTCTTTTAAGTTCTGTAGGTTTGAAAATATATTCTTAGATTGAAATGGAGTTTGAAGAGCAAAGTATCCACTAATACAATTTTGGCACAATATCTTTAATTAGAAGATAGGATATAAGTGGCCCTGAAGGATTATGAAAGAAAATAAATTCACACTTTTATTAGAATGGAAATTTTACTGAAACTTAATTAAAACACATCACTGTCAGGTTTTTCCTACCTGAGGGGAAGTATTCCATCTCTAGCTCATTCTGCTGGGAGAGGTCAAGGACTGGAGATTGAATGGCCCTCTGCTACAGGGACAGAGCCGGACAGCTCCCACAGGATTCTTAGATGATATGTGCAGAGCTACAATGCAGCAGACCGTAACTCTGGGCCCGAACAGCTGGCCACCTAAGCCAGCCACCTAACCTCACTCTGCTTCAGTCTCTGCTTCTGTAAAAATGAGCTCAAATCTCGCACGGTTGCCATGGGCATTATTTGAAGGAGGAAGTTTATTACACAGTGAACATTGCTCTTATTAGACAATATTTTAGAAATTAAAAGTGAAATGATTTCTGAAGATACACTTTCCTCTTCTTCTGATTCTCCATGTCATTAATTACTTTTTGGGTTTTATGTGTGTGTATGTGTGTATGTTCTGTGTTTCTATTATGGGCTCCAGAGTCAAATAACTTAACATCTAAAGCCACACAAGAATTCACATGCACATACACTGACACACAAACACACATATGCAACCACATACTCATCCTATGATTCTCCCCTTCCCTGCCAAGTAGTTCTAGAGGAAATACCTTTCTGCCCTCAAAAAATAAAATATGTAGGGGCACCTGCGTGGCCAAGTTGGGTAAGCCTCTGTCTTCTGCTCAGGTTATGATCTTGGGGACCTGGGACTATGTCCCACATTGGGCTGTCTGCGCAGCAGTGCATCTCCCTCTCCCTCTACCTCTGCTTCTCCCTCTCCCTCTCTCTCAAATAAATAAATTAAATCTTTTTTTAAAAAAAGATGAAATATGCATTAGTAAGCATCAACTTTTAAAGTATAAATCTCTCAGAAATCTTGAAAAGTCATGTCCTTACCAGTTCAAAGAAAAGTCTTAGCTTGAATATAAAACCCTCCCTTTAGGACTAAATTTAAGTATATGTAAATTGAATATATGTAAATACTCAATACAAATGGAGGATATGTAAATTTAAGGCTAATTTGAGTCTATGTAAATCATAACTGCCCATGTGGCCACATTTTGGTCAGTGTCCTTCTGTAACTTCATTGACACTGATTGAATGCTTTATCTCCTTTCTCCAGGACCGTCCTCATACACTGGATGGCACTTGTAGAAGTGTGGCTGACAAGTGCTAGAGAAGTAAGTTATTTGTACGTCATTCAGTGCATTGATTTCCTAAATGAGAGGAAACTATGCCATCATATAAATTCTGCTGCAAAGGATGGCAAGAGAGAACTAAGAATGTAAATTTTAAATTCCTAGAGGATGATGATGGTATCTATTGTTGGTAAATGGCACAACTATTTCCAAATCTCTTTGCTGCATTAGAGAAACATAAAACTACGCTTTTACACTTTTTAAAGAAAATTTGATTATTTGTAATGAATTGTATCTTTATATTTTTATTTTAAAATGCAGAATTTTCTATTTCATATACACACCAACAGAAATCAAGTTTTTCTTTTAAATTAAATGCATTTCAGTACTTTGTTGGGAAAGTATTGTTTAAAGTCTCTTATTCTAATGAAGACTATTTTAATGAAGACAAAACCAGACATAAAACAAGTATATTTCCTCTTTCATGAGTAGGAGTCTTTGAAGAGCACCTCTGAGATTGCTCGAAGTTTCCTTGTAATTGTCACCTCTTTGCTACATATGACAAGCAAGCTTTAGAGAGAGATGCTGGGCATCTCTTGCAGTAGGATATGCATGCAATGAGCTTCTTATCTCAGCCAACCCTGCTGGATGAGGTGGCTTCTACTTATATCCTACCCCACAGGAAAGCTCCAGTAGGAAGATACTGTTAAGGTCGCAGTGGAATGAGCGATGGACATGAAAGCCAGAGTTCACTGCCTAGAAAGGAAATAAAGACATGGACAAGTAGCAGGCCTCACCGAAAGTGCTGTTCAGAATTGTCTTTAGTGGTCCATCAAAAGGAATCCTCTGTGTCCACTCTTCTTGTTCTTTGGATTCTTGTGTTTGAGCCTAGATGGACTTCTAGGTCTTTCTGTTTCTACAAAGGAGAGAATTCTGTAATTCTTGAGAGTCCGTGATGAATGCATTCTAGAGGATCAAGGTGCATGACAGTGCATATAATAGGACAGAAAGAGATGTTCCAAAGGTCAAAATTCAGGGGTTGGGGCAATCACCTGGGGCCTGGGATCAAGGTCTTAATGTCTCAAACATGATAGTAAGAAACAAAAAGAAGAGGTAAAGAGCAAGAATGCATAGTGAAAGGGTCAGTTTTCTACAGGGTGAAATATGCATATTTTAAAACATATATAAACGTAAGAGTGCTTTTTAAAATAAGTGATTTCAAAAAGCACTTTTGCCCTTTGTTCTCCCTATAAATCCATGGTTATATAGGTCTTCCACACCTGCATTCCTGACGCCAGAGGTAAGGGGAAGGTAAGTGGAAATGAGACACAGAGTCAGACATAGATGAGATAGGCTGTGAAATGTATCACCCATGTGTGTCCTGGGTGCAAAAGGGATATCATATCCTCTAAGTTGCCTGAGAGGATCTTCTGATCTACAGGTGAATGCCCCTGGCTAACCCTCATGGTCGCAGATTTAATAGATAAAGCAGGGCTCTAGACTGGTGTAGGACCAGGCTCTGATTGCCAAATGCAGCAACACTAACTAATGTTTCTGATATGTTTTTTTTTTTTTCCTCAAGCCAATCCCCAAGTAAATAATTATTACCAAAGGTGGCCCAGTCTGTTGAGTGACCAACTCTTTGTTTCAGCTCATGATCTCAGGATCATGACATTGAGCCCCGCATTAGGCTCTCCACTCAGCACGGAGTCAGCTTGAGATTCTCTCTCTCCCTCTCCCCTACGCTCCCCATCTGCCCCACCCCTCACTCATGCTCACACACATGCTCTTTCTGTCTCTCTCTCAAATAAATAAATAAATAGTCAATCGATCGATCAACCAATCTTTGGGGAAAAAAGAAAAGAGGTAGCCCACTTCTAATTGTTCAAGAGCAGGCTGCTTGTCACATGCTATTGATTCTACCTCACTCCGCAATCAAATGCTGTCTGGCCAGTTCACCTAAAGTAAAACCACTTTCCCAACAGAGACAATCAATCACCAATGATTCAGATTCCCATAAATTTATATGAAGGATCTTGGATGTCCTCTTATCCCCACATTCCTCTCAAAGACCACTTCTTTCTTCCTCACTTTTCCTTCTCCTTGGAAATCTCTTGATGCTTAAGTGGTTTTTTTTTTTTTAAACAAACAAACAAACGAACATTTTATTTATTTATTTGAGAGAGAGGAAGAGAGAACGTGAGCATGGGGAGGGGCAAAGGGGAGAGGAAGAATCTCAAGCAGACTTCCAGCTGAGCACAGAGCCCACACAGGGTTAGGCACTGGCCTCCGAGCAGGTTCAAACTCGTGACCCTGAGGTCATGAACTGAGCCAAAATCAAGAGTTGGCTGTTTAACTGACTGAGCTATCCAGGAGACACACACTTAGGTGATTCTAACCCTCTTGTCCCTGTAGCATGGAAGCGTCCCATACTACAGCTAGCCATCCTTAGAACTGGCCCTGGAGATGTTAACGACTTTGTTTGCATCCGTGTGCTGTCAGCTAAAACCTCAGCACTGTTCCGTCACCTCCAGAGGCAGGAAAAACTCAGAATTCCACACTTCCTATTAAGATAGTATTGAAAGCCAGGGCACTAGATGAGCTCACCTATGAGCAGAATAGAGAGAAAAGAGAAAGAGAACATGGCTGGTCCTGGGAATTCTTGCATGCAAAGGCTGATCAGAGAGAGGGAAGCCACCAAAAGATGTGAAAGAGTGTGAGACAGGGAAGCCTGAGAAAAGCCAGGAAAGTGATGTTATGGAGAGTAAAGAATGTTCTAAGAATGAGAGGTGTAGTGGACCAGGCCAAATGCTGCTGAGAACTGTAATAAGATAAGGAGGGAGGATTGACCGCTGGTTTTGACAGAACAGAAATCTCTGTTGTCTTCGACAGGAACCCTGTCATGGTCAGGTGAGGAGTGGTGCTCCCTAACACTGTATAGAAGGAGGAACGGAAGAGAAGGATTTGGAAACCGTATTCCCAGTTTTGTTACCCAGGTAAGTAAAAAAATGAAGTAGTAACTGAGGAAAGGGAAACATTCAAGGGAGCGCTGGATTTTTGGTTTTGTTTATTGAAATATAGAAAGAGTGTCAATGAGAATAAACCATTTCGGAGAAAAAAAATGATTTTTAGAAGGCAATAATTACAGAGATGATCTTGAGTGAACTAGAGGTGATGAAGTCTAATGAACAGGTTGAGGGATTGGACTCAGGCACAGAGACGTATTCGAAAGAGAGAAGGAAGGAATTATGGATGCAAGGGAAGTAGGGAATTAGATTTGGTTAAGGCAAGATGCTGTGATTTTCTTCTGGCTGCTTTTGTATTCTTTTGTATGCTGACTTGTGCCAACAAAGAAAATCCAGTGGGTACCTTCTGAAGATCCCTGAGGCAGGTCCAACTTAGCTATGTTTTCTGTCCATCAATCTTGGTCTACACCATTTAATTCTTTTGAATGTTACATCACAGCCCTCCAAATTTTTCTATCTCCCAAGAACATGGTAGAAAAATCATAGACTTTCCCAAAGGAATTGAAAACAGCTTTATTTTCTAGATGAAAGAAATCTCCAAATACAATTATGCAATTATGCTAATGGTTTTAGAGAATACTTGAAATACTTAATGGATTTTTTTGACTAGTGTTCATAAAGTTATGCAGTACTGCTACATTTCTGCTGGGTAAATACTGACCTACAAAACAGGAAGGTGATCAAAGTAATTGTCAGGCTGGCGGAACTTTGCTTAGAAGAAGCTGCCTTGTTCTCATGGATGGGTCTTTGAGGCTAAGAAATGAACCATGAAATACCTAGTCGCAATAACAACAATGCTCTCAGAAGCCCGCAGATGCTTTATACCATGTTTGCTCTTTTAGGCTTGTCATAGGTAAGCAAGTCCGAGGACAGCTGGCATTCAGGAAAATTACATCAGTGTCAATTAAAGGCTAATCTTGGCACTAAGTTCCCAAGCACAGGGAAATGTTTCCAGGATAGAATATAGTGTAAATCCAGGAAGAGATCACTTCAAAATAAGAAAGTCACAGAATTACCTTCACGGAAGTACTTGGGAGGACCAATAATTTAAAAAAAAAAAAAAAAAAAACCTTTAGGTATAACCTTCCCCTGTGCCACAAATCTCACAAATTTTTTCAGAGCCTTCTTTTGAAGGAGTTATTCTCCACTTAATTCCACTTAATTGTATGACACGTAAATCCCCTCTATGCTTTTAAACCCATATGAGAAAATGGCCAGCAGCCACAGAGCAGGTCCTTAGAGTTAGTGGCCAGAAGAGGTCCAGTGTTTACGGGTAAGGATAGGTTGGGACCTTAAGCCACACTAGCATGCAACCATGCATCAGTGAGGAAAATGGGAACTTTTTAGAATAAAAGTAATTCAAGTTCATTATTAAAATTCCAGAAATTCAGAAAATTATAAAGAGTGAAGGACAATCCCTCAGGGACAAGGATATTTAATCTCTTGATATAGAAACTAGTTATTATTATTTAGAAGAATCAAAACATATTTACTATGCAATTTACAACTTCAAACACATTTAAAGGAGTTTTTTTATTCCATTTTGTCTTTTGGTTTCTCTGTCTTATTCTCTTTAAACACAGAGGTGTTACGCAAATCACTTCATCACCTGTTAAGTGCAGGTCAACTAGAATTGAGCCTTTTCTAAACAGGTATATCCCTCCTATTTACCTTAGCTGACATTTGGAGCTGATTTTCAATGTCCTGGTGTTTTTTAAAGTAATTCATAGGGAAGCCAGTCCTAAACACAAATCTTTGCTGGTAAACCCAAAAGGAGGCATACGTTTCCTATAACGTTATGGGTACATTCAAAATTCTCCCAGTACTCACTATCTAGCATTTACAAAGTATTAAACAGAGACAGGTTATCTTCAAAAAATTTTTTCAGGTCGTAAGTTTAAGAACTTTCTTCTATGTTCTAGAGATGAGGACTAGACACTGATAACAATTACAGAGGGTACAACCGCAGGATATTAGATCAGAAGGAATGATTCTCAGTAACCTGATCCAGCACCCACCCGATCATTCCCCAACTACTATTTTGAGAAAAGTTAAAGCCAGAAAGAGGAAAGAATTTGGCCAAGCTCATCTCATTAGAATCAGTCCTGAGATCAGAACTTATGACTCAGCGTGTCTGAGTCCTAGTACTTAAAGCCTCCACAGAACTCCAGCATTGCTTAAAGAGTCCTCGATCTGGTAGAAACAGAAGAGTGTCCTGATCAGCTGGTAAGTTACTACACAAAACCTTACGCACAGAGGTAAGGCCAATTCTCTGTGGCTGGTCTCCTACGAAATTGTGTCCTATCCTAACCCTCACTGCAATTAAGCCTTGTAGAATACTGAGGCAGCATGTTACACCACAAGATCAAATCATACTAACTCAGCAGCAAGGCTTAGACCTAGTTCCTAACTGTGCCGGGGTCACGTTGGTGCTGCCACAGTCATAGAGCTTAAGAGCCACATTGCTCAAGGGCTGGGTCTCCCTCGTAGAGTCTGATGTTGGGTCTTATTAGCCTCCCATGTGCTGTCCAGAGAACAGTGGATGAAAGGGGTCCTATTAACCTGCTCCACCGATAAGACCCATTGTCTTCCTTGTTAGGTCACTTGCCTTTATAGTTTAACACCCACCTATGGGAATTTTCTCATTCAGGGCTTCAAACATTCATAACATAGCCTCCCCTCTATAGAGAAAGAACTCTTCCTGTCATAAAAGCTGTGAAGTCACTAGGTGTGTTTTTGTTCTAAAGGACTAATCCTAGTGACATAAAAGAACAATTAGTTTTGACATTGTGCTGACTATCTCCATTTGCCCTTCCACTCCCCTTATCCATGCCTTGTCCATCCATTCATGTCTAGCCCAAATTTAAAGGACGCAAAAGAACTCACTTGTTCTCAGCCTTATTTGGCCAATGGGGAGTCAGTAGTTGAAAAAGAGGAGAAAGAGTGAGGACAGGGATTATTCTCCTGCCTAGCTCCTGTGAGTTCATGTCAGGCTAACTGAGTATTCCCCAAAGGTCACTACTATGCTCGGTCTGACCTTTATGAAAGAACTTTCTCCTTCCACATGTCAATAATCCCTCATTCTTTCAGACAAAGCAATGGCAACATTTTCACTACTATTCCAGACTCTGCACTAACCTATGTGGTTCCCTACACTTTCCCCCTATCTTTTTAATTATTTCCTTTGTCAGTGACACTTCTTCAACATACTCTAATTTCAGTGTGCTATTTCCTCTTGTGAACTTGACTGATACAAATGGCAAAGTTTTATATCATTACCTTTATTAGGGAACACTGATCAGTAACAGTCTTCAGGTAGGACTTAAAAATGATTTGTATTTCTATGTTTGGAAAGTGGGTCATTCAACAATCAAATCCTTCCAAATGACACTCCCAGACAGGCATCTGTCTATCTACTGACACTATCCCAGTTACTAGACATTTGGGTTTATGGCTCTGAGAGCCTTTGAAAGATTAAGTCAATCAGACATTTACCTAATTG
Source organism: Mustela erminea (assembly GCF_009829155.1). NCBI lineage: Eukaryota > Metazoa > Chordata > Mammalia > Carnivora > Mustelidae > Mustela > Mustela erminea. The sequence goes on along the minus strand of NC_045629.1, from coordinate 14,454,396 downwards.
TCAGGGCTTTAGAATGAACAAGTATGAAGTAGCCATGTTAGTAATTACTAAAAGCAAAGTAATGGCTATGCATCGATTTTAAATATTGATCCTGCCTTTTTTCTGAATGATTTTATAATGTTTATTTAAAGTAGTTTCCCAAAAATCAATATAAATTTTAAAGGTCTTTGTTCTGCACTGTTTAGAACATCTAGCACAGTGTTAGACATCAGGCAGATGATTTGTTTCCCTAATTATACACGCAGTCATCTGCATACAGCTGTGTAGTTATATGTGCAGCTTGCTATTCACAGCTTTAAAAATCAGATTTAAAAATCTGATTTTTAAAGAATTTCTTCCTAAATAGATTAAATTAACATCCAGAGAGAAATTGTGTGACCAATACTACTGATAGAAAGGATCTAGATTACTTCGATAATGATATACCCACCTAAGTCAAATCACAGCAGAATCTTGACCATTCTCAATGCTAACTGGACAAGGGGAAGCTTATCAGTATAAAAATAGAGATTGGGTAACTACTACAAATACCTCTTCACCCCCTCTTCATTTTGATCTCAAAGTTAGTTATCATAAGATCAAGGATAACTCAACAGAAAAGCAGCTATTTTTTGAGGATGATTTTTACTTCATACTTAGCAAGAACTCAACCCAAATTCTTGCATTTTCTCAAAATTATTACTTCACTTTTTGTACATTTTTTAGGGAGAGGGAAATAAAGCCTAAATCAATTAAATAATATGTAAATGATACAGTTTATTCACCTACATTTAATAAATATAACAAAATCATACTAATTTTTGAGTAGAAGGTGGTAGTAAAATGAAAACTCGTTTTTCTGAATGGGATCTTATTTACATATGAAAGAGCATGACTATACTTAAAGTAATAAAGAAGTGACAGTATTTTCTATCCATATACATGAATGTGCACACATACACACACAGATACTTTTAGATCCCAATTTTTCAAATATCTTCCCAAATTGAAGATAAAAGAATATACTTATTTTAAGTATTTGCTAAATATGCAAGTTATAGTAAGAGCTTGATTCTCTGGAAACTCAAAGATCTTCTTAAGTAGATCTACTCTGGGGTTTATGTGAATGAAGTGCATTACTGGTGTAGTGTCTGCTTTAGTTTGGACAACTAGGGATCTGCTGGGATTCCCATGCTATATTTCCATTTTGGAGACTTTGGACTAATTTTGTGATGTGAATGATCTTTAATTCACATGTGACAGTTTTGAAACAAAACACTTCAGATGTGACATGTGACAGTTTTAAATCAAAACACTTCAAAAATCACATTTCCCATCTAATCCAAAATCCACTTATATATACACAAAAAATGACATTATTTCCCCAAAAATATACTTCCCCAAGATGTTACTATTCTCCAAAACTTTGCCTTGTTTTATAATTTACTCTTCAAAATTACTACTTTGAAATGAATTGAAGGATCTTTTGGGATATATCATCATATCTCTTAGACATATTTCAGATAATCAACTACCCACAAAATGAATAAAATAATGGAACCATGGCTTAACAGTAGGTTATATTTTAAAATATGTGTTAATAGAGCATCCCAACAATCACAGCCTCTGGTTTTCTAATAGTCTCTGCAAGAGGCCTCTAGTTGTCATCTACCACTCAGCGTATATTTACTGATTAGCTATAAAAAGACTGGTACTGTGCTTGACCCAGGGCTACAATGTGGGACAAAATACTATCCTCTACACTTGAATCACTCCAAGTCCAAATGGGAGAGAGAGCTGTCTCAGGCATTTCCAAGGGCCATGGGAGCAGCTCTATGGAGCTAGATCTGCCTGGGGAGGAAAAGATGGGGCAGTTTCATGGAAGGTGCCACATTTGAGCCATCATAGAAGACAGAGTTAATCTTGAGACTGAAGAAGATACTACTTTGAATGTATCTTTGTACAGAGCCTGGATGAAATGGCCTAAAATTCAAAGTTATTTTCTCATCCTGTAGGGAAAGTAAATGTAGAAATTGTTGGCTGACAGAACTTTTTTGGTCATATATCTCCTAGACAGTTTAATTTCTGCAGCCTGGCTTAATTTAGAGGTACAAGTAAAATAGAGCTTAGAAAATGATTTTCAGAGACTTAAACCAATTCTCTTCATAATATATGAGACACCTATTTACATTTAAAACTGCAAAACAGTGCACAGGATAAGGTTTTGTATCTGTCTTATGGTGCTTGCCCTCTGTTTTTTCCATTCGCTTCCAAAATTGCCAGCTGAAGCATTTAAATACTAAAGAGAAAGCAATTCTAGAAGATAATATGCTTAGATATTAAGAAGTCCTTGCTGAGTTTATAGAACTTGCTCTAGACCTAGAATTGGGAAGTGGAAATCCCTCTCTGGGCAGACCCCTCCCTGTGTCAAACCCGTCCCCTATCATGCAGGTGAATTTATATATTTCCGGTGTTTATAGTTTAAAGCTATACTATTATATGTATACAGCACTGTATTATGTTCAACACTTGTAGATTTTATTAATTTTGATATCTTTGGAAACTTACCACATTTTCTAAATTCTCATTCTTTATGAACCCGAAGTTCATTTCATAACCCTACAAATCACTATCATTAATTTCTATTCAAGTGATGATAAACTATAAATATAGGAATACATAAGATGGAAACAATGCATGATAACTGTCTATCTCTGATTGACTTATTTTGCTCAGCATAATACCGTCTAGTTCCATCCACATCGTTGTAAAAGACAAGATTTCATTTATTTGATGGTTGCATAGTATTCCATTGTATATATATACACCACATCTTCTTTATCCATTCATCTGTTAATAGACATCTAGGTTCTTTCCATAGTTGGGCTATTGTGGACAAGCAATGGATTGTTAAAAGTGAGAGACACTAAGTGTGTAAGAATGCAGTGTGTGTCATGGGAACATCTGTATGGGTGACAGTCCATGTCCTGGCAGGCAATCCACCCCAAGTCCTTCAACAGTCACTTCCTGTGAAACCCATTCTTAAAAACTTTTTTAAAATGATAAGCATTACACTCTATATTTTGTCAAATCCAGCATTCAAAACAGAAACCAGAGAAACTTTGGATTATATAATAGGAATTGCATCCACATCTCAGTGGTGTTATTTCTTAGAATGAGTGATAGTCCGTTTTACCTTAGAGTTCAGTGTCTTCAAAGTCATTAAAATGCCACCTCCTGTCATTTTTTAAGGAGAACTTCTAAAATAATCTAAAAAGGCAAGACTATCCCCATTTGTTTTCTGAAATTTTGGAAACCTGCTATCAGAAAAACGATTTTAAGTGAGGTTTTTGTGTTGTTTTTCTTTTTTTTTATTTTTTCCAGTATATATTTAAGCAATTACTGTGTGTCAGTCACCATGACACTTTTTGAGGGAAGCAGTTATGGACAAGGTAGACATAGGCCTCATCCCTATATACAAAGGAGAAGGACAGTGAACCTTTCTAACTAAATGCTCTAGTGCAGTGAGAGCAGACATACAGGGGACCATGGAATCTACAGCAAGAACAGTTCTCATGAACTAATGGAAGAGAAGATCCAGGAGGGCTTCCTGAAGAAAGTAATATGTAGACTGAGAACTGAAGTATGAGTAGAAGTCAACAAAGTGAAGAGGAGAGGGAAGGCCATTTCAATCAAGGAAAATAAATATGGAAAGACTTAGAGGTGAGAAAGATCATGGGACTGTGAGGAAAAAAAATCAGTAGAGCTGAAGCCTAGATTTCATAAGGACAGAAAAAGTAGCCAGAAAGATATGCAGGAGTAATACAAGAGAGCCAGACTACATAATACTAAGGAAAATTTAAGAACAAAAGAAAGCCTTTGAGATATGTTTTACAAGGGCCGCTCACTAAAGAATGGGCTGGAGAGCTATAGGAGAAAAGGGGGAATGGCTTGGACATGCTGTGACAGTGAAGATGAAGTGAAGATGGATGTGACCAAGGTGCCCTTAGGAGATGGAAGTGCCAAAGCCTGGGGAGAGACAGGCTGTACTGCGTGGGATGAATGGAGTCAGCAATGATTCTGATTTCTAACGTAGGCACCTGACTACTTGAAGAAGTCATTCACAAGATATGAAATGTCAAAGCACAAGCAATTTGGAGTAATAAGTGCAAGATTCTATTACTTAACTCTTGGACATATGGGCATACTGTGTTTGAATACCTGCAGAGCATCTGAGTAGTGATGTTCGCTTGGCGCTGGTTCTGGAACTCAGGAGCGAAGCCTGGACGGAGACCTAGGAGTCTCAGGGATTCCAATCATGAGAGCAGATGAGGCCTCCCCAGGCAGAATGTGGGTTGTGAGGAATGGAGAGGACCTGGGAAGTACCCCCCAATAAATATCAAATTTGCATGACAGGCAAAGAAAGAGTCTTGTATCTTATGCCAGTTTCTCTGAGAGGTAAATGTTGAGACAAAGCTGTGTGCTGATACTTTTTTTAGGGTACCATGCCTGGATAAGTACCGTATGGATAAAAACACAAGTAAGTCTAGGAAATAGGGAAAGCAAGTAAAAGATGATGCATTGCCCAACTAGCCACAGACTCACAAGACAAAATAATCACGGACCTGTTCATGCCAGACTTCTTCAGAAAAGTCATACGAAGCCCATGAAAGGGATTTTGTTTCAGGGTAAGAAAGGGCAAAGTTCAACTTGGGTGCTGGAGCTGCTACAGCATCCCCATGGTAAGCACTATACAGGATCTGCAGAGGTCAGACCCTTGTCCCCACTGGAAGCAAAGACCGAAGGTGGAAAAGTTGACAAAGCAATGGCAGCGGAAGCCAGGAGTTTAGAAATGTTGGAATATGAGCCACCACTAGTCTAAACAAATCTTGGCACGAGTATATGAACTACGGAGAGTACTGGTAGAAATGGCCCAAGGTGGTCAAAAAGTTAAATAATCTCAAAGAAGGCAGAGAAGAAGTATTTCATAGAGGGGCCATCTATGCCAAATACTTCTCACAAGTAAGACAAGCAAGGTAACAACTCTAATGGATTTTAATGGATTGTCCCTTCTTCAGGCAACGACATTCTAACTTTGCTGTGGGGAGCCATGCTTCCTCTACTTTTGGCTCTTGTGCTCTATTTGGAGTAAATTCCCCTAATAGCCCCAGAGTTAGAACATGACTCAGGCACATACCATCAGACAGTCATCTCTGTACTCATAGGAATGGCTTGCCAACCAGCCAGGTCATTTCACAACAATTGGGGAAAAGCTATGAACTGAGACTTTTCAATTACATGATCCAAATTATCCTTTTTCCTAAGCCAATTTTAGCTGGATTTTTATCATTTATAACTGAGAGTTCCATGATAACTCCAAGAGCAGATCGTTGTCCATTGGATTGCATGTCAGATCAGTAGGGGTCTTGGAGAGAACAGTAGCAGTGGTGAAATCCTGGAAGAAGTGACTGTTTCGTTATCCTCTTTTCAGCTCCTCAAATGCCAGTTCACCTACTGGTAAAGAACTAAGAAGGACAACTTTAAAATGTTTAAAGCATCTGCAGGAGGAAGGAGAAATGACAGCCACAAATGGATCCTGCTTGTCATCTCTGCAAGACGTGCTTGCATAGCTTCCTTTCTGTTAGCATCTGTGATTCCGCCTCTCAGATCCGGGACTAGTGGCACGTCAGCTGCTACTGGGTTCCTGCTCTGTCCCCTGTGGTTCCATATACCCTGACTCTACCATGGTAATTCTTTTCTTTTCTTTGTCAATAAAAGGCTCTTTGAAATACCCAATTTGAGCATGCCATCTCTTTCCTCTTGGAATCCTGAAGCTGATCCAAATGTCAGATTTTTATATCCTAATGTTTAAAAAGGAAGCTAAAGCACAACATTCTCTTTAAGGAGGAGAGCTGGTTTATTGTTGGTGTTAAGGTGTTGTTTGTTTTGTTTTTAAGGAAGTACTTAAAGCAGCCAAATCCTTCAAAGTGATATTCTTAGACAACCAGAAGAACATAACTCAATTTGTCTTTCTGTCTATCTGAGTCTCATCCACCCATCCCAAAGTTACTAGACAGTTATGTTTGTGATTTAGGGCCCTTTGTAAATTTAAATGACCTCCTCAAGTCAGTGGAAAGGACAAGTGTAGAGCAGTGATTTGGGGTTATGACTGAAAACCAAATAATGACTGCACATTGATTTTTAAATACCAATTGCCTTTAACTTGAATAGCTTTTGTTATTTTATTTCCCAAAATAATTCCCGAGAAACTAGCATGTATCTGGAAGGCCATCACTCTGCATCATGTGCCATCTAGCACACTGCTAGGTGCAGAATAGTTGATTAATAACTGCAGGCAGATTGACTTATTTGCATAATTAATTGTTTATACGGTTGTCTGCAGGCTCTGGTTGTGTATGCAGGCAGACCATGCTTACTTTTATTACCTCTGAAAAATGAGACCTATTTTGCATTGTCTCATTAGATGGATTAAACTAACACCCAGAGAGGGACTCTATGTTTAATATTCCTTACAAGAAAGGTCCTTAAATTTATCACCCTTCTTCCACCCCTGTAATCAACTCAACCCCAACATTTAAATAACTGAAGATCTAGAAATGATTTTTCAGAGACATAATACAAAACAAATCAATGTAGAAGAGAGTATGCTTCAAAATAAAATATCCTTATTAAGCCTATAATACCTTTTTCTGAACATAAAACTGAAAAAGAAACTCAATTTACATATTTTAGTTTGTTAAAAGTCATTAGAATGCCCATTCCTAACAGACTTATCTTTGTTTTGAAGTTGATTTTGGGAAGAAGTTTTGGAGATTTCTAAAATTCTCATTTATGATCTGAGCCTATAATATATTTAATAACCCTGAAAATTGCCACGAGCAACTTTGATTCAAAGTGATAAATTTGACAGCTTTCACAGTTGTTACAGAGCAACAAATTTAATGGAAACTATGTATATTTTCGCATAAAGTAACACAGAATCCCACATACATGTACACATACAAACGGCTTATTAAAAATAATGCTGGAGAGTAGAGCACATGCGTGGGAGCACACTGGGCTGTCTCTGCCAACCGGACTGGTCTCACCACCCTAGTAAGTCAAATATATGCTAATGAAAATGGCCTCAAATTCTTGGCTGCATTGTTTAACTTTACTCTCTGGATCAGCAATCCTATTTTTCTTAGGTTTTCAGTTATTTAGTATTTTGCTGGAAGAACAGAGTGATATCCAGCCTAATATTCTGAAGAATTACCCTCATGTAAGACATCTAGATGATACCAGCCAGACTCATCTAGAAAGACAGATGACATTGACAGCAGATACTAGTTATCATAAACATGGAAACACTGTTCACTGGACCTGGAACCTTATATCAGGTGAAAATTCTTTGCTGGGTCCAAATATATCAGAGCTACAAGGACCCATTGTTGTAATAAAGCATGGTTTATGAACCCAGAAGAAAATAAAGACTTTTCTACTACAGAATTAAGCACCAAAGTAGGCAGAGATCAATTGCACTGGAAGACAATTAAAGCCCTCCAGTATGTCTGTGATCATTGTCTAAAATATGCTGACTGGTTCATGAAAGCAGATGATGATATATATGTCATACTGGGTGACTTGAGATGGCTGCTTATAAGCTATGATCCTGAAGAACTGTCTACATGGGAGAAGATGCAAGTGTGATGTGAAGCAGGGCTACTGTGAATGGAGGCAGGAATGCGGTGAGCAAAGACCCCTTGAGATTAGTTCATGTGGTTTAAATGCACATCTATACCCATTTCCACCTCTGAAGTCATAGCCCTGAGGAGATGCATGGAAATACTAAACATAGAACAAGGGAATTCCAGAAATCCTGCTGGAAAAGAAGCTTTCTATCCCTTTTTGCAAAAAAATAAAAAACAAACAAAACAAAACAAAAAAAAAAAACAAACTGCACCATCTAATGTAAGCTTCTCTGGGCAGACCTCTTTGGAAATGTAACTACTACGTCCCTCCTATAGAGGATTCCAGTTGCTGTTCTGATTTTGCAATTTCTTCTCACTATGGAAAGGTACAGCTATGCCTGTGTTAAATACGTAGTTGATCATTTTCATCCATATGATTATTTATATGGCTATCAACTTGCCTTACCCGAGAATCTACTAAAGGAAATGAGTAAAACAAACAAAAATAAAGGTGCAGAAGCAAACTGAGGAAAACCTTCGAAAGAAACCCATAAAAGAACAAAGGTGTGTAATGTAACACTGAAAAAAGACCTCTGCATCTTTGAAGGCAACACTAGGGTCCCAGTGAGCGATTCTTTCTAAGTGAGTATTCGATACTAGAATTTTCCATAAAAATGGCTGCAAACTGAAGCTTTAGCAGGAGCGGGAGAGTGTTTTAAAATATGTTTTGGTACAGTACTCTTACATGTCGTATTTTAAAACGGTGGGAGGTTGGAGAAACCAGGTGGTGGGTATTATAGAGGGCACGGATTGCATGGAGCACTGGGTGTGGTGCAAAAATAATGAATACTGTTATGCTGAAAATAAATTTAAAAAAATAAAATAAAACAGTGGTCAGGATGAGAGATATTGTTTCCTGTTTCTGACCAGATGTTTAGTGGCACTAAGGAAATAAAGTACCTAGGGGTTGCCTGGTTGGCTCAGTTGGTTGGGCATCTGCCTTCGGCTCAGGCTGTGATCCCAGGGTCTTGGGATCGAACCCTGCGTCGGGCTTCCTGCTCAACAGGGAGCCTCCTTCTCCCTCTCCCTCTGTCTCTCCCCTTGCTTGTGCTCTCAGATAAATAAATAAAATCTTTTTTAAAAAAGGGGGGGGGGGAGAAGAGAAAGCAGTTAAATTACTAAACCTACAGTTCACCATGTTAAGTAAAACATCCACGATAATAAATAGATTTGTCTTAATGAAAGTTCTAGAAGGAAGCATTGATGGTCAATGTTAGGGCTGATTTAATGTTAAAATCTGTTTCATTATTAGGGCCTACTTAGCCAGAGCGACTCCATATTGCCTAGGTAGCCATATTGTTGTTTACATCCACGGACTTCATTCCGGGAATAAACGCCCCCGTAGTTCCTAAAATCGTTTCTGGGTATCGATTATGGGAGTAAACGCCTTAACAATAGAAGCCACGTACCTTGGGTCTGGGGTTATGCCCTATAAAACCAGCCTATGAGATCTCTTTGCAGGCAGCCCTGGCCGGTCAGTCTGACTTCTAATGCTTGGCAAAGAATAAGGCTTTGCATAACTTTCACTTTGTCTCAGTCTCATTCCTTTGATAACAGACCCCAACAGTCAGCATGTTTTTAAACTCAAGATGTGTGTTTGAATTGCAATATGATATAAATGAACTAAACTCACCTCTATCCACATCATTTCTAATAGAAATTTTGTTGTGACTATTTATAATTAGTGGTATTTCTTCCAGAAAAAAAAAAAAAAGGTAGATTAAGAATTCTGCTTGTCCTAAAATACACTAAAGAAATCACATTTTGAAATTATGGGTCTTGATTGTGTTTTATATTTGGCTCTCATTAGTAGTTAGTCTTTTACTAGAATGAATAATGTTTACTTAGTCTTCATGGTCTCTTTTCTAAATATATTTGCCACTTCTTAGGGTGCCTGGGTGGCTCACTCAGTTAAGCATCTGCCTTTGGCTCAGGTCATGATCTCAGGAATCAAGTCCTGCCTTGGGCTTTCTGCTCAGCAGTAGGTCTGCTTCTCCCTCTCCCTCCGTAATCTCCCCCTCTCTCTCTCAAATAAATAAATAAATAAATAAATAAATAAATAAATATTTTTAAAAAATTGGTTTACCACTTCTTGAGTTTCATTCTCCATTATTAATATTTATTTACTCAAATATTAACAGCACTCTATAAGCATGCCTTTTAAATTTCTTGTCCCAAATGTACCCATTTTTAGCTTTGAGTAGCTGATAAATAGTAGATGTAATGCTATTTCTTACATGGGTATCATTTCAATGCTTTTCTTAGATCGGTGTCACTTATATTAGTACCACTCTCAGAGATTCCTAAGTCACCTTTATAATTGATTAATCAGAATTCTTTCCAACTACATAGTTGTGGTTGTTTGTATCCTTATCATGTTGACAGCTGAAAACTTATTTGTGTCTTTCAGGACTTACATAAAGTGGTTTTAAATCCTTCCTTTTTAGTATCTGTTGTGGCCACCAGTTACACTGACAAAATAGTCTGAATGCAAAATTTTGGTTAAAAAAGTAATTAAAAATATTAGAAAATTTTGAGTGCTTAAATAAACTTCTAAAAATCAGAAATTAAGGCTGCCTGAGTGGCTTAGTCAGTTAAGTGACCAACTCATGATTCCAGGGTCATAAGATCGAGCCCTGCACTAGGTGGGGAACCTGCTTAAAATCTCCCTCTCCCTCTTCCTCACACCCTCCTTGTGCACTTTCTTTCTCAAAAAAAAGTCAGAAATTAAAAGACCAAAGAATTTATGAACAGTAGACTGAAGTTTGCTGATTTTTACTATTTCTGAATGTTAACTTTTGCGAGTGGATAATAACTAAGGAGATACTCATTCAAAATGGTCTTTCAAAATACATTCATAAATGTTTCATTCTAAATTTGAGATCCTCTGTTTAAAGTTTCTGGAAAAAAAATTAAACGTTGAATCCTTTTTGAATTTACCAATAGTATACAAATACATTGTAACAGAATAATTTAGACTTCCTAAAAGATTATCTTCAAAGTTATAGATGTCAAATTCTTACATGTTTAAAATCTTAAATAACTAAGTGATTATCTTAATCTTAATAATCTTAAATAACTGAGTGATTTATATTTATTTGCAAAAACTTATGAAAATCATGACCACTTTGGCTGGAATTGAGAAAGGATCTTCATTTTAGTGATAAATCAGAGTACTATCCCTAAAACATTCACTAATATTTACCCATTAAGTTTATTTTTGCAATGGTAGCATTGACCAGAATTTGAAGGAATTCAGATCCATTTTTGTGAACAACTCTTTATATTAATGTGGACATCAATTTATTTGTACTTTTTTATACTGTAGGTGTACATAGTTTCTGGTAAATAAGAAACCTTAAAATTTACACACAAATCTTAAAACCTTAAAATTAACATGATGAATAGCCTTGAGCAACTTGCTTGGGCTCTCTGTGCTCCTGTTTCCTCCTCTATAAACCAGAGGTGACACTGCCACACACTTCACAAGATATGTATTAGGAGTAAACAAGCTAATATATGTAAGGCTTCTAGAACACGACCCAGCCCAGAGTAGGTGGCTAATAAATATAAGTTTTAATTATTATTCTGTTGCATTGGAGTATGACTATGTCATTCAAATGAATGAAAAGCCTACTTCGATCAAATCAAATAGTAAAGACACTATTTCTTACATTTATTATAATAATTTGGGAAACATTCTCTGTAGCAGATTAGGGTTCGTATGCAAAGTCTCGTGTGTTCTTTTCACCATGCCAGGCATGGGGTGAGTCATGTAGTACCATTTCCAGCCTCACAGATGACATGTGGCTGATCTGTTGGTCAATGATAGTTAAATTAACCTAACAAATTGTCACAGTGGTTCTCAAACTGTGATTTGTGAACTCTTCTAAGGTGCTTGTTCAAATGAAGACAGCAAGAACCCAATTCCAGAGAATCTGGTGCTAGCATGGGCCCCTGGAGTATGTGTACTTACCACATACCCTACGTCAGTTCTCAAAGTGTGGTTCCAACCAGCAGCAGCAGCACCACCTGGACACTTGTTATAAATGGAAATCTTTGGGCTCCAAGCCAGACCTACCAGAGGAAAGCTGATAGGATTTTAGCAATCCCTTTAGCAATCCCAACCAGGATTTTAGCAGTCCCTTCAGGTGGGGCTTACTCATGTTAACATCTGAGAACCACTGCCCTAGGCAATTCTCCTACAAACAATCCTTGGACCACATTGAGAATTACTGACCAATAAATCAGGTATTTTTCAAAGGTTTAGACAATTCATGTTTTTAAGTCAGTGTAGTCCAAGATAACACTATATCAAATGGGACTCTTGGGTGGCTCAGTTGGTTAAGTGGGTCCCTTGGGCTCAGGTCATGATCCCAGGGTCCTGTGATCCAGTTCTGCATGGGGTTCTTTGCTTGACAAGGAGCCTGCTTCTCCTTCTGCCTGCCACTCCCCCTGTTTATTCTCACGTGCATTCTCTTTCTCTCTGATGAATGAATAAATAAAATCTTTAAAAAGAGAGAGAACATTCATTTTAGCAAAATTCTTTAGCTTCTCAATTTTCCTCGCACTGTCAGTCAGTATGTTGATACTAACACCAGAGTTACTAGCACTAGAGCCCTCAGTAAAATCTATATTTTTTGATAAGTGGTAATTCTATATTTGGGACAAGAAGGGTTTTTTCCCCTTAAGTACTAAGTACACATTCATTGAAATAATATATAAATGACTTTCACTTAAAAATGTCCACAGTTAGTAAACAACAACAACAAAAAAACTAAATTGAGGTAGCTATAATGTCCAAAAACGGGGAGGTGCTTAATTTTCCCTATTGAAAATAATGGAAGAGATATGTCTCCCCTCTTTTTTATTAGAACACTTACCTTAGAAAACTTGTAATTAAAAGTTCTTTCTCTGTGCCTTTGAAATATGTATAAATCTTTTTAGAAGCTGAATAAGCTTCTTGCAAGCACTGTGACCCAGGAGTGTCTTTCTCTCGACCTGTGAGCCATCTTTTATGAAATGTAATCATCAAGAGAGCTTATACCCCTCTCTCCCAGTTTTCGTGAGGATTGGAGTCTAATTTGGATGAGCTCCTGGCTCCCAGTTACAAAACAACTTCTTGTAGTAAAGATAGAAGAAGTTTATTTTCCTTTGTCTACCTAATATGCGGTGATGCCAACTCCTCTAACTTGAGGACGACTTATGGTTTCTCTTGAGAACATGGGGATTATATCTGCTTGGCTTTACAAAAGGATGAGATTTCTTTCTTTCTCTGCAGTCCTTTCGTAAATTGCCTTTAATCATCACATTCTGGTTTAATGCTCATTCAATAACAACTGTTTTCTGTCTCTGATACTTTAATGGAGAACAGTTTTTGGATTGAGAGAAGTTTTTGTTCTTAATTCTATTTCCCCAAAATAACAAAATCCTGTTTTAGAAATGTAGAATTTTTTTTCCTGCTAATTCATATTACCAGTTGAAACTTTCATTACTTTTAAGAATCAGTTGACTTCATATACAAACTGATAAAGCAAAAGCATATCTAAGACCAATGGAGCGTATAAAACCAGATTTCCTGGTGATGATGTTTTATTCACCATCTTTTAGAAACAGAAAATCTTTCTCATAAGGATAAATGATTTTAGTGTGGTCTCAAAAAAAAAGGCTTTTGCTGTCTTATGTTCTTAATAACAATAGGCTTGTAGGTTCTAGTGGGAAGAACATAGATTAAAAAGTAGTTTTCAGGGGTGCCTGGGTAGCTCAGTGGGTTAAAGCCTCTGCATTCGGCTCAGGTCATGGTCTTGGGGTCCTGAGTTTGAGCCCCGCATCAAGCCCCACGTCAGGGTCTCTGCTCAGCAGGGACCTGCCTCCCTCTCTCTCTCTGCCTGCCTGTCTGCCTACTTGTGATATCTGTCTGTCAAATAAATAAATAAAATCTTTTTTTTAAAAAAAGTAGTTTTCATCCCAGACTTCAAATGATTTACTATCAAGTACCCTAAATTCCAAAGATTTGGTAGCTGCAATAATGTTAAAAAATAAGTAACCAATATTTCATATTTTTTAACTATGGTAATTAGGTCAGCATTAACTTTCCAAAGTGGTTATTATATGATCATTTGAGTATTATTTTTTTATTTTCCTTGAGCCTACCAAACTTTATTCGTGCCAAGAGTAGGCACTATTATAAATGGTAGAATCCCTAATTTGATTTATTAGATATTTTTTTCATGGCTAGCTTTTCTTCTTCATTTAAGTTTCTGGTTCATTAGACTATTTCCTTCTTTGACAATTTAAATTTCTTTGTTCACAGACCTTTATTTCCTTCATAATTAACTTCTATTTTTTACTACTCTTAATGTGGCTGTGATACACAAGGTTAATCTGGGTGCTGTTGCTAGTGAGATTAGAGTTTGCGCCCCTCACTTATAACTTTTTAATGACAAATTGTAGGTTTCTCAGGAGATAGAAAGGAGAGGGGGAAGATGTCTTAAGAGTAATTCCTGCTAACCCCTAAAACTAACATTATAAATCAATTTGACACATACACTTATTAAAAAATGAAGTTAAAAGCTATTTAGGTTGTTTCCCCCTGCCTTGTTTCCCCACTTTATTTTTTTTTAATTTTTTATAAACATATATTTTTATCCCCAGGGGTACAGGTCTGTGAATCACCAGGTTTACACACTTCACAGCACTCACCAAAGCACATACCCTCCCCAATGTCCATAACCCCACCCCCCTTCTCCCAGCACCCTTCCCCCCAGCAACCCTCAGGTTTTTTTGTGAGATTAAGAGTCACTTATGGTTTGTCTCCCTCCCAATCCCATCTTGTTTCATTGATTCTTCTCCTACCCACTTAAGCCCCCATGTTGCATCACCACTTCCTCATATCAGGGAGATCATATGATAGTTGTCTTTCTCTGCTTGACTTATTTCGCTAAGCATGATACGCTCTAGTTCCATCCATGTTGTCGCAAATGGCAAGATTTCATTTCTTTTGATGGCTGCATAGTATTCCATTGTATATATATACCACATCTTCTTTATCCATTCATCTGTTGATGGACATCTAGGTTCTTTCCATAGTTTGGCGATTGTGGACATTGCTGCTATAAACATTTGGGTGCACGTGCCCCTTTGGATCACTACGTTTGTATCTTTAGGGTAAATACCCAGTAGTGCAATTGCTGGGTCATAGGGCAGTTTTATTTTCATCCCCACTTTATTTTTGAGTAGGCCTTTAGAGATAGACTTAAGGAACCTAGTGTTGTTGGGGGTGGGGGGAAGCTATAGCTTAGTTTTTGCCAAATGTAGCTTAGACTAATTAAAAAAAAAAATGGAGTGCTGGGGTGCCTGGGGTGGCTCAGTCGATTAAACATCTGCCTTTGGCTCAGGCCCTGATTCCAGGGTCCTGAAATCAAGCCCCATGTCCAGCTTACTACAAGGCTAGAAGCCTGCTTCACCCTCTCTCTGTGCCCCTCCCCAAATGTGCGCATACTCTTTCTATTTCAGAAATAAATAAATAAAAATCTTTAAAAAAATAAGTCATGTTTACATACAAAATTGAAATAGAAACTTCAGCACAGATGTTTAAGAAATTTTACAACTTCTCTTTAGGGAATTCCAATCCAAAACCAGTTAGAGAGCTGAATTGTTCTCTGTTTTGACTCCCTTATCCCTACGTCTACTTCATTTTATGTTAGATAAGTTTAAAAAACATTGTAGGACCCTGAAAATTAATAATTTATATGAACTGAATATGTTATTAAAAATTAGTCTTATATCATCAAAGCCATCTATGAAAAACCCACAGCAGATATCATTCTCAATGGAGAAAAACTGAGAGCTTTTCTGCTAAGGTCAGGAACACAGCAGGGATGTCCACTATCACCACTGCTATTCAACAGAGTACTAGAAGTCCTAGCCTCAGCAATCAGACAACAAAAAGAAATTAAATGCATCCAAATTTGTCAAGAAGAAGTCAAACTCTCACTCTTTGCAGATGATATGCTACTTTATGTGGAAAACCCAGAAGACTCCACTCCAAATCTGCTGGAACTTGTACAGGAATTCAGTAAAGTGTCAGGATATAAAATCGATGCACAGAAATCAGTTGCATTTCTATACCCAACAACAAAACAGAAGAAAGAGAAGTTTTAAAGAGTGGATCCCATTTACAATTGCTCCCCAAACCATAAGATACCTAGGAACAAATATAAACAAAAAGGCAAAAAATCCACACTCAGAAAACTATAAAGTACTCATGAAAGAAATAGAGGAAGACACAAAGAAATGGAAAAGTGTTCCATGATCATGGATTGGAAGAACAAATATTGTGAAAATTTCTATGCTACTTAAAGCAATCTACACGTTTAATGAAATCCCTATCAAAATCCCATCAATTCTTTTTTCAAAGAAATGGAACAAATAATCCTAAAATGTATATGGAACCAGAAAAGACCTTAAATAGCCAGAGGAATATTGAAAAAGAAAGCCAAAGTTGGTGGTAGTACAATTCCAAATTTCAAGCTCTATTACAAAGCTGTCATCATCAAGACAGTATGGGACTGGCACAAAAACGGACACATAGATCAGTGGAACAGAATAGAAGCCCAGAAATAGACCCTCAACTCTATGGTCAACAAATTTTCAACAAAGCATGAAAGAGTGTCCAATGGAAAAAAGACAGTCTCTTCAACAAATGGTGTTGGGAAAATTGGACAGCCACATGCAGAAGAATGAAACTTTCCTTACACCACGCATGAAAATAGATGCAAACTGGATGAAGGACCTCAATGTGCGAAAGGAATCCATCAAAATCCTTGAGGAGAACACAGGCAGCAACCCCTTCGACCTCAGCCACAGCAACTTTTTCCTAGGAACATCGCCAAAGACAAGAGAAGCAAGGGCAAAAATGAACTATTGGGACTTCATCAAGATCAAAATCTTCTGCACAGCAAAGGAAACAGTCATCAAAACCAAAAGACAACTGACAGAATGGGAGAAGATATTTGCGATCGACATATCAGATAAAGGGCTAGTGTCCAAATTCTATAAAGAACTTATCAAACACAACACCCAAAGAACAAATTAATCCAATCAAGAAATGGGCAGAGGACATGAACAGACATTTCTGCAAAGAAGACATCCAGATGGCCAACAGACACATGAAAAAGTGCTCCACATCACTCGGCATCAGGGAAATACAAATCAAAACCACAATGAGATACCACCTCACACCAGTCAGAATGGCTAAAATCAACAATTCAGGAAATGACAGATGCTGGCGAGATGCGGAGAAAGGGGAACCCTCCTACACTCTTGGTGGGAATGCAAGCTGGTGCAACCACTCTGGAAAACAGCATGGAGGTTCCTCAAAAAGTTGAAAATAGAACTGGCCTATGACCCAGCAATTGCAATACTGAGTATTTACCCTAAAGATACAAATGTAGTGATCCAAAGGGGCACGTGCACCCGAATGTTTATATCAGCAATGTCCACAATAGCCAAATTATGGAAAGAACCTAGATGTCATCAACAGATGAATGGATAAAGAAGATGTGGTATATATATATATATATATATATATATATATATATATATACACACACACACACACACACACACACACACACACACAATGGAATACTATGCAGCCATCAAAAGAAATGAAATCTTGTCTTTTACAATGATGTGGATGGAACTTGAGGGTATTATGCTGAGTAAAATAAGTCAATCAGAGAAAGACAATTATCATATGATCTCCCTGATTTGAGGAAGTTGAGAGGCAACGTGGGTGGTCTGTGGGGTAGAAAAAGAATAAATGGAACAAGATGGGATCGGGAGGGAGACAAACCATAAGAGACTCTTAATCTCACAAAACAAACTAAGGGTTGCCGGGGGAGGGGGGTAGGGGGAGGGTGGTTGGGTTATGGACATTGGGGAAGGTATGTTCTATGGTGAGTGCTGTGAAGTGTATAAACCTGGCGATTCACAGACCTGTACCCCTGGGGCTAATAATACATTAGATGTTAATTAAAAAAATTAAAAAAAAAAGAAATTAGTATTAATGCTAAACATTGTGTTATATGGCACAGAGAATATTTATGCATTGGAAATTTTTAAAACACTTATGTTAACAGCATCATAAATAGTGTCATAAATATTTTAAAAAGAGTCTGGTGACTTGCTTATTTTAAGTGAAAAAGTATTTTTTGGAAACATTTTTATGTGCCTGTTTGCCACTTTTAAGTAACAGGTTTAAACCACTGCATTAAATAATTACCATGCTAAAAGAAACAAGCACTACAAGGGGAAGAAAAGAAACTTTTAAGGGTCTATTAGGCTAAGCCAATCACAAAATAAAAAGTCCAGGGCGGGGGGGGGGGGGGGGTAGGAACCACGAGTAAAACGTCTGCACTATAAAATAAGTGTATAATAATGTGACTTGTGTCCTGGGCTCTTTGAGCACAAGTGACAGGTCCTGGCAATAAAGGCGAATGAGTCACTTGCACTGAAATCAATTTTTAAAGACTACAGATTTTAAGTTCTATGTTTCAACAAAACCAGAATGTAAAACAGAAAGCAAACGAACTTTGAAACATGGAGTAACAATCTCATTCACATCTATGTGGTGATATCTTTTAATAATTGATGTTATAATCTAGCTAAAAGCTTGATATCTTAAAAGTTATTATAATTCTACCTCATATAATTCTGTAATGAAAGCTGTTAAAAGAATCTGCAAAAGCACAATGATTCATGCTAGTTTCCTGAAATTCTTGGGAAAGGAAACTGGATATTCTAGAGTTGACAAAATCAGAAGACAAAAACATTCACAAATGTGCTTAAACATCAGACATATTTTTAAGCCTATCACTGTGCCAGGTTTGTGGTAAAGCAGTTATGGGTAAGGTAGACAGAGGCCCTCCCTCTATACAGAAAGGAAGATATCTAAACAACCCTCTCTGGCTAAGTACAGTGGGAACACAGGTACAGGTGCAATGATAGCCATAGCAGGAAACCCAGCCCGAACTGGGAGAAGGAGTAGAGAGTCCTCCAGGAGGATTCCCTGGAGGAAGGGATAACTAGGTTGGAACCCAAAGGATAAGTAGAAATTAGCAAGGTAAAGAGAGACAAGACTGTTTCAAGCAGAGAAAATAGCTTATGAGAAGACTCAGAGGTGAGAAAAATCATGGGCCCCCAAAGAAATAAAAGTTCAGTAAGGTTGGAGATCACCTGGATTGTTGAGAGGCAAGAAATGAACCTGAACATATAGGTAGAAGGTAGGGCATAAAAAGCAGACTTCATAACATCAAAGAATATTTGCAAAAGGACAACAAAGAGCCTTTGAGATTTGTGTTTCACAGGGATCGTTCTCTAAAGAATGGGCTGGAGGACCGCAGTAGAGGCTGGATGATGGCTTAGAGAGGTTACAGCAGGGAAGGTGGGATAATGTCGATAAGAAGATAGAATTATCAAGACCTGGTGAGAGACGATGTGGACAGGAAGAATGAGAGACAGCGAGGGGTCAAGGTGGTTCCAGGTGTCTGATTTAGGCAAACATGGTGGTGCCATTTATTAGGAAAGGCATGTCAAAAACAAAAAGAGGAAATGTCAAGGGAAGAGCAGCATGGATTTGGCCCATAGATAAGTTTGAGGCATGTTAGTTGGAGATTCCTGTGAGCCCTCCCAGGAGAGACCTCCAGTAGGACCTGGGTCCGTGGGACTGGAGCTCAGGAGAGGAACCCAGGATAGAGGTGGAGGTCTGGGGGTCATCAGATTGCAGATTATAGCGTATGATTTGATATATATAACATATGTGTATGTGTATCTGTATAATGTTATATAGGATATATATTATATATATCACAGATATATACCCAGATATATCACAGAAATAAATATACATAAATATACACAATATAAATATATTTGAAAATATCATATATTTAATTTAATTTATGAATATCTCAATAAATAATTAATTCATTTAAGTAATTAATTAAACTATTTAATTGATAAATAATTAAATAAGTAATTTAAAAATATATATCACAGGAACCTCAGAAGTGGGCAGTGTCTCTCCAGAAGAACATGTGTTGTGAGAAAACAAGTGGTCTAGGAGGAAACCCGAGGGGAAAGACAGTCCCGTGTCTTAGCCCAGGATCCCTAAGAAGCAAAGCCAAAGCAAGGGACGCACTAACACTTCACTGGAGGACTGTGGGGGCACTGTGGCAGGGCAGTAAGAATAAGACAAAAATAGGAATAAGGTTGGAAAGGCAGGAAAGCAAATGCACAGGGTGCATTATCTAGGTGGTCACAGCCTCACAAGAAAACACAGCCTGGCATTCGGTCATGCAGTCTCAAGAGAGAGACCCTGTGTAAACGTTGCCTTTGAAATATTCTGTCAGGCAGACTTCTCGTTCCTTCTCATTTCTTGCCTCTTACAAATCACTTACCTTCCCTGTGCATTAACTTCCTGGCACTTCTTAGTTATACTAGAACCAGTCCTTCCAGGCAGCCATTGAGGAAACAAAAGTCTTTGCGGGTCTGTTTTTCTCAAGTTTCAGTGCTGGAACTTCTAGTTCCTTCTCCAAATGGGCACAATGGGGCTTTGCCGAAGCCCAGCCCTCAGGGGGTCCCAGACAGATGATAGGTGTTGTGGCCCTGTTGGCAGGAGCTGGGCTTTTGCAAATGTTGAAATGATGTGAGTCTCAATGGAGCCTCTAGAGCTAGGAATCCAGGCAAATCACTGAGAGGAAGAAAAACTTTCTGAAAGTTTTGAAAGGGCAAAGTGAAAGTGGGTCTGATACATCCTGTGAGGAAGACTGGGAAGTTGGAGTGGAAAAAGGAATATCAGAGAGCAAAGGAAGAGTGTGTCTAAGGTTTCTTTCTGTCTAGTCATACACAATAATCACTGACCTGGAGAGGCATGCCTTCCTTCTGCTTCTGGTGATAGGCGTTAGTTTTCCTGTGAAACCACGCCTCCCCCACTCTTGGTTCTTATAGTTTGGATCCAGTGAGCCCCACCCAACTGGTTCCCAGATCCAACCAATCAGTTGACCTCCTGAGCCCACCAGGCCAATGGGACTCTATGCCAGGAATTTCACTGGAACAACTGGTTAAGAGCTGGAGGCCTGGGACTTTCAAGTTTTATGAACTAGTGAATTTCCTTTCTTTGCTGAGGTCAGTTAGAATTCTGTTTCTGTCCTATCTGCCACTCCTGACTGCTACCGAGACGGAGAAGCGTCCATTGGATTTCATGATAGAAACCGCTGGTCTTGGTGAGGATGATTTCAGTGCAGCAGCACTGGAGAAGTCAGGATGATTTTGACCATTCATCATCCTCTTTCCACAAGCCTTAGAAAGCTGTTTCACTACTTGCCAAAGGACTAAGAAGGGTAATCCTAGGCGGACATTGAAATAAAGCGAAATTGACAAATAATAAATAAATTGACAAATAAAGCGAAAATGACAAATTGAAATAAAGTGAAATTGACAAATGCAGCGTGTTTGGCATCCTCGAACCTATGGCTCTGGACCTCTGGGGTCAGGAGGGCTGCCAGAACATAGCAGACCCCTCAGTTCTAAAAGATTGCAGGCAATCCATGATAATGAATAGGTTTGATTTTAAGGTATATTCTCCAAAATACCTAATCCCATTGTGGGATTAGGACTGGACTTCTGTGGAATATGGGTTCACTTGAGATGCTTGGCCTACAGGATCACTCAATCTGCAGTTTTCACAGAATATGGTGTCCCTCTCAGGGCTGAAAAGATTCTATTTTGGTCAAATTTCCAAAGTCTGAACACTCTCAAGACTAAATGTAGAAATGTTTAGATCCATTTTATGATTCTTTCCTTCATCTTTTTTCTTAGAATGGTAACAAATCAGTTACTGGAACCCCAGTTTTCAGTCATAATAATTCTCATATCTGCTCCTTTCTCATTCAAGTTGTATTCCCAGATTCAGGTGCTCGTGACCTCTGGCCTAGAATAAAGGAACAGCGTCCTAATTGTTCTTTGTGCCTCCAGCCACTGCCTGCGTTGCTGCGCCCTTATACAGCTTAATAATTTCGTAATTTCGCCAAATGTCTGAGCCTTAGTATGCAGAGGTATTAGATAACCCTACAACTACAGTGTATTTATACTTCTGTTATAGCATGTGTAGTAGTCAACATTTTATCGAAAGTAGCTGTAGGCATTTGTGTGTTTCAGTTTATCTGTCAGATCTTCCATAAAGCATTGTAAATTTTTTGAAGTTGGAGAATGATTCTGTGGACTTCAATTCATTAATAAGGCCACAAGGCAATTAAATGGAAAGAAATGTCCTTAAATACTCATGTGGCAAATAGATATTGAGTTTCCTTTTTTTTTTCTTTAAGACCTTATTTGTTTATTTACCTGAGAGAGAGAGCAAGAGAGATAATGGGGGAGCATCATTCTCTCCCCCATTGCGTGAGTGAGAAGGGTGAGTGAGACGCAGGCTTCTTGCTGAGCAAGGAGCCCCATGCGGGACTTGATCCCAGGACCCCAGGATCATGACCTGAGCCAAAGGCAAAAGCTTAGCCGACTGAGCCACCCAGGCACCCCAATATCGAGTTTTAATTTAGCTTTTGGAAGTATAATCTGAGTGCTTATCATTTTGCTACATGGACCAGGTCAAGAGGGAATCCAATGTCAGTCCTGGTCCTACAGTTTTAATAAATTGAGTCATCGTGGTTTAGATCATGAAAAATTGGTGGAGCACAAGTAACAGTGATGACTGACTAAAACTTTAGATGAATCATTCTTTGCCCCATTTCCTTCTGCTTTTTACTTCTGCAAGATCTTAACTGAGACTTTACATTCTTCTTCAGACTCTTACCTGCAGTAAGCTATTTCTGTACTACCTGCAGTAAACAATAAGATGTATATGCTGAAAATCAAAATGCATTTGAATATATTTTCTGATTTCCCATTTGCATTGGTAAAAAATATTTTCTTAAAAGAAAAAGGAACACATTTGCAAGCTTCATTTCCTCAGGGAAAAGTGGAGTTTTCAGAACCATTTTAATGTTTTTATTTTTCTTTAATTTATAACTCATGATTTAATTTTTATTCGCATTTCATATTCACATTTGCATGATAAAAAGATGCTATGTCACTTTTAAACGCCTTTTTATCATCTGAGTAACCGAGGGAAAAGAAGTAAGGGATGAAAACGGGTAAGGATTTTTAAAATCTCATATTGGATCAACTTCCCTAATCCTCCAGAATTCAGCACTAATTAGCAGTGGCAGACAACCATCTTCCTCCTGGAAGGTTTGGAATGAATATTTCATCACTGTGTTCAGATTCATGGCAGTTCAGTAATGGCAGCTCCCCCACCGCCCCTCTTTCCGAATGGGATCACCTCTGGGATGGAAGTTTGGGCTTTCAGTGATAACAATGATCATCTAAGTTGTTCCTTACCATTAGTCAGCATAGCTTGGTTGGCATATGATCCAAAAGCTCTCCTCTCACTTTTTTTTTTTTTTGCCATTTATTTATTTTTTTTTATTTCCAGCATAACAGTATTCATTATTTTTGCACCACACCCCGTGCTCCATGCAATCCGTGCCCTCTATAATACCCACCACCTGGTACCCCAACCTCCCACCCCCCGTCCCTTCAAAACCCTCAGATTGTTTTTCAGAGTCCATAGTCTCTCATGGTTCACCTCCCCTTCCAATTTCCCCCAACTCCCTTCTCCACTCTAAGTCCCCATGTCCTCCATGCTATTTGTTATGCTCCACAAATAAGTGAAACCATATGATAATTGACTCTCTCTGCTTGACTTATTTCACTCAGCATAATCTCTTCCAGTCCCGTCCATGTTGCTACAAAAGTTGGGTATTCATCCTTTCTGATGGAGGCATAATACTCTATCCCCAGGGGTACATGTCTGTGAATCACCAGGTTTACACACTTCACAGCACTCACCAAAGCACATACCCTCCCCAATGTCCATAATCCCACCCCCTTCTCCCAAACCCCCTCCCCCCAGCAACCCTCAGTTTGTTTTGTGAGATTAAAAGTCACTTATGGTTTGTCTCCCTCCCAATCCCATCTTGTTTCATTTATTCTTCTCCTACCCACTTAAGCCCCCATGTTGCATCACCACTTCCTCATATCAGGGAGATCATATGATAGTTGTCTTTCTCTGCTTGACTTATTTCGCTAAGCATGATACGCTCTAGTTCCATCCATGTTGTCGCAAATGGCAAGATTTCATTTCTTTTGATGGCTGCATAGTATTCCATTGTGTATATATACCACATCTTCTTGATCCATTCATCTGTTGATGGACATCTAGGTTCTTTCCATAGTTTGGCTATTGTGGACATTGCTGCTATAAACATTCGGGTGCATGTGCCCCTTTGGATCACTACGTTTGTATCCTTAGGGTAAATACCCAATAGTGCAATTGCTGGGTCATAGGGCAGTTCTATTTTCAACATTTTGAGGAACCTCCATGCTGTTTTCCAGAGTGGCTGCACCAGCTTGCATTCCCACCAACAGTGTAGGAGGGTTCCCCTTTCTCCGCATCCTCGCCAGCATCTGTCATTTCCTGACTTGTTGATTTTAGCCATTCTGACTGGTGTGAGGTGATATCTCATTGTGGTTTTGATTTGTATTTCCCTGATGCCGAGTGATGTGGAGCACTTTTTCATGTGTCTGTTGGCCATCTGGATGTCTTCTTTGCAGAAATGTCTGTTCATGTCCTCTGCCCATTTCTTGATTGGATTATTTGTTCTTTGGGTGTTGAGTTTGCTAAGTTCTTTATAGATTCTGGACACTAGTCCTTTATCTGATATGTCATTTGCAAATATCTTCTCCCATTCTGTCAGTTGTCTTTTGATTTTGTTAACTGTTTCCTTTGCTGTGCAAAAGCTTTTGATCTTGATGAAATCCCAATAGTTCATTTTTGCCCTTGCTTCCCTTGCCTTTTGCGTTGTTCCTAGGAAGATGTTGCTGCGGTTGAGGTCAAAGAGGTTGCTGCCTGTGTTCTCCTCAAGGATTTTGATGGATTCCTTTCGCACATTGAGGTCCTTCATCCATTTTGAGTCTATTTTTGTGTGTGGTGTAAGGAAATGGTCCAATTTCATTTTTCTGCATGTGGCTGTCCAATTTTCCCAGCACCATTTATTGAAGAGGCTGTCTTTTTTCCATTGGACATTCTTTTCTGCTTTGTCGAAGATTAGTTGACCATAGAGTTGAGGGTCTATTTCTGGGCTCTCTATTCTGTTCCATTGATCTATGTGTCTGTTTTTGTGCCAGTACCATGCTGTCTTGGTGACGACAGCTATGTAATAGAGCTTGAAGTCCGGAATTGTGATGCCACCAACGTTGGCTTTCTTTTTCAATATCCCTTTGGCTATTTGAGGTCTTTTCTGGTTCCATATAAATTTTAGCATTATTTGTTCCATTTCTTTGAAAAAGATGGATGGTACTTTGATAGGAATTGCATTAAATGTGTAGATTGCTTTAGGTAGCATAGACATTTTCACAATATTTATTCTTCCAATCCAGGAGCATGGAACATTTTTCCATTTCTTTGTGTCTTCCTCAATTTCTTTCATGAGTACTTTATAGTTTTCTGAGTATAGATTCTGTGTCTCTTTGGTTAGGTTTATTCCTAGGTATCTTATGGTTTTGGGTGCAATTGTAAACGGGATTGACTCCTTAATTTCTCTTTCTTCTGTCTTGCTGTTGGTGTAGAGAAATGCAACTGATTTCTGTGCATTGATTTTATATCCTGACACTTTACTGAATTCCTGTATAAGTTCTAGCAGTTTTGGAGTGGAGTCTTTTGGGTTTTCCACATATAGTATCATATCATCTGCGAAGAGTGATAATTTGACTTCTTCTTTGCTGATTTGGATGCCTTTAATTTCCTTTTGTTGTCTGATTGCTGAGGCTAGGACCTCTAGTACTATGTTGAATAGCAGTGGTGATAATGGACATCCCTGCCGTGTTCCTGACCTTAGCGGAAAAGCTTTCAGTTTTTCTCCATTGAGAATGATATTTGCGGTGGGTTTTTCATAGATGGCTTTGATGATATTGAGGTATGTGCCCTCTATCCCTACACTTTGAAGAGTTTTGATCAGGAAGGGATGCTGTACTTTGTCAAATGCTTTTTCAGCATCTATTGAGAGTATCATATGGTTCTTGTTCTTTCTTTTATTGATGTGTTGTATCACATTGACTGATTTGCGGATGTTGAACCAACCTTGCAGCCCTGGAATAAATCCCACTTGGTCGTGGTGAATAATCTTTTTAATGTACTGTTGAATCCTATTGGCTAGTATTTTGTTGAGTATTTTCGCATCTGTGTTCATCAAGGATATCGGTCTATAGCTCTCTTTTTTGGTGGGATCCTTGTCTGGTTTTAGGATCAAGGTGATGCTGGCCTCATAAAATGAGTTTGGAAGTTTTCCTTCCATTTCTATTTTTTGGAACAGTTTCAGGAGAATAGGAATTAGTTCTTCTTTAAATGTTTGGTAGAATTCCCCCGGGAAGCCGTCTGGCCCTGGGCTTTTGTTTGTTTGGAGATTTTTAATGACTGTTTCAATCTCCTTACTGGTTATGGGTCTCTTCAGGCTTTCTATTTCTTCCTGGTTCAGTTGTGGTAGTTTATATGTTTCTAGGAATGCATCCATTTCTTCCAGATTGTCAAATTTATTGGCGTAGAGTTGCTCATAGTATGTTCTTATAATAGTTTGTATTTCTTTGGTGTTAGTTGTGATCTCTCCTCTTTCATTCATGATTTTATTTATTTGGGTCCTTTCTCTTTTCTTTTTGATGAGTCGGACCAGGGGTTTATCAATTTTATTAATTCTTTCAAAGAACCAGCTCCTAGTTTCGTTGATTTGTTCTATTGTTTTTTTGGTTTCTATTTCATTGACTTCTGCTCTGATCTTTATGATTTCTCTTCTCCTGCTGGGCTTAGGGTTTCTTTCTTGTTCTTTCTCCAGCTCCTTTAAGTGTAGGGTTAGGTTGTGTACCTGAGACCTTTCTTGTTTCTTGAGAAAGGCTTGTACCGCTATATATTTTCCTCTCAGGACTGCCTTTGTTGTGTCCCACAGATTTTGAACCGTTGTATTTTCATTATCATTTGTTTCCATGATTTTTTTCAATTCTTCTTTAATTTCCCGGTTGACCCATTCATTCTTTAGAAGGATGCTGTTTAGTCTCCATGTATTTGGGTTCTTTCCAAACTTCCTTTTGTGGTTGAGTTCTAGCTTTAGAGCATTGTGGTCTGAAAATATGCAGGGAATGATCCCAATCTTTTGATACCGGTTGAGTCCTGATTTAGGACCGAGGATGTGATCTATTCTGGAGAATGTTCCATGTGCACTAGAGAAGAATGTGTATTCTGTTGCTTTGGGATGAAATATTCTGAATATATCTGTGATGTCCATCTGGTCCAGTGTGTCGTTTAAGGCCTTTATTTCCTTGCTGATCTTTTGCTTGGATGATCTGTCCATTTCAGTGAGGGGAGTGTTAAAGTCCCCTACTATTATTGTATTATTGTTGATGTGTTTCTTTGATTTTGTTA
Source organism: Mustela erminea (assembly GCF_009829155.1). NCBI lineage: Eukaryota > Metazoa > Chordata > Mammalia > Carnivora > Mustelidae > Mustela > Mustela erminea. Next base: position 14,427,078 of record NC_045629.1, on the reverse strand, counting down.
TTAATTGGTTTATATAGTTGGCTGCTCCCACGTTGGGGGCATAGATATTTAAAATTGTTAAATCTTCTTGTTGGACAGACCCTTTGAGTATGATATAGTGTCCTTCCTCATCTCTTATTATAGTCTTTGGCTTAAAATCTAATTGATCTGATATAAGGATTGCCACTCCTGCTTTCTTCTGATGTCCATTAGCATGGTAAATTCTTTTCCACCCCCTCACTTTAAATCTGGAGGTGTCTTCGGGCTTAAAATGAGTTTCTTGGAGGCAACATATAGATGGGTTTTGTTTTTTTATCCATTCTGATACCCTGTGTCTTTTGACAGGGGCATTTAGCCCATTAACATTCAGGGTAACTATTGAGAGATATGAATTTAGTGCCATTGTATTGCCTGTAAGTTGACTGTTACTGTATATGGTCTCTGTTCCTTTCTGATCTACCACTTGTAGGCTCTCTCTTTGCTTAGAGGACCCCTTTCAAGATTTCCTGTAGAGCTGGTTTGGTATTTGCAAATTCTTTCAGTTTTTGTTTGTCCTGGAAGCTTTTAATCTCTCCTTCTATTTTCAATGATAGCCTAGCTGGATATAGTATTCTTGGCTGCATGTTTTTCTCGTTTAGTGCTCTGAAAATATCATGCCAGCTCTTTCTGGCCTGCCAGGTCTCTGTGGATAAGTCAGCTGCCAATCTAATATTTTTACCATTGTATGTTACAGACTTCTTTTCCTGGGCTGCTTTCAGGATTTTCTCTTTGTCACTGAGACTTGTAAATTTTACTATTAGGTGACGGGGTGTGGGCCTATTCCTATTGATTTTGAGGGGCGTTCTCTGAACCTCCTGAATTTTGATGCTCGTTCCCTTTGCCATATTGGGGAAATTCTCCCCAATAATTCTCTCCAGTATACCTTCTGCTCCCCTATCTCTTTCTTCTTCTTCTGGAATCCCAATTATTCTAATGTTGTTTCGTCTTATGGTGTCACTTATCTCTCGAATTCTCCCCTCATGGTCCAGTAGCTGTTTGTCCCTCTTTTGCTCAGCTTCTTTATTCTCTGTCATTTGGTCTTCTATATCACTAATTCTTTCTTCTTCCTCATTTATCCTAGCAGTGAGAGCCTCCATTTTTGATTGCACCTCATTAATAGCTTTTTTGATTTCAACTTGGTTAGATTTTAGTTCTTTTATTTCTCCAGAAAGGGCTTTTATATCTCTCGAGAGGGTTTCTCTAATATCTTCCATGCCTTTTTCGAGCCCAGCTAGAACCTTGAGAATTGTCATTCTGAACTCTAGATCTGACATATTACCAATGTCTGTATTGATTAGGTCCCTAGCCTTTGGTACTGCCTCTTGTTCTTTTTTTTGTGTTGAATTTTTCCATCTTGTCATTTTGTCCAGATAAGAGTATATGAAGGGGCAAGTAAAATACTAAAAGGGTGGCAACAACCCCAGGAAAAAATGCTTTAATCAAATTAGAAGAGATCCAAAATCGTGAGGGGGGAGAAAGGGGATAAAAAGAGGTTCAAAAAGGAAGAAAGAAAAAAAAAAAAGAAAAAAGAAAAGAAAAGAATTAAAAAAAAAAAAGGAAAACACCTAAGAAAAATGTAAAAAAGAAAAAATATATATATTAGATAAACTAGTAAAAAATCTTTAAAAAAGAAAAAGGTAACAGTTAAAAAAAAAAATTTTACCCGAAGGCGAGAAAAAAAAAAAAAATGAAAAAGAAAAAAATTAAATTAACTGCAAGATTAAAAAAAAAATCACAGGGAAAAAGCCATGAGTTCCGTGCTTGGCTTTCTCCTCCTCTGGAATTCTGCTGCTCTCCTTGGTATTGAAACCGCACTCCTTGGTAGGTGAACTTGGTCTCCGCTGGATTTCTTGTTGATCTTCTGGGGGAGGGGCCTGTTGTAGTGATTCTCAAGTGTCTTTGCCCCAGGCGGAATTACACCGCCCTTTCCCGGGGCCGGGGTGAGTAATCTGCTCGGGTTTGCTTTCAGGAGCTTTTGTTCCCTGAGCGCTTTCCGTAGAGTTCCGGAGGACGGGAATACAAATGGCGGCCTCCTGGTCTCCGGCCCGGAGGAGCCGAGAGCCCATGGCCGCACTCCTCAGTGCGCCCTCAGAGAACAGCGCCCAGTTACTCCCGTCTGCCCGACCTCCGGCCGCGCTCCGAGCTCACTGAGCCTGCGACCAGTTCAAGGTAACACCGAGCTGTGAGCTTACTGTCGGCTCTGTCTCTGTAGCCGGCTTTCCCATTCCAATACCCGCAAGGTCTGCGACACTCAGACACCCCTGATCCTTCTGTGACCCTGCGGGACCTGAGGCCACGCTGAACCCGCATGGGCTTCGCCCCAGTTTAGCCTCTGGAGCGATGTCCCTCAGCGGAACAGACTTTTAAAAGTCCTGATTTTGTGCACCGTTGCTCCGCCGCTTGCCGGGAGCCTGCCCCTCCCCCCGGAGTCTATCGTCCCGTCGCTTTGGATTCACTTCTCCGCCGGTCCTACCTTTCAGAAAGTGGTTGTTTTTCTGTTTCCAGAATTGCTGTTCTTCTTCTCTTCGATCTGCCGATGGATTTTCAGGTGTTTGCAATCTTTAGATAAGCTATCTAGCTGATCTCCGGCTAGCTGAAGCAGTCTCAGCCTGCTACTTCTCCGCCATCTTGACTCCTCCAACCTGGATGGGCATATTTTTAAATGTCAGAATATACTGCATGTATAGGCAGCAATCTGTCTGCAAAGCAGGGATTGTTCATTGTCTTGGAAAAAGAGCGGTGATACCCTGAAAGATCAGAGGCCAGACCTATCGTAGAGACATTTCTCCATGTATCCCTCCCCCATAAGGATAGTTATCATTATTTCATTCCTCCAGCATCTATTTTGTTTAAATATCATTTATATCTCTGTGCAATCTCGCTTTCATACTCGTCCCCAAATTTCTAGGGTCACAAAGTTAAATTAGCACCACAGCCAGGAGGTAACATGAGGAAAACACATTCCGCTCCCTCTCCTGGTCCCTAGCGAGCCGGCTTCTGAGAGACCTACCCCGGTTCGTCTCTCCCATCCCTAGGAGCAGCATCGACCCGCTCCGTAAGGACCTGCCTTCTGCTCTGACAGTGGAGGATGCCCTGAGACTTGGGTTCAGATCCTGAACAGAGGACACGGGCCGGGTGTCAGGATAATTACATGTATCTTGTGATGCTTTGGAAGGATTAAACGGAATGCGACATGAGAAATACATCAGAGTCCTGCATGTATTAAACTCTCAGTTTTTTAATAGATTAATGTGTCTGTCTGGAACACTGCATCTCTGTTTTTGCTGTCACTGTGACGATGAAGGGTTTACGAGACTGATGTGGCCCAGCACAGTCTGTCGCACTGAATGGAGATGGCTGACTGCTTCTTTGTCATTCTGTAATCCTTCTAGTCTGTGCTGCTTTCTGGTGTAAGGGTCCAAAAAGATTCGGCCTTGCACGCTCTCTGGCCAGCCAGACACCTTGGGGGAATGTCTTAGCTGAACTGGAGCCAGGCTTGAGTCAGTGTCGTGGTTTGGGGGCAACAAGATTTCCTGGATGGAACATGAGGGCAGGAATCATGGGACCTGGGCTTTATGCCGGGTCCCAGCACTGATTTGGCAAGTGACCTTGGCAAAACCACTTCCCTTCTCTTCTTTCTGTTAGAGGAATTTTAATAGATTTTTATGACCACGCCTCACAAAGATGTAGTGAAGATTAATGTAGGAAATCTGGAGCAATTTCACAGGGAAACACCACAGAGATTATAATTAGTTTTACAATCCGTAATTAAGTCTATAAATAGTGAGGAGAGAGCCACACCTGAATTATACATTTAAAAATGAGAGTTCACATTTTAAAAAATCTTCCTAAAGAAAATGAAGACGGTTACTTGATCGCATCCAGAGAGATGAGGAACTGGAAAAACACCAAGATTGTGACCTTAACGCAGCCTTCGTTTTGGACTCTCCAGGGAGATAACAAAGCTGATCATGGAGAATAACCCATCAGATCTTCTAGACTAAACATTTAACTCAGTAACTCACAAAGGAAAAGTATGGAGGGCATTAAAGGATGAAAAAGATGGAGTCTTAACCCAGTTCTGGCTATGGGGATTTTATGAGGGAAGGTTAAACGGCAGAGCCTCTGGCAAACAATGGAAAGCCCCTTTCCTTACATCTTCTTTAACATCCTTCAGAACGCGCCAAGAATGGAATGCTGTGGGAACAAGGACGGCTTCCCAACAACAACCAGGAGCCCATTTCATCATTGCTGTCTTGGGAACTTTTATGTTGTAACCCTCTGGGCATCAAGAGACTTTCCTTTTGTTACCTTTTCCCCTTCCGTTCCTCCAATGGAATAACCTCTACCCACAGTGCCGTAGGGCATGGTGTCAAGTACATAATTGAATCTCACTGCCTTTCTAGGGATTTCAAAATACTCAGCCCAGGCAGTTTGGGAGAGTTGGTGCTCCACAATGTAGAATCCTAACACAAACACACTTGCTTTATTCAGGGTGTTGAAAGCAGATTGAAAGCACAGATACCCTCCTCCAGGCCGGTCAGCTCCACTCTCCTTGGGCAACCACGAATGCTGAGGACCGGGATGCTCTTTTCTGTCTGAGCCACAGGGCACCCCTTTGTTTCTGGATGAAGCTGCCTTTCTCACAGCCCTGGACCTCCAAGTTGACAGGTCACAGTTTCACACACTGAATTCATAAAAACAAACAAAGTAGCACCTTTTTATTTTCTCTGGCTGACCTACTCCTGCTTACCAACCTCTGCTTCTCAGGGCTGGGCCAAGAAGGTCGGGGAGATGTAGGTGATGAGTCCCCATTTAGTTTCAGTCTAGATCACATCTGTTGGGTAAAAAGCCTGTGGATGTGGTTCACTCTGAACACACCTGCTCCTCCCCATCTCCCCTGTGCCTTCCCCACATGGTGGCTGGCTTCCCGGGAGTGACAGCTTCCTGTCCTCCTGATGTCGGGATAAGGAAAGAGGTCCTGGCCCTACATGAGGTCTTGGGCTGGTCCCCCTGCACCAGCTCTTTGGTTCTGGCTATCTTCTGGCTGATCTCTGTTGAGACGAAATAGATCCATTCTTAACTGTAGACTCTGCCTGTGTCTCTCCTCAGCCTAGTTGATGTATCTCCCAGTGTATTCACTCAGTCAGGGCATGCTCCTGGGGAGCCCAGCACCCCACTGCTGAGCAGGCCTCTTTCTGGCTCCAACCAGTAAAGTTCACCTGTCAGGGTCATTTGTGAATCTTGAGGGGTCCATCCATCAGCCCTTAGATTCGGGGTCACTTAGCTTATGCCAAAATGAGACCCACTGAGGCTCTGCAATCCTGTCTGTCCACCTCCGTCAGTTTTCCTGTGTCAGGTAATGTAAGAAGAAATGCTAGTCCGTGAGAAATTGAGTTGGGGATGCACATCGTTCGAGTTCAATGGCTTTTGTTTGTGTAGTTCACAGACACATACGAGTCTTGTTAAATTACTGCGTTGTTGCAGGACAGAAGTAACTTCTTGTATTTCCCTGGTTGGGCTTGAAATGTTCTTCCCTCACATCTTACTGTCTTTGTCATTCAAACTCCCTCTTGTCTGAGGAGGCCTCCTCTGACCACGAATGACCATGAATAAAATGGCATTCTCTCTCCCCTTTTGTTGCTTTATTTTTCTTCATTGCATTTATCTATCACAAATAATATCACTTGTTTTCTTGCTGACTTTCACTCCCCCATTAGAACTTAGGCTCCCAGAGGGCATGGTCTTTGTCTTGTTCACTGGAATATCCCCAGTACCTCAGATGAAATAGTGTCCTTAATGATTTTTGATAGTGTACATTTTAATGTTATTAAAATAAAAGTGCATATCAAAATGTGCAACAGAATAAATTTTATTTTGAAACTTAGATATTAACTAGTTTTATGAACCGTAAGAGAAGACTTTGAGACCAGAGCTGTCTTCTCACTTTATGCCTGGTATGATTTCCATTATACCACTCAAGCTGTTCTCCTCGATGGTATGCTAAATAAAAATGTATTGGTTTGAGATGACATATATTTGTATAATAGTGTGCACTAAGCTATCTGGATGAAAAATTAGATTTATTGCTGAGTCAATACCTGATAATCTTAAATAGTGATATATGCAGGGCAATGTATTTCAAAACAAGCATAGGAAAAGAAAAGGAGAGAACTGGTTCTTTCCGTTTATTTTATTTATTAATTATAGATATATAGCTCTCTATATATCCATATTGTTTATACTTATTTTGAAGTGACTCTATAAACATTTAAATGTACATAAAAACATAGTCAATTTTTCCTGGAATTATTGCATAAAAGAAAAAAATTAGAGTAAATGCTATAATTGTTACTTTTATACTCTACCTGACTACAAATTTTAGACTGTATTTCTCTACAGCAATATAAAAAAAGGACAAAGTAAAGAGGTGACACTTTTTTTTTAACCTTCATCTTTGACTAATCTTGCGTAGGTAGTAACAGAATCGGAATCAATTTTAATGTAGCTACGGCCTTTTCTGAGTTTATGTTTTTCTATTTTAGGGAAATGAGTTTTGTTTATGAATTTGTGCCAAGTGTGTAATCATGCTGGCTTTTACACACAGGCAACAAAAGGATGGGGGAAGAGATACATATTGCGAAGCTATATCAAAGGGCTTAAGTGATTTCACATTATATATTTTCTCTGGTGCGTTCTATTTGCCTGGTTGAATGACTGTCATCTTGCATCCATTCCTCTGCGGCAGTGACGGGATGTGGTGGATGGAACCGTCGGACACACTGAGTATTTAGATATTGCACTAGTGTATTACATTTACAAAGGGCGGTGTCATAGGAAAGTGGGATTGCTCTTCTGTGACTATTCTTCTGAGCGTTAAGGACAGGGCCTGGGAGTTAAAGAACAATGATGCATTTTTCCCTTTCCTCATCCTACCACCTCTTCCGTGTTGCTTAGCTACGACTGAAGCAAACTCCAAAGCTTTTGTTCACAGGCTTTAGTCTAAGGATGAACACTCCTTCCGCTAGCTTTATACAATCCAATACAGCAAAGGCAAGGCACTTGGAAATCAGGTTCCTCACGGCAGATTCTATAGACAAGAAAAATAAAGCACATTGCTTACTAGAAACTTAGAGGACAAAGACTTGGAATAAATACACCACTTTATTTTCTTTCACAGTGTGCCATTTCCATGACAGCCCCCCTTTCTCACCGCCCACCCTTGCCATCCTATGAAAGTTAGGGCATTCCCATAAAACCTTCTGTAAAGTGACTCATGTCCTCCACTTTCTGAAAGTGTGAAGGTTCATGTTGGGCTGCTTTGCTTTTCTGAAAGTCCTACATTAGTACCTGTTTTCTCTAACCAAGAGAAATAATTGGATTTTTGCCTTTACAAAGTCACACCACCTAGTGCAGGTCTTTCAGAAAAGAGAGATACTTGTAAAGACATTTTCATGAATTAACTGACTTCATCTGCTCTTTTCTCCTTAAAGGTGGATTTGAGAAACCAGCCCTTTCTCTTCAGTAGAGTGCTCTTTAGGACTGGCATGGGACTTAAAAGGGGCCAGTCTCCTTAGGAGGCAGAGCATAGCTTGCAGGCTTACAATCTCAAGCTTTTCTTCATACTACATTTCAAAGAGTCACACAGCATGATCTCTATGTAATTCCCTCTTCAAAATTGTCCTACCAGAGGAGTAGCATTTTACCTTCAAGATGTATATTTCTAGAAACATGGCAATTTTCTGACCAGCTTAAAATGACAAAACAAAATGCCAGCAATCATGCTGTTTACTCCTTTAGTATCCTGGCTATCTGGGAAGCTAAGAATCCCTTTGGATTCCTGTTCTGAAGATCCTGCACTTGCCAGTTGCACCAGTTTATCTGAATAGAGCACAGGCCTCTTCCTAATAGTACCCCAATTTCTCCTGGGGAGAGGAACTCCAGGGGTTCACTTGTCATTGCAGAAGCACAAGCCAAAGAGACCTGAACCTCTTTTTCCTTGCATGTTGCTTCCATTTGACCATATGATCCATGTCTCCTGGGAACTTGCATCTTGACCCCAAAAGAGGGAAGGTTGACAGTATTTCATCCCTCTTGTAGGGGGACAGGATTCCTGCCCAAGGTGTTAAGAGCTGTTTAGAGATGGTTACGGTGCTGCCTGTTTCCAGTTGTACGCATGTATGTGTCCCTTTGTTATTCTCTTTGCTGTTTCCTGCTTCCAGGCTTGCTACCTTAGCCTTGCATCAGTTGTGTGAGATTTCATACCTGGGATTGCACACACACACACACACACACACACACACGCGCACACACACACACACACATACACATACGCTAACTGTAATATCCTTTTTTACAAATACCTTTTGCTCAGGTTAGAATGAGTTTCTGTTGTGACAAAAAATAATAAATAAATCCCTAATACTGATACCATGATTCTAAATCTTATAGAACAGGAAATAACCAAAATTCTAAGGGTGTGTATTTGACCCAGTCCTCCAAAGTTGAACATTCATAATTAAATTTGTGAAAAATGGAAGTGTGGCATGAGTGGTGTGATAGAATAAAAAAGTTCATGAAGCATCTTAGGATGCAATCATGTTTTCATGAACACTTCCATCCTTACATGAAATGTTTCAGTGTGCTACCTTCATTCTTGAACATTTGAAATGTTAGATCTATGTGGGAAGTGAGAGGGCACAACCAATTTGATTGTGAGATAAAATGCTGTTAGGCTTTCTCTCATCCTGTTTTCCTTGATGAATTGAGTGTTTGAGTTTCTCTTTTTCTTTATTTCCTTTTTTCTTTCTTTCTTTCTCTCTTTCAATTTTTTTTTTTTTTGAGAGCTTATCTCTCAACTTTGTATGTTTAAGAAATCTATTTGTGCCCAAGAACATTCTGTTATTACTTTCAGGTGCTCTTCATAGTGGTTTAAGATTAAACTGTGAAACTGAAATTTTAGTGCCAAGATTAAATCGATTTGATGGCGCAGATAAGTAAGCACTTGGGTTATTAGAAGATTGTTCACACTGTTAGAATCTTTCCTAAAAAGATAAAATTGATGTGGGTTTATAAATTTCTATTTAACTCTGTTTTTTATTTAAAAATTAGAGAAAATAAGTATCCAGTCATAATAATGTCCTATTAAGTACAATATGATGGGGCGCCTGGGTGGCTCAGTGGGTTAAAGCCTCTGCCTTCGGCTCAGGTCATGGTCTCAGGGTCCTGGGATCGAGCCCCACATCGGGCTCTCTGCTCAGCAGGGAACCTGCTTCCTCCTCTCTCTCTCTCTGCCTGCTTCTCTGACTACTTGTGATCTCTGTCTATCAAATAAATAAATAAAATCTTTTTTTAAAAAAAAAGTACAATATTTTTCTGTATTCACATGGAAACTTTATGCTGCAAACAAATTCAGTTCACCTGACCTAATCAATAAATGAGAATGTATTAGTTTATATAACTGAGATGTACAAATATAAATCCATCATTAGACACAGATTCATCTTTAGGACTATGATGTCATAGGGACTTTGTCTCTGTCTTCCTAATTCTCTTGGTTCTTCCTTTCTCTTTGTTGGTGGTGTTAAAATCGGCTGCTTTACTCCTAGGCCTCACATCTATACCCTACATCAATTGGATGACGGTCATGTGCCGTGTCTCACAGTTCTAAACAAAACTTTGTATATCCACTTCAATTTAATTGAATTCAATCACACATCCACCCCTGAATTAATCACTGTAGTGGGAGTAATGAGATAAATGTACTGCTTCATTAATTCTCCATCATTTGTTCCACCCCCATAGCAGTGGTGGTGGGTAGATATAGCTTTCCCAGAAGCACATGAATCCCCCCTAAAAGAAAACTGGGAGCTGTTGAAAAGGATCAGGAAGAAAAGGAAACTTCACAGGCAGCTGGCCAACAAATGTCCTGTGATCCTCCATCATGTTGCTATTGTAAGGGAATATGAGTGACGTCTGGATGTTTCATGTAATGTATATCTTCACCATTTTGCACCAGAGCTTGTGATGTAAATCAACAAGAGTGTGCTTTATATAGAGAATATTTGCAGAGATTAAATATGACAAAGATCTGTTTTTAATATATCCCAGGCATTTTAATTTTAATTCAGAGCCATGAAGTGCTCCACCGAAACCTTTCTCTTCCCTTTTGTCATCCTTGCTAAGCAACATTTTTAGGGATGTCCTTCATGGAATGTGAATTTCCTACTTTGTACAGTGTGAAATGCAAAACAAATGGACTTAGTGTTTTATCGACTGATAAGGTAACTGATAAAGTTACCTCAGAGTGCAGATTGTATTTTAGCAAATTCTCTCCTCTCTTTACTTCCCTCAGTAGTACCATAATACTTCCAGACTATCTCTCAACTCTACTTCACTTTATGGAACTTGATTAATAGGTAAATACCTATTTTTCTCTACTCATAGACATAAAATATTAAGTAGAACAAATTAAATTCTCAAAATTGGACACTATCTGGAAAGATTATCTGACATTGAATTTGTTATAGCCACTTTCTCTTACAGTCTCAGAATTTTGACCTTGTGTGTGCCTCAGAGCAATTGGAACAATAGATACTGATGCACTGATCCTTGCTGATTGAGCTCATACAACATCAATGTATTCCTGAAAAATACAATTTATGTAAGCAAAAAATAGATTACTAACCATAAGGGCCAAACACTTGCATACTCTGAGCAATACAGTCTCCTCCTATAAGTAAGCTACATGGAAGAGCCAAATTATTATTTGAATATTACCTCATATATGGGGAACTAGAACAAGGTGATTAGTTTTATAATTTAGATGTTTAGTACCATCATACTATTAAAGTCAGATGCCTGCATCTCCTCAACATAGACTTGGGGCCATCATGTGGCCCTTCTTTCTAGAACACCTTCTCTTTAGAACAAGGCTCTGGTGGGCACTACTCATGTATGCCAGTAACACTCCACTTTGTGACTGATCAACATCCTTTTTTCTGAATGCCTCATTCTTTCTTTAGACAACTATCTTCAATCAAACCTTTCCACTGAAGTACTCATCTATATGAAATAAGTTTATATATCTTGGCCTATTATGTTTCAAAGTCAATCAAACTAGTAGAATCTTATTTTCTCTTTTATGTATCATGTAATTTTCATTTTCTTTTTAATTCATTAAGGGAGATGTAATTAATTGAGTGTCCACTGTTGGTTCAGTGCTAGGCATTTGACCTATGTGATCATTTTTAAGCATAAACAAAGCAAGTAGCATGATTCTTATTTTAGAGTAAAGGACACTTAAACTCGAAGAAGTCAGTGCAACTTGCTCAAGGTCAACATCTAATTAGTTGATAGATATAGACTTCAACTAGCCTATCATGATTATGTGTTGTGATTCTAACATCAGTGCCCTTTCAATGAGTATTACCTAGGAGGACATATTAAGATGGGCTTTGTGTTCTCCCACCGTTTCTAAAACTATTAATGTGTCAAAGTCTTGATAGCTGGAGAAAATTAAAATTCTTAATTTACTGTATCATTTTTATGGAAAAGTGTGCATTTGTTATAGTATTTCTTCCATGCCTATAGTGAGCAAGTCTGTGTGTTGCATAGTATATAATAAAAAAACAAGATAGACTATGATCTTAAAATAGGATAATTAAAAATGGTTTAAATATCTATACTTAACTGTATATTAATTAATGGTTATGGTGTAGAAGTGCAGGACTGTGATCCCTGAGATAAGTGAAAAAATGAGATAAACTAATTAAAGATTTCCCTCAAATTTATTTCCTAGAAACAGTTCCCAGGCTGCAGAGCAGAGCTATGTAACCAGGCAGAGACCAGCATTCTTAATGACTTAAGAGTCAGAGATCACATACCAGAAAGCCTAAGGCAAATAGAAGTTTCAGGGATGTGTATGAGAAAAGAGGGAGCTATGGAAAGAAAGAGAGAGAGACACAAACACAGACAGAGAGAGATCCAGAGATCTGTGGAGAGAGGTCCCATATAGGCTTTGGTTCACATATGAGCCTGAGCAAAGAACCAACACAAAGCAATAGTGTGAACAATTCTCAGAGCTCATGCAAGACTGTAAATAGTTGTTTTCCTACTAACTAAAGTTGGTATATTTCCTAATATCAAAGAGATTAACTCATCCTCAGATGAGAAGTATACTAGCTGTGGGGCTAAATTAGCTCTAAACTAAAGACAACTCTGGATCTGCCTTAGCAAAGCCTAAAAGCATGCCTTCAAAGGACCAAACCTATTACAAATAACTGTCTGCAAGAACAAAACCCAATACTTTTTAAGGGAACACAGCAAAATCTAGCTTGCAACAATATAGCAAGGTCACAATGTACAGAATTCAATTAAAAGTTTCCTGACCTACAAAGAAGCAGAGAAATATGATCCATAACCAGTAAAAGCAATCAATACAAATAGACCCAGGAGTGACCAAGGTGATGGAATTAAACAAGGACATTAAAATAGCTATTAAAAATATGTTCCACATATGTTTTAGAAAAGAGAGGGAAACATGACCAATATGAGGAAAGAAATCTTTTTTAAAACTTTTATTAAGAGACTAAAAACCTCTACAGATGAAATATAATATTTTTTCAGCATATTAGACACAGCTGAAGAAAAGATTAGTGAACATAAAGATATAGCAATAGGAATTATCTAAAATGAAGCAAATAGAGAGTAAATACTGAAAAAAAAATGGCCTGTGGTACAATATCAAATAATCAGATATTATCAAATATCTGATCAAATAATTAGATTGTTCAAGAAGGAGAGAAAAAGTTGAGGGTAGGGGTACGTTCAGAAAAATATTTGAAGTGATAATAGCTGAAAATGTAAACAATTTTGATGAAAACTATAAACCTACTGACCCAAGAAATGCATAACAACCAAAATAAAACAATGAAAGAAAAACAAGTAGAATAAAAATTTTTAAAAAAACCAAACCAAGTTATAATCAAATTGCTGAAATCAGTGATAAAGAGAAAATATATCTAGACCAGCCATAGGAAAAACATGATATGTAAAAAGACATAAGGATGAGTACAGGTTTCTTTTTTTCTTTTCTTATCTACAGGCTTCTAGTCAGAAACTATGCAAGCCAAAAGATAACATAGAACATCTTTATAAAATATTGGGGGAAAAAAAAGATTACCTACAAAGACACAAAGAATGAAAACATCTTTAAAAATAATAAAAGCCAGTAAGACTTTTAAGATATGCAAAAGTTTAGAAAATTCATCACATTGGACTTTTACCACCAGAACTGTTAAGAAATGTGTGGCAGGAAGAAAGAAAATGTCACACAGGTGTCTACAGAAAGTCATGAGACACAACAGAAATGGAAATTATTTGGATAAATATAAAAGACATATTCCACCTTATCTTTCTTACTTACAGAATTTCTTTATAAGATAGAAAACTGTTTAAAGCAAAAATGGCGGTTTTTTTGTAGGATTTATGAGTGAAATGTAGAAGTAAGGTAATTGACAACAATAGTACAAAGGTTGAGAAGGGTAAATGGAAGTAGACTGCAGAGTAGTATAATAAAGTAGTTTATTATTGTTTGAAGGTAGACTATGACAATTAAAAATGTATTTTGTTAATCTTAGAACAATCACTAGAAACAAAACAAAGAGGCCTTGCTAATAGGCCAACTGTAAAGATTTTAAAAAATCATAAAAATATTCAATTAAATCACAAGATGGCAGGAACAGAAGAAAAAAGAACAACAACAAAAAAGAAAAAATAGCAAGATGGTATAAAACCAACCATAACAATAATTGCACTAACCGTAATGGTTTAATGGCTGGAGTGCCATTAATTAATATAACACAAAGCTGATTACAGAACAAGGAATATTATTCGGTTAAAAAATGGTGTATTTCCTAATATCAAAGAGATGAACTCATCAGGAGCACATAACATTCTTAAATATGTATGCCACCGATAATAGTGCTTTAAAACACGTGAAATAAAAACTCAGAAATTAAAATAGACCTATACACAGTTATACTTGGAAGTTTCAATATCACTTTATCTACAATTAATAGAGCAAGCCAAGAGGAAATCAGGAAGGATAAAGAATAACTGAATAATATGATTAACAAACCCAACCTAAGGCTAATTGACTTTATAGAAAAAACACTCCACCCACACACATTCTCTTCAATAGGGAATATTCACTTAGAGACCGTTCTGGACACTCAAAGTGGTCTCAGTAAGTTTAAGAAGAAAGAAATCATACAAAGTAGGGTTTCTAAAGGAAACAGAAATAAACTAGGAATTAATAATAAAAGGATTTCAGAAAAATCTCAAACATTTGAAAATCAAACAATATCCTTTTGAATAATCCATGGGTCAAAGAAGAAATCAGAAGACACATTGGGAAACATTTTTAAGTGGGTGACAATGAAAACACAGCATATCAAAATTTGTGAAAAGCAGGTAAAGCATGCTCGAAAGAAATGACAGCATTAAAGAAAGAAACGAAGAAGTCGCCTTTTCTGGATCTCTTTGCGCAAGTGTCGCAGCCACTATCCCTCCTTCGGGGGATGGGATAATTCCAGCCTTGAGCTGAAGTCACAACATGGATGAAGTTAGGTCTGCACCATAGTCCATTTGGTATCTGGTGAATTCTCTTCAGAAGGCTGTGAGCCTCAAACGCAGACTAATGTGAAAAGCCTCATGACATCTTCAGAAAAGCGCTCAGATGAGCACATTATGTGCCTAATGCATTTCCTATGTCTCACAGGTCCCAGTGCAGACTCAATGACACTAATGGTAGCTTTTATCCCCACTTCCATTGTACACCATACGTTGCGCTGACAGGTGGTAATGCCGAGCACATTTTGTTTTCCCTTTAGGGTCTTGTTATTTCAGTTTTGTTTTTAAGTTAGAAAGGAGACAATTTGACACTTTTTCCTTTCGCCTTCTATAATAGCTTTATTTGCTTTAAAGTACCCACAAACAAAAGATACTTTCTCCTGTTGCTCTCTGGAAAATACACTCTAAAGAAAATTCCCAAGCAGTAGAGGAATTTCTCAGAAATCCACATGGGGATAGAAATAGGGACCTAACATTTATTAGTTGCCTCAGTCCTTTCACACAGGAAACTTACTGACCAGGCTCTTTGGTTCCTAGTCTTCCGCTTACCAGTCTTCAGCACTGAGTTCCTGGAATCTTCTTTAGGGGATTTTCCTATATGTGACCCCAAGCCTATGCAGCTTGCCTGACATTGCTGAAGAAGTCTTTGGTTCACCAGACTCAAAGAATTTGGCCACACTGTTGACCATGGTCCCTCCTAGATTGACCGAGTCTATCCGAGTTGCAAAACTGAAAATAAAACAGTTCTATTTCATGCCTGTGAGTTGAGATAATAGTCTCATCAACGCCAACAGTGATTAGGTGAACATGAATCTATACTTCAAGTAGGAAAAATGGGGAAAAAATTTTGCTTGTTAGTGTCAGAGGTCCCATGGGAATAAGACTTAGAGAAAGGATTGGCTGCAAGAAGTTGATTAGAAAATGCTTTCAGAATCAATATCCCTGAGGGAGGAAAGGGAGCAGAATTGATCAGGAGAATGTAACAAATAATCACAAGCTGTGTAGCTTTAAACAACACAAATTTATTATCTTACAGTTCCACAGAAGTCTGACACGTCTCACTGGGCTAAAATTAAAATGGCTTCCAGGATAGGCTGAGCATTCCTCTGGAAGCTCTAGGGGAGAATTCATTTTCTTTCCTTTTCCCAGCTTTTGGAAACCACTTGCATTCCTTGGTTCCTGTCTCCCTCATCCATCTTTGAATCCAGGTGTAACCTGTAGAATCTTTATTCTATGTGCAACCTTAATTCCTCTCTTCTATTGAAACTAACATATTCACAGGTTCAGGAGATTAGGTTGTGGATATCTTTGGGGGAGGGAGGGAAGCATTACTCTGCCTACAGGGAGAAACTGAAATAAATTCATTTATCCTACAGAGAATATGACCCCTCAGAGTTGTGCTGAATTGGAACAATGTGTGTAAACCCCAGAGTTTATATAGAGTTGAGGTATATTAATGGAATTAGAGCATCATCGCACAGTGTATTTTTCTTAATACCGAGATATAATAAAGAAATTGCAAAATTATTCTCCAGAGTTTTCATATTTTGTGATTGTGGCTTTACATAATTTGTGTAATTGAGAGTATATCATAAGTAATAGAATCCATTTTTAATTAGGTATGAGGAAGGGGTATACAGAAATCTCAATCTCTTTGAGCCTCAGTTTTCTTATCTCTAAAATAAGTATATGTTTCCTTTTAATTAAGGATATGTAACATATACATTCCCTAGATGGTACTTGGGGAAATAATATTTGCTCAATAAAGTGCAGCTAATATGATAGGACATACTGTGGCATAATCCCAATTGTCTATTTGACTATTCTGCTAAATAATTATAACTTACAAGATGGGACACTCTATTATTTATCATTTTATACTTAATCCCCAGCGCAGTGCCTGGCATGTAGCAGCCACTTAATGCTTATTGGTTGGGCCACTGTTTGATTAGGTGGCTAACAGAATAAACCCATGACATTTCCATTCTTAATTCTTTGTCTTGGCCTTCTCTTAATAGTCTTCTGTAACGTCTTCTATAATATCTTTCTAAACTTCCCTGCTCAATGCAGGCTCTCCGTTCCACCGGACTACACTCCTCATTTCCTACAGTCTAAGGATAGTCTAATTTAATCTGACCCCACACCATATTTCTTATGTCTCTCCTCCTTCCCCCCCACCAAATCCCAACCCAGGTATTAAGGTCCAGATTGAGTCGCACCTTCCCATGAAGACTTCCCACCTTACTGTTCTTCCCAGAAGTTTGTCAAGTTTGAGTTCTCATTTTCCTACACATCTGCAACACTCATTTTGCCCTTTAATACACTAACTTGTGTTGTTGCTTGTGTTTTATCTCGTTAATCATAATGAGATCAGATGTCTCTAAACGCTTTTAAAGCAGGAATGCAGTTCACCTCCTCTTTCATCTATTCTAAGATGCATTTTTGCACATTTTAGCACCTCTGAAATCAGAATGCATTTTACAATCAGTGGCAATTTGGATCATCATAGGTTTGAATGGTCCGTGTTCTCGTGGAGAGTATTTGAGTTTGCTTCTGCCAGAAACTACTGATCTGAAACCACTTCAGATTAAATGTGGGTTGTATATTTAGACCACAAAGATGAGTGAGTACCAGCTTCACATTTTTCAGGGGAGATTTTTTTCCTTCCCTCACACGATGGCAAGATTGAAACATGCAACTTCCCTTGCGCTTTTCTGCCTGTCAGGTTTATATCTTGTTTAAGCCTTTAAAAAAGAAAGAAAGAAAGAAAGAAAAACCCTATTTATTTATTTAGGGGCGACTTAGTGGCTCAATTGGTTAAGCCTCCGACTCTCGATTTCAGGCCAGGTCATGATCTCAGGGTCATGAGATCAAGCCCCACACTGGGTTCCACTCTCAGGAGGAATTCTCTCCTGTTCTGTCTCCCTCTGACTCTCGCCCCACTCACACACACTCTCTCCTTCTCTCTCTAAAGGTAAGGCAGTTTGTTTTTTTTAAAAAAAAGATTTATTTATTTGAGAGAGAGTGCATGCGGCATGTTGCAGGGAGGGGCAGTGGGAAAAGGAGGGAGAGAATCGTCAAGCCGACTCCCCGCTGAGTGCAGAGTCTGATGGAGGGCTTGATCTCACCACCCTGAGATCGTGACCTGAGCCAAAATCAAGAGCCTGACACTTAACTGACTGAGCCACTCAGGTGTGTTTATTTCTGTTAACTCTTATACCGAGTGTATAGCTTGTCTCAACTTACGGTAGGGTCTCCTCTTACTCATCCTCCACCCTGGGCACTTGTTCCATAATTGAAAATAAAGTAATGATCCGTATGACAAGTGGTGGCATCTTAGAGTCAATTAAATATCGTATCACTTTGTATTCCCCAAGTCCTTGGCCTAGTGTAATTAGATTAATATGTATGCTAAATTGCATTAAAGTCGCTCTAGAAGCTCTTATGTTTTTTTAATTTTTAATTTTTTATAAACATATATTTTTATCCCCAGGGGTACAGGTCTGTGAATCACCAGGTTTACACACTTCACAGCACTCACCAAAGCTCTTATTATTATTATTCCACAACCTACCTCTTTGTCAAAGCCATTGCACTTGACTTCTTTAATGACCTGGATAGTGGGTGAAGGGCTGGCGCTGGTGGAATAACACCAGTAACACAGATTCCTTCTGCAGTCCTTGAAATCAGGCTGCTGGGTTTGTATCTTAGCCTTTTTTCCTTCGAACTCTAGTACCTCAGACATATAACTTAACCTCTCTAAACGTTAATTTTCTCATTGGTAGAATGGGCGTAACGCAGTATTGAAGACAGAAGGTGGGAGGATTCATTTAGAAATCCATGTACAGGGGCTCCTGGGTGGCTCAGTCGTTAAGTGTCTACCTTCGGCTCAGGTCATGATTCCGGAGTCCCGGGATTGAGCCCCACATCGGGCTCCCTGCTCAGTAGGAGTCCTGCTTCTCCTTTTCCCACTCCCCTTGCTGTGTTCCTTCTCTCACTATGTCTTTCTGTCAAATAAATAAATAAAATATTAAAAAAAGAAGAAATTAATGTACACTGTTCAGCCTAGATCAACAGTTAATGTGATATTGGTTCACTCCATGTTAGCATATTTTTAATCAAGTAATACATAAAAGTCCTTCATATATACCAACAAAAATGATATTTATTGAGATCTTACTACGTCACGGTCAATAATCTGTGCCTCCATTTCCTTATCTGACGGTGGGGTATACTACTGATTTTCTAAGGCTGTTCTGAGAATTAAGTGAGACAGTACATTAAAAATGTTCAGCATACTGCAAGGTACACAAGTTGCTTTTGGCACCTCAATGCATTACCTTATTCCATCCCCCCACAGCCCTTTAAAATTGGTGATGTTGGGCACCTGGGTGGCTCAGTCAGCTAAGCCTCTGCCTTCAGCTCAGGTCATGATCTCAGGGTCCTTGGATGGAGTCTTGCATCAGGCTCTCTGCTCAGCGGGGGCCCGTTTCTCCCTCTCTCTCCGCTGCTCCCTCAGCTTGCTCTCTCGCTCTCTCTCTTTCTCTTAAATAAATAAATAAATAAATATTTTTTTTAGATGAAATTACTACTATTGTTGCCCCCAATTACAGATGACTAGGATTGGAATAAATTGCTCAACAATTTAGTCTTGTCTGAGCCAGGATTCAAGCCAGAGTCTGTCTGAGATCAGAGTCTGAGTGCTCCATCATTCCACTTGCCAATGGAAAGTATGAAATGTGCCTTGCTATTTTAAGCTTTTTCTGCTCAACACACACACTAAGTGTGCGTACTCTCTATCACACATGAACATAAAAGGAGGCACTGAGAGTGATGTGGAGTTATTTTCCGAGCTGGGAAATGGGTGAGATTAGAAATATGGTTGTAGTTTAAACTGAGAACATATGGGTATGATTTAAATGTGAGTTTAGCAAGTCAAAGAAAATGAGCAAGCAATAAAGAGAATATTTTAAGTAGAAACTTCTGTTTTTCCTGAGCTTTTATAACAAATGACTTACCAGAAATCTCTTCCCTTTATCATCTCTGCAGCCATGTCAATAGTGTGCAATAGTTGCTTTTCCCCACCCGGAGTGCCGTTTTATATTTCCAGGGTCATGATAAAATTCTATCAGGGCTTTTCAGTAAATGGGTGCTTTTCTTGAATGATTAAATGGTCCCTTTATCTGCCTAGTACCTTCAAACCAGACCAGAGAAGAATAATTGCCTAGAAATTTCTTGTCCATCATGTATCCTTGAGAATAGTAATAGAGCATATTAGTAATTACCCTGTTAGAATTTATAAGGCAGTAGGAAGCATTAGTAGATAATTACTGAGTTTTCCAATCTCCTGAACTTCAGCATCAGTACAAAACCTTTAAAAATGCCCATATTTTATAATAATTAATCTTGAAGAATGCTATACCTTTCTACAGATAAATTGACATTTATATTTGAAGAATTAATGGTTTCAGATTTGCATATTATTTCCCATATAATTATTTGGGAAACTGTAACTATAAGAATGCTAGCTCAGATAATGAGGGAATCTTATTTATTAAAGTTATTACTAAACATTAAACATCAAAAATAAATAAATAGACTCCAAATAAAATTCTTTTAGTGTATGAAGTCACTACCAATACTTCCTGAATCTACTTAGGATTTCATTTAGTCACTCAATCATCAATTCACTTAACATTTTGATCGAGCATTTAAAATGTACTAGCCAGTGGAACATGACAAGGAAAAAGACAATGTCCCTACTCAAATCAAGTCCACATTTTGATGGTGAGACACAGCCCTTCACCAAAACAATCAATAAGAAAATACTAGATAACAATAAATGTTCTGCAGAGGGTTGAAACAAGGAGGAGGCCAGGTAGCAGTTACCATTTATTACATTCTTACTGATAAGCTGTTACTATTGAGAAGAACTAAAACAAGTAAACCGTAAATTTTGCCCTCTAAAAATTTAACAGTGACGCAGTCTATTGTATGTATCTAAGAATAGCATAAGGGTGTGAATGTCGCAAGAAAAGTGTGGGTAAAGTTTAGAGAAGACAAATGTCAGAGGACATGCTTCCAAAAATGAGGGCAAAGAAAGGAGGCTTTATAGGAACAGGATAATACATTATGTGAGTCTTGAAGGGTGGGTAGGATTCCACGGGTGAACAATGAGAAGAGAATGGGAAGAGGCATTTGATAGAATCAATGCATGTGAGCCAGGCAACAGGGTAGAAGTGTTAAGGAGAAGAGCAAGAAGTCTTACTGGACGGAATACAGGGAGTAACTAACTACGGGTAAGTAGGATGTAGAGAGACCACAGAGGAAGACATTTTGCATTGTTCCACTAGACTGGATGTCCAGTATAATTCTCTTTCCCCAATTCAAATATCTCAAGGTTCAAATAAAATGACAGCTTCAATATGTTTTATATATTGAACATATATGTAAATAACATATATGTAAATAATAATACATATACAAATAAATATATACATATATTTGCTAAGTGTCTAATCTAGAATAGGCATCTTTTTTTTTTTAAGGTTTTTTTTGTTTATTTGACAGAGAGAGAGATCACAAGTAGGCAGAGAGGCAGGCGGAGAGAGAGCAGAGAGCCCAATGAGGGACCCAATCCCAGGACCCTGAGATCATGACCTGAGCTGAAGGCAGAGGCTTAACCCATTGAGCCACCCAGGCGCCCCTAGAATAGGCATCTTTCTTAATGCCTGAATGCCTCTTACATTCTTCTCAATTCCTTTAATGATTTACATGTGATATTGTTATTATATCTGTGACATTATTGTAGACCAGAAGTCAGCAAACTTTTACTAAAGGTGAGGTATCTCTGTAAATATTTTTGAAAAATATTAAATGTAATTTATATTTTTATAATATAATTTATATTTTTATATTTTTATAACAAATTATATATTTTTATTAAAATTTATATATATATATTTTTATATTTTATATATAATTTATATTTTTTATTTTTATTAAATGTAATTTAATAGGAGTAGCTGTGTTCCAGTAAAGTTTTATTGATAAAAACTGGCAGCTGGCCTGCCAGCTCTAAATGGACTATAAACCAGTGAAGGTAGAATCCATGTCTGCTCACTTATAGTGCAGTGTTTTATACATGATGAAGAGTATAAGTTGAATAAAGTCATGTAACACTTGACATCATCTTTTAAGAAATTTTTTAGCAGTATCTCCTGAACTCTATCCATTGACCCCATAATAACTGATCACCAAATAGCTGGTTAGACACTGGTGATCCAGTTTGTTTATTAAATCATCTACATAAGTGGACTAAGTACTTTATAGTCCACTCATTTCTGACATGTTAACAGGAATTATTAGTGTAACTGCAAAGTAATTTAACTATTTATTCAAAGAGTATCTTATAAATAGTTGGCCCAAATGGTATATGCTTTGATTTTTTTCTTCTATTCATTCAGAGATGAGAAATTTAGGAAATAATTGAGATTATCATATCATCATAGGATAGGAATACTTGCTTAAAGTATATTTAATAAAAGTGTTAAAACTCCATCTCAGTACTGGCAAGACTGGGGCTAGAACCAGAGAAACTAAAGTGTGGCTTGAGGAAACAGGGATAGGAAGACACGCTGGGAAGTCCCAGGATGAGGACCATGGGTTCAGAAGCCACCCCTGGGACTGGGTAGGGAGAAATATCAGATACTGCAGTGTCCAACCAGATAGCTGAAAACAGATAGATCTGCCAGAGCTGGAGGGACGCTGTGAAGCAGCCAGAAGAGTGGAATTGAGGGGCCAGGATGAAGAGATGTTGAATATGAGGCCATTTCTGAGAAGTGTTTTTCAGTCATCCGTGAATGTCAGGGGCAAATTTGGCAGTGACAAGAGGTAAGAGGATAGGGAGAAGATCAACACTTCAAAGCAAGTACTGTCCTGAACAGAAACCGACTCCATAGAGCTGTCAAGACCTTACCTAGGTCACTTGTGGAGGGAGTTGGCTGTTGCCCTTCTTTTCTTTCCTCTTTTTAGGAAAAAAAGGGAATGTTTTAAGATTCTAAAAAATGTCTCATATCCAAAACCAGGAGAGAGGCAAAAATGACTTCCCATTGTGAATATACTCTCATAGTGTAAACTTTTATGGTAAGAGTATCCATTTCCTCAATACTGAAAGTTGATGAAGTTAAACATAATGATAATTTGAATGAAAATATGATTTTTTTAAGTTTTTATTGAAATTCCAGTTTATTAACATATGGTGTAATATTGGTTTTGGTGTATAAAACAGTGATTCAAAGCTTCCATACCAAAAAAACCCAAAAACCCAATTATATATATAATATAAATATAAAAACTATATATATATGTAATGATTATATTTGTATCTCTTATTGCCTCTGTGTCTAAAAACGTAATAATATTTTCATATTATATGCTTACAGGAGAGTAATTATCAGTTCAATGAAATAAATTTTAGTAAGAAAAAATGCTTATAAATTCTAAATAAATTTTCTTCACTTAAAGTGTTTTTTAAGTATATAAAATGTGACAGTAACTATGTTTACCAAAACTTGAGGTCGAGTAAAACAACTAGAAATGATTTTGTCTCAAACTGAATGTGAAGGTCTGGAAAAGTTTAGAGAAGTTTTATAACTCCTTTGTGTTTTAATCATAACCATGCCAATCTGTCTGTAGGGGTTAAAAAAAATAAGATGTCTGAAGATCAAATATACATTAGAGAGATATATTCAGATATTCTTTTGAATAGTCTTTTTTTTTCTGAGAGAGAGAGAGAGAGGGAGAGAGAAAGAGAGAGCATGAGCAGGGAGGGAGGAGGGGCAGAGAGAGGGGAGAGAATCCCAAGCAGGCTCCATGCCCAGCACAGAGCCTGATATAGGGCTCCAACTCATGACCTTGGGGTCATGACCTGAGTGAAAATCAAGAGTCAGATACTGAATTGATTGAGCTTTCCAGGCACCTGTGAATATCCTTTCAATTAAAGAACCATGTGTTCTTAAGTTATAATTCTGATTCTTAGTGTTATATTAAAATTTTAATGCAGATAAAATCTCAGTCTACAAACTCATGTATACTACAAAAGCATTTTTTCTGACATTTCTACAGCAACATAATTTGCATTTTAGAGAACTCATTCTGTGGGCTGTTTAAAGCTTAATCTTAAATTAAGGTCTTTCCCCATCAACTTCTCCAGAATGGTGACTGTGTTATATGGATTTCCTTGATGCCAAGACCTCAGGTTGGAAGTGGAAAGAATAGGATGGAATTTGTTGATGTCTTTTGTCATCTATGGACTAGCAGCCACCAACACGCCCTTTTCCCTTCTGGTCATTTGCTGTTCCCTTCTGGTCACTTGCTGTTTCCTCCTGACCATAACTTTCTTCCCCATTATTAGCTCACTATGTCAAGTTTGTGTCACTCTAGGGCAGAACAGATATTCCCCTGCTCCGATACTGATTCCAGGCCAATCTCCCTAGACATATCATGCAATATTTTTCTCTTCCTAAAACTTATTGACCATTTTCTCTTTAGAAAGCACAGTATAATTACTGGGTAAAGAGTACTTTAGATTACAATTTTTCCTCTGTCATTTCTCTTCCTAATAGAAAAAAAAAAGCCTATCTTCAGCATATTCTTCCTTTATTATTTTTTCTCTTTTGGCCTGTATCTTACATTATGTTCATATTTAGTTACATGCTTTATAATCTTATAAAAATATCTCAAATTTCCTTCCTGTCTCCACCATTTCCTAAACCCCTAGTAACCACTAATCTCTTCTCCATCTCAATAATTCTGTTATTTCACATATGATGTATCATTTTTGACAAGAGTGCTGAGATAATTAATGGAGAAAGAACAGCATTTTCAACAAAAGACCCTAAAAAACTAGATATCCACATACAATGGATAAATAATAAATAAATGATAACGTTGAACCCTTCTTTTACACTCAGCTGACCTGACTGGTTGCCTATGAGATCAAAAGCACAATCAACAAAGAAAAAAATTAATGAGTTGAGTTTCATCAAAATTAAAAAACTTTGCGCTCCAAATTGTACCATAAAGAAAGTGAAAAAACAATCCACAAAATAGGGAAAATATATTTACAAATCATATATCTGATATGATGCTTGTATCCATAATGTAAAAACTCAATAATAAAAAGACAACCCAATTAAAATAGCAATTTCTGATGAACATTTCTCTAAATAAAATTTACAAATGGCCACTAAGCACATGAAACAATACTCAACATCATTAGCTATTAGTTAAATCCATATTAAAGTCACAATGGGATACCATTTCACATCCACTAGGCTATAATAAAAAGATAACAAGTTTTAGTGAGAGCATAAAGACATTGGAAAATAAACGCATCGTTGGTGATACTATGAAACTATGCAGCCACTTTGAAAAACAGTTAGGCACTTCCTCAAAAAGTGAAATATATAGTTACCATATGAACAAGCAATTCCAGTCCTTGTCAGACACCGAAGGGAAACAAAAACATACAACCACACAAAAACTTACACACAAATGTTCATAGCACTTATTCATGGTAGCCCAAAAGTGGAAATAACCCAAATTTCCATCAATTGATACAGGGATAAACAAAAGGGAGCATATTCCTATGATATAATAGTATTCAACAAAAATAGAGTGTTGATACATGTTACAATATGGATGAACCTTGAAACCAGAACCTATTCATAAAAGACCATCTATTACATGATTCAGTTGATATGACATGTCCGGGAGAAGTAAATCCATAAAGGCAGAAAGAAGTTTCATGGTTCTAGGACGAGAATTAGAGTAACTGCTTAATGGGTCCATGATTTCTTTTTGGAGTCATGAACATATTCTGAACTCAGATTTTGGTGATATTTGCACAACTCTGTGAATATACTACAACCATTGAATAGTACACTCTAAATAGGTAAATTTTTATGGTTATTAAAAATATTAATAAAAAGGAATGTTATATAAATGGAACCTACATTATAGAACCACTCAGGATGCTTTTTCACACAGCATAATTCTCCGGAGATTCATCTAGGTGTAGGTTTTGTGGGTACTGGTAGTTCATTCCTTTTTATTGCTGAGTAATATTCCAAACAAATCAGTTTGTTGAACCATTCACCAGATGAGGGACTCCTGGGTTGTGTCCAATTTGGGATATTCCAAATAAAGTTTCTAAAAACATTTGTGTATGGGCTTTTTTGTATTCATAAGTTTTTCCTTCTCTAGGATAAAGGCTCAGGATATATAAACGCTGGGATAAATAGCTGAATCATATGGTGGTAGCTCCATGTTTGGTTTTTTAAGAAATAGTCAAAAGCTTTACTAGAGTAACCATACTATTTTACCTTGTTGCCAACACTACATAACTAATCAGTTTCTCCATATCCTCAGTAATGTATGGCATTGCCACTCTCATTTTAATGATTCTGATAGATGTTTATTAACATCTCATTGTGGTTTTAGTTTATACTTCCTTAATGATTAATAACATTGAATATCTTTCCATGCATATCTGCCATTTTTACATCTATTTTGTGAAATGTTTCTTAAGTCATTCTGCCTCTTTTCTAGTTGGATTGTTTGTTTTGATTTTACTTTTGAATTTTTAGAGTTCTCTCTATAGCCTAAATATTAACCCTTTGTGAGATAGATGGTTTGCAAATGTTTTCTCCCAGGACGTAGCTTGTCTTTCCATCCTCTGAAAGGGTCTTTTTAGATCAAAACTTCTTACTTTTCATGAATTCTACCTTACTAATTTTTTATTTTATGGATTATGCTTCTCATGGCAAGCCCAAGAACTCTTTGCCTAGATCCTAAAAATTTTTTCTTAAAGTTTTTGTCTAAAAGTTTTATAGTTTTAAACAATGTATTTATGTATTAATATCTGTGATTTATTTAAGTTAATTTTTCCATTGATCTGAAATGTAATTTGAAATTTATTGCTCTTCTTATTTTTGTTTTTGCCCATGAATATCCAAATATTCCAGAACAATTTGTTGAAAAACTATCCTGTCTAAATGTAATTGCTTTTGCACCTTAGTCACAAATCTGTTGGGCATATTAGTCTGTGTCCATTTCTGGATTCTTTACTTTGTTCTATTGATCTATGTGTCCATATAACTTATTTGGTTCCACTGATCTGTGGGTCTATCCTTCTGCCAAAACCACACTCGTGGTTATTGTAGCTATATAACTTGAAATTGGATAGAATGATTCCTCCTACTATATTCTTTCTCAAGATTGTTTTAGTTGTTTTAGGACCCATATATTTCCATATAAATTTTAAAATGATTTTGCTTGTATCTAAAAAAAAAAAAAATTCTTGCTGAGATTGTGATAGGAATTGCAATGAACATCTGTATCCATTTGGAGAGACACATTATATATTTAAGTCTTCTCTGATTTTCTTCATCTGTGTTTTATAAAGTCCTTTACATGAGTCCTTAGATTTCACCTGAATCTTTAATTTTTTGGAGTAGTTATAAATGAAGTCTATATTTAATTTCAATACCTATGTGTATATTGCTAGTATATAGACTACAATTAATTTTTGTATTTTGTTTTGTCTCCTTAATCTTACCAAAGTTGCCTGTGATTTCTGAGAATGTTTATGTAGTTGCCTGGTGATTTTTTTTTTTTTTTTACATAGACCTTCATACCATCTGCAGATATGGATGGTTTTATTTCTTCATCTCTGATCTTTTCTCATCTTGTACTGGCTGGATCTTCCAGAACTTTGTTAAATAAGAGTGGTTAAAGAAACCACAGAGGTTTTCACTGTTATGTATTATGTTAGCTGTAGGTATTTTGTAGTTGCTCTCTACCAAGCTGAGAATGTTTTCCTTTATTCCCTTTTTCTGGCGGTTTTTTTCTTAAAGATTTTATTTATTTATTTGACAGAGATCATAAGTAGGCAGAAAGGCAGGTAGAGAGAGAGGAGGAAGCAGGCTCCCTGCCGAGCAGAGAGCCCGATGTGGGGCTCGATCCCAGGACCCTGGGATCATGACCTGAGCCGAAGGCAGAGGCTTTAACCCACTGAGCTACCCAGGCTCCCCGACAGTACTTTTTAAAATCATGAATAGGTGTTGAATTTTTTTTCAGATATCTTTTCTGTATTGATGAATAGGTCATGTTATTTTTCTTCTTAGTCTATAAATATGGTGGATTATATTAAATGATTTTGAAAATTAGACAAGGATTACATCTTTGGAATGATCCCCACTTGTTCGTGGTGTATAATTTTTGTATCTATCGCTTGAGTTCATTTTGCTAATGTTTTCTTAAGGATTTTTGCATCTATACCTGGTGATATTAATCTGTAGGCTTTTTTTTTTAATACTGTCTCAGTCTGGTTTTAGTGTCAAGGTATTAATAGCTTCATATAATGAAGTGTCAAGTGTTCCCTCTTCTATTTACTGGGAGAGACTGTATAACAATGCACTAAATTCCTTAAGCATTATAGGAATTCTCTAGTGAAGTCATCTGAGCCTGAAGATCTCTTCTCAGAAACTTTTTAAATTAAAAATTCAATTTCCTCAATTATTTCTGAGCTAAATCTATTTCATAATAAGTGAATTTTGACAGCTTTTGTTTTTCAGTGAATGGGTCCATTTTGTCTAAGTTATCAAATTTATGTGTGTACACTTGTTTGCAGTATTCTCTTATTACCCTTTTGATGTCTACAAGATGTATAGTGGTATCTCATGTTTCATTTCTGATATTGGTAAATTGTGTCTTCTCTTTTTTTCTACTTCAATTTGCTAGAGTATATTCAATTTTATTGGTGTTTTCAAAGAATCATCCCTTTTTTTCATTTATATTCTTCATTTGTGTTGTTTGTTACATGCGTATTTAGAATTACTGTTTTCTTCTTGGACTGACCCTTTTATTAAAGGATGCCCCCATCTATCTGATAATTTTCTTTGCTCTGAAGTCTACTTTATATGATACTAATATAGCTACTCCTCATTATCTTTTATTAATGTTTCCATAATACATCATTTTCCTTCTTTTTACTTTCAGACTGCCTATATTCCTACACTATTATGAAATTTTTGTACAAGACATGTAATTGGGTCATTTTTAAAAAAAATTATTTTTAGAGGATATTTAGGTTCATAAGAAAATTCAGCAAAAATAAATAAATAAAATTAAGCAGAAAGTACAGAGAGTTACTATGTAGCACCTACTCCCTCACATACACACACATACACAGACAACTTCCCCACTATCTATATCCTGCACCAGAGTGGTACGTTTATTGCAATCAAAGAACTTAAGTTCACACGTCATCTCCCACAGTCCATAGTTTACATTAGGCCTTATTCTTGGTGTTGTATATTCTATTACTATGACAAATGTTTTCTCCATTATATTATCATACATAAATTTTCACTACCGTCAACACTGTTTGTGCTCTACCTACTCATCCCTCTCTCACTCCAACTCTTGGCAATCACTGATATTTTTACTTTCTCTATATTTTTGCCTTTCCTGGAATATCATACATTTGGAATCATACAGTGTTTGTTCCATTGACCTATTTATCTGTTCTTTCACTAATATCTTGCCATCTCGATCACTGTAACTTTACAGTAAGTCTTGAAGTTGGATGATGTCACTCTGCCAAATGTGTTCTTCCACTTTAATAGTGTGTTGACTCTTTTGGGTCTTTTGCTTTCCATATAAGCTTTAGAATTAGTTTGTCAATATCCACAAAAGTAAGTTCCTGGGATTTTGATCAGGATTACATTCAATCTCTAAAGTTGGGAAGAACTGACATCTTGACACTGTTGTCTTCCTATCCATGGATATGGAATATCTCTCCACTTATTTTGTTTTTTGATTCCTTTCATCAAAGTTTGGGTATGTTTAATCCATTCCTCCATCTTGTGTCTTTTAATTGATGTATATTGATGTATTTTGATCATTTTACATTTAGTGAAAGTACTGGTGTTAGGTATAAAGCCTGCCATTTAAATATTTTTCTGTCCTTCCCTGTGTTTTTCATTTCCCTATTTTTTTTTTTAACCTGCTTCCTGTAGGTTTATTTTACCTGCCCCTTTGGTAGCAGCCCCTCTGTGGAACTTTTTTTTTTTTTTTTTTAAGAATTCCATTTTGATTTATATGCAGTGTTTTTAAGTGTGTCTCATTTTACAGAATTTTTAGTGGTTATACTAGGTATTAAATTTTATGTACAAAACATATCAGTATGCTGGTGTCAAACATCTACTGATATAAGAGTGAAGTATAGAAATTTTACCTCTCTTTATACTATTTACCTTTCCCCACTTACAATTATCTTAAATGTTTCCTCTACATATATTGAGAACCATATCAGACAATACTATAATTGTTCTTCAACCATCAAACATAATTTAGGAAACTCAAGAGAAGGACAAAGTCTATTAAGTTAAGCCATATTTTTGCCATATTTTTCTTCCTCCTTGATGTTAGGATATTTTTTCTTTTATTATGTTTAGAGTAATTCCTTTAGCCATTCTTTTAGAATAAGTCTCCTGATGAAAAATTTTCCCATTTTTCCCTCATTTAAGAATGTCCTGATTTCCCCTTCGTTCCTGAAGTATATTTCCACTTGATGTAGGATTCTGTGTTGGCAGTTCTTTTTTTCACACTTAGAAATGTTTTTGTTACTTCCTTCTAGCCTCTGTAGTTTCTGATAAAAAGAATAAATCTGACTTTTGAATTGCTTTGCCTCAGTAAAATGATGCTTCTCTCTTGCTGATTTCAGTGTTTGGCTTTTTGTTTTTTGTCTTTCGTTTTCCTGAGTTTATGTGTCTTTTTGGTTTTTTTTCCTTGTGTTTTTCTTGTTTGATATTTACTCAAATTCTTGAATCTGTAGGTTCATGTTTTTGTTATTTTGGAAGCTGTCTAGTATTATTTCTTCAAATAGTTAGCACCTTTGTTTTTAGAAGTGGATCAGAAAGGCAAGAATAGTGATTACAAGGCTAGGTGAGAGGGGGAAAATAGGGAGTTACTGCTAGTAGATATGGAGTCTCTTTTGAGGGCTATGGAAATGTTCTGAAATTAGGTTGTGGTGATGATTGTACAACTCTAAATATACTAAAGACTACTAAATTATATACTTATAATACTTATATTATTGTATATGAATTATGTCACAATAAAGCTTTTTTTAAAAAAAACACATAGGACAAAGACATTAAAAAAGAAAATAATATGAAAGGAGTTTTGGTAGATGTTACAAAGTAGAAGGTAGGCATTCTTTAACATAACTTTTAATAATTTCAATAACATAAATTTGGGAAGAAACTCTTAATATTGAATATGCAAGAAACAGCTGATGAGAATAAACCAAAGAATTGAAAATGCAAGCACAAAATGTTACTTATTTTTCCCAGTCATCCCAGACAACATGCCTAATTATTATTTTTGTCCTAATTACTAAGTGGCAATAAATAAATACTGGTTAAACATCTTTTAGAAAATTGCTCTGCCATATACTGTGTTGGTTAAGAATTCACACTTTAGAGTCTATCTGAGGGAAAATGCTGACTCTGTACTAATACTAATTATCTCACTGCAGGCAAATCACTCAACTTTACCTTACCTCATGTCCTCATCCATGAAATGGGTATAATAATAGCATCTACTTTATAGGGTTACTTTCAGTTAACCTATGTAAAATGTTTAAGAGTATCTGGCACATAATCAGGTTTTAGTAAGTAGCTGGTGTTATCTTCTCAGAAATCATCTTGTGTTACTAGGGTAACTGTGAGTTTCCTGCCAAAACATTATTCTCTGCCTCTTGACAAAACATTAGTCTGTTATATATGACAAAACTGCTTTTAATGTTCAGTTGTCAAACTCAACATTCTCCCACTCAACCAATATTTAAGATCCTGTTTTTGATGAAGTGGCATTTTGTGAATGAATGAGAAATCACGGGAGTAAAGAAACCACATCCTTTAAAAATGAATGTTGGTGTAACCAACGTACAGTTAGGAGCAAATGTTACATTATTCTTAATTTGATGTGATTAATAGTGAGAAATTATTTCAGCAGGTAGAATATAAAAGAAAACTAGAAAGGGCACTTCCTCTTGACACAGAGTTTGCTTTGGACTCTTAAGAGGCAGATTATGCAGAATGTACTCACACCTGTGTTCAGTAGAGAGCCTATGGGGGAAGCTGTACAATGCCTTCTGGGGCAACACAGTGCTTGAACTAAGTCTTGATGGACTCATCTGAATGTCAAACAAATAAGACGTGACCTGAAAGGAATACTAAATGCCAAGTAGTCCAATCTCCATAGCGGATATTTAGAAGAATTGATATAAAAGGCAAATAACAGAGAGAGTCAATTATCATATGGTTTCCCTTATTTGTGAAGAATAACAAATAGCATGGAGGACATGGGGAGTTAGAGAGGAGAAGGGAGTTAGGGTAAATTGGAAGGGGAGGTGAACCATGAGAGACTATGGACTCTGAAAAACAATCTGAGGGTTTTGAAGGGGCGGGGGGTGAGAGGTTGGGGGAACCGGGTGGTGGGTATTAGAGAGGGCACGGATTGCATGGAGCACTGGGTGTGGTGCAAAAACAATGAATACTGTTATGCTGAAAAAAAATAAAAAATAAATCTAAAAAAAAAGGCAAATAACCAGCACAATGTGCACTATACATTGTGCACTACAGTTATGTACACTACAGTTATGTACACAATGTGCACTACAGTTATGCACTACATTTCTAGCTGTCCCAATTTGATATTATTGTTATCACAAGATTGTTCAGTTTTACGGCATTGCAAAGTTCTGTAGACAAGTGAGAAGACCTCTTCAAAGATGTTTTCAAATCGGAACTTTAAAATCTCCCCTACCTAGCTACAATTTAAAATAGAATTTTAACATTTCTGTATAGGATTTTAAAGAAAATTGTGCATAATACTAGTGCTTCTATGAACTATTGGTTCTCTTTATGAGCCAGCAGGAGGAGGGAGTGAACTGTATTATCTCGTCGATACTTCATGGGTATAATTGCTATAGTTTCCATCATGTAACACAGGTGTACCTGTTGCAGTCTTTTCCTTTTGTTTTTATTTAAATTAAAAGCCAACATATAGTACATCATCAGTTTCAGATGTAGAGTTCAATAATTCATCAGTTGCCTGTAACACCGAGAGCTCATCATATCACATGAAGTGTTTTCAGTGTACCAGAGAGGTGGTAGGCCTCCATTAAAAGTAACAATACTAGCCATAAAGCTAGGAGATTTCCAAACTATTTAATTCTTACTTGAACTATTTATGCACTAAGTCATATATATTTTTTGCATCAAAGTGATCTTAAAAACAAAGAAGGGCATATACATTCTATGGACTTTAAAATTATGTACAGGGAAAAAAAAAAGAGTGAATCCTGTGTGAAGGAGGTGGATGATATTCTTGCACTTGAAGGGCTAAAATCAGCCTCTACAGCTTTAAGAACAAGGGGAATGGCAGAGTCTGGTCACAGATGTCGCTGCCAAAACATTCCACTTTTAGATGCCATGGTAGCTGGGTTCCTCAGCCCTATGCACGTTAGTGATTTCACCTGTGAACTGTTGGGACCATGGTGATCAGAGTAAGACTGGGGCTGAGTTCTCTGTTCCAAGAGCAAATAAATGATTCGGCAGTCTCTGCCTTCTCTTCCCTTTCTTATGTTCATCCTAAAACTCTTAATGACAAGAGATGATTTACAGTAGCAAGACTGAGGGCATTTAGTAAAGTGAGCAGAAGGAGGCTGATACTGGGATCCATTCCCAAAGAACCAAAGCAAATATCCATCTGCAGACAGGGGAGAAACAGAACCGTGAGAATTCTTCAAGCACCTTATTAAATTCAGTTCTCTGTGTCCCACTGCCCGGATATTCCGCTTTTAGTTGGACTGAGATGGGGCTAAAGGAATCTGTGTGCCTGAAGACACCCCAGGGGATGCTGATGCAGGTCTGGAAGGCAGGTAGTTGAATGGGGTAGTCAATGATCTTTCTAAGTAAAGTAATAGAAAAAGCAATGGCTTTTACTACCCATTGTAGTATCATCTATGAAGATTTACCAACTTTGTAAAATAAAAGAGAAAGTGAGAGAAAGAACAAAAAATCCCAGACCAAATAGGGAAATTCTGATGGAACTATGGAGGAACAAAAGTATTAAAGGAAAAAAAAAAAAAGGAGGCACTGTGTTATTCTCAAAAGAAAGCATCAAGGGTGGAGGTTGTCCATAGCAATAATTCAAAATAACACATAAGTAGCACTTACTCTGACTGATGTACTCCTTTAAGCACTCTACATGTATTAGTTTATCTAATCCTCATAATCCTGCAACTAACATATGGTTAATATCCCCACTTACAGATAAGGAAATTATGGAAACCACAGTTACTTGAAATTACCAACCTGACAAGTGATAGAGCTAGGATTCTGACCTAGGCATTCTGGCATCATAGTTCTAACTCTTAACTGAGACACATGCTCCCTTTAATTTATTGCCATAGGTATATTCATGTGTATGTTACTTGAATAAAGGGAAAGACTATAGTTATTTACAGAGTACCTAACGCGTTCCTGGCACTGTGCTTGAAATGTTTCCACGGCGAAATAGATATTACCTTATAAATGATCTTGACGCTTCATGGAACCCAGCACTGGATGACTATAATTCCCTTGAAAGGTATAGTGAAAAGTTGGATTTGAGCTAGCAATTTGTTAACAGGCTTTATGCTGGTGAGGATATTTGTGAATTTGAGGAGAGAGGCACCATGGAAAGCAAATACGTGAAGATGGAAGAGAGGACAGTGCTATGAACTGAATGTTTATTTCCCCCCAAAATTCCTATGTAGGACACCTAACCCTAAAGGTAATGGCTTTAGGAGGTGAAAGCTTGGGAGGTAACTAACTAAGCCACGAGAATCCAGAGGCCCCCCGTGATGGGATTAGTGTCCTTCCAAAAAGAAACACCAGAGCTTTTCTCTTTCCAGCAAGTGAGAACACAGTGGGAAAACAGTCATCTGCAAATCAGAAGAGAGTCCTCGCTATGAACAGAAACTGCTAGCACCTTGGTCTTGGACTTCCCAGTCCTAGGAGATAGAAAAGCTTGTTGTGAAGGCACCCAGCCTCTGGTAATTTGTGATAGTGGCCTGAGCAGACTGATACAGAGAGAGAACAGAGATGACCCCTGATGGGTTTGCATTACGTGTCACCTAGCCAAATGGACTGATGCTTTCCCTAGAAGACTCTAACGTTTTTGCACCAGACAACAGAGCATGTTTTGAGTAGCACTGGTAAAAACAAACATCTCAGAATTTTAGAATTATTCACCAAAAGAGAGATGGAGCAGCTCCCCAGGGTGACTGATTCTAAAGAGAGACCAGGGATTTGATGGTGTTAATTCCCCGATACTTCCAGTCTGCTATGTATATTCAGGCGGCCCAGCCCTCAGGAAATCCTGAAAAAGTTCCCAGACACAGAAAGACAGAGCACAGCCGAATGACAGGAGAATAGGCCTTAAGGAATATGGGCATCTGTTACACAGCTTGTTGCTGGGTGTGGGAACTCACTGTGCCCCCATGTGATATAAGAGCGTTAATGACTCTGGAAACAGCATTCAGTCAATGACAGATGGCCAGTTGGAGGATAACTCAGCTTCTCAGAGCATCGACGTGAAGCATGTTCTACACCTCCTCCCTTGGGTGGGTGTCTTGCCCATCCTCCCCCTAATCTGTCATGACAAGGATTGGGTGAAAGCCTCGCGGTTTACAGGGTTGGTGAGCAAGAACTATCCAAGGGCATGACATAATCATTCTGCTTGCTGCTTTAGTTGAACACATGATTTCAAAGGTTTAAGTTTGCTGGGCAAGCACTATAAAAGATTTTTCTTTCTCACAGTTTTACTTTTCAACCATAAACCCCAGACATACCAACTACCTGGTCAGGAAACCAAAAAAGCCATTGTAGCAAAATGTATTACATTTGGGCTTTTTATATTTTGCATATTCTCCTTAATAGTTTAACATAAAATATACTAATAACTAATACTTCCACTTTCTAGTTATAATTACACATCTTGTTAGCTCTAGAGTTAAAAGAAAGAAAAAGTCCTAGGTGCAGAGTAGTTGGTTTAGCACTTAGACACCATCTGTTTGTTTTCCTTTCTCTTCCTCCCTTCCTTCCTTTTCCCTTTCCTTTCCTTTCCTTTCCTTTCCTTCTTATATGCACGAAGCGTATCCCTCGTGCTTATGGAATATTGAAAAGCCCCCGTTCACCTAGCTTTACCCACCCCAAAGCCTTTTGGTGACATACACAAGTTAACATGGGTGTGAATTCAGCATTTGGTCTCCTTTGCAACACGTTTAGCCATGTTAGAAGAGTGGGAATAGTATCAGAGTGCTAACACAAAGAGTCATTTAACTTTTTTCCTCTCATTCTTCCCAGTGTCTTTTTGAGTAATAACAATCTCCATGGCCTAGGTTCCCGAGAAAACAAAGTCCCTAGAAAGCAAAAGTTCATGTGCTAACATGTTTTGAGTGTCTCTCAGCCAGGGAAGCAAGAATGAAGGGGAAATGCAGGCGGGCCGGAAGCAGGAAAGGTGAACAAGCGAGTGCACTGCTAGAGGACACGGCCTGGTGATTCCAGGTTGAGTCTGGTCTAGCCCAGCATCCTCAGAGAGGCTATATAGGAAACTACGGGCGTTTCCAGACTCTGCCTGAGAGGAGGACAGTAGAGGAGCGTGTCCATTGCTTCCATCTCTCATTGGTTCAGCTCCCCTGGGGCAGTAACCTCTCTCCACCTCCTGACCAATCAGATCCTTTGTAGCCCCCAGCCTCTGTAGCATCAGGGATTGGAAAGCGGTAAGTGGAAGCCCTGCTCAGCGCCCTTCCTGGAGCTTGAGAGCGTGAGCGCTGTCAGGGTACCACCGCAGGAGTAAGGAACCTCGCCCTGGTCTGCAGCGCTGATGGCTGCTGGGGGGACAGCAAGGCCAAGCCCGTGACAGCAGCACTAGCCACCGTCAGGATCTCTGGGGCCAGAAAGCAAGGCTAGTGACGGAGTCCACCGTAGACTGGAGCACAGTGCTTTGTGTAGACCTCTCGTGTTATCTTCAGTGACACACTTACAACCATTGTCAAATTCAACTGTTAGGTAGTGTATTGGCCCACTCCCCATGGTCCACTGTAAATGTTCAAACCTTTACCTGGCTTGAGACTATGAAGAAATACATTAACTTATCATTTAATAAAGAAATCAGTAGCCAGCTCCTGGATAGTTACCTGAAAAAATTTTATTCATCTGTTTTCAACATTCTTTGTTTTTAAAGGGGTGGGAGGGGTCTACGTAATTGATCCTAAAGGATTAGTGGAGTAAATGATGGTTCATCTCCTTGAAGGATTATTACCTCACTTTGGAAAGGATAATTATTTTAAAATACTGCACATTGTGAGAAATGCTAATGACATAATGTCAGATTAGAAAAGCAGAATGCTACACTTCCACATTGTGATTCAAAATTGTGTTGTTCAGGAGAGGTTAGGTCACAAAACAAAACAAAATCTTAAAAATTTTGTGGGCAGTCCTTGTGAGTGGTAAACAAACCTTTATTGTCTTAAACACAGTGGTTTAAGACAATAAAGGTTTGTTTACCACTCACAAGGACTGTGTTCTGTGTTCAGGAGGTTCTCCCGGCTGCTGCCCCTTGTCTTGTCCATCACTCCTGCTGCTTTGCTGGAGTCGAGGATGAATGGCATCCCTCCTGGAAACATCGTGCAATCCAGTCACTAGAGTTTCTTCCTGTCCCTATAAACATGTGACTGTCCACAAGCAGAAATCATCAAACATGTCAATGTCAAACATCAGACAACCAGAACAAGCATAAAGCAAGCAAGCAAACAAACAAACAAACAAAGAGGTCCTGCCCTGGAAATGACTCCCAGTAGTACCAGGGTAAGGGCGCTTGGGCTCAGGGGCCACAAACATTAACAGGAAGCTTGGCACAGCCCGTCCTCATCAGCTCAGACTCAGAGTGCCTCCTGAGATGGGCTGGAAATGTGTGTCTGTGCACATAACCCATCACCCTGATGGCACAACTACGACTTGTCTGGCTTTGTGTCATAGTTCATTTTGTGCTGTCAGTGTTGGTCCCAGTGCTAACATGACTCGTGAGAGTTCAAGAGGGTTATGACTAAGATCATTTGATGACAATGGTCCAGCTTCCTGCAGCACAAGCAGTTTGTGGAGTTGAGCACTTGACTGAAAATTTCTTGCTCCAGGCCAGAAAGGTAGTAATTTCCGTTTATTTTACACAGACAGCACTTCTTCAAGAGCCTCTGTGGATGTCTGTTTCCCTAGAAAAGGTAATTCATTCCAGTGATTTAGGATTGAAACTCAAAACCTATGTGCCATTAGTAATTTAATATGGATATAAGAAAAAATTTCTGAGATTCGTACGGATTATTAAACACTAAAATGTGCTTCCGGAGAAAATTGCAGGATGTCTTTTTGTGAGGTTTGTTGGTTCTCTATGGAACCAGAGGTGCTGAATACTTGCTTCTCAAGCTTGGGATTTTTATGATAGGGTCTATAAAATCAATACACTGAGTTGAGGAAAATTACATCTTACCAGTCTGTGAAGAAAATAAATCTAAAATCTTCTAGATTACCATTTATTGTGCACTAAGCAAGTGTTGCTTCCCTAGCAAAGTGATTTACCCAGTTCCTTTGATTGCAAAGATTAGAGAGATGCCAACACACTTGGGGAAAAGTTTAAGTGCCCAGAGCATTTAGTGTATCAATGAAAATGGCAAAGATGAGCAAAGTCTTTCCTTAAAAGAAAATGTATCAAAATCCAAGTGTAATTCTAATCATGTGCTTGTTTAATAGCAATCTATAGTTAAAAGTCATTCAAAAGAATAGCACTAAATTCATACTATAAAAGGATATGAATACATAAGTTGACTGGCAAATATGCCATATTTTTGAAATGACAAAAATGTTCTCAGTTTTTTATATTCATGGTTAAACTGTTCATGCAGTTGCTTCATTCATACATGGGTTGGGTTCTAAAAGTTTCTGCGTAACTTGGCTGTTAGGAAAATGCATTTTTCCTAAAACACAATTAGTACAAAGAGACTAAAAACCAGAGATTACTGCAGGCTAAAGATTGTTTGCTTCAGTATTGCTTCCTGGTTTTTCATCCATTCTGCAAGTTTGGGCTCAGCTCTTCTGATGTATGCAAAGACAACGACAACTTTATGCCACCTGTCAAACAGTGACTTCAACACCCCATTTCAGAGATGTGTAAAAAGATGTGCCTTAGAGTCAATGGAACATATTATGTAGCCGACTGATACTCAAAGACAACTTATATACCAACCTGTATTATCCAACTTAATTCAAATATAAATCCTAAAATATATGGTATTATCCCCATTTTGCAGATAAGGAAACCATGGCTCATCAAAGGTTGGGGACCTCTGTCAGATAATACAGGGCAAATTTAATGGTCAAGCCTTTGTTGGATTCCAAAGGCTAAGCTCTTAACAGTGGGCTGCCCACAGGTATTTAGGATCTGCTTGGTAAAACAGCAATAGGATTTCAACTATACTGGGAGGAGCCATTTGATGATAACATTCATGAGGAAGTAGGAGGTGTCTGGAGTGATTCGAAGTGCTGAGCTGAGGCTGAATAGAGGAAGATAGGTCGCCTGCGGGAAGAACCAAAATGGAGCTTCCGGGTACAGGGAATGGAGAGTACGGAGGATGGAGACATGACGCCACATGACTGCATGAATTATTAGTTAACCCACATATAACAGC
Source organism: Mustela erminea (assembly GCF_009829155.1). Lineage (NCBI taxonomy): Eukaryota > Metazoa > Chordata > Mammalia > Carnivora > Mustelidae > Mustela > Mustela erminea. Next base: position 14,387,564 of record NC_045629.1, on the reverse strand, counting down.
AAATAACCAAGACATCTAGAAACTAGCTATCTGATTCTCTTGGACTTGAGTCAGTCTCAGATCTCTCGCTCACCATTCGCATTTCTATCTTGATCCAGATGTGTGCTCGGGTACATACGGCCTCTTGAGCTAGAGAAGGTATCTAGGAATGTGGTAAGTGTAGGAAAAGAAGACGTATTATTCCTTAGCACAAAACTATCATTCTAATTTTGAGTAAATTATAGATAGATGATAGATAACGGATGAATACAGAAACATATGCACACACACACACACACACACACACACACACACAATCGCAAATATCTTGCAAATATCCTCCAGTGTTTTTTTTAAGGTTTTCTCATCTTTTGCTTTTAGACCTCCCTTGAAATATATTTAATATGATTTCACTTGTGTCAAAGTTTATGGAAGAGAAGGATTGCACCATGCAATATGACCCAGGCCCTGCATTTTTTGGATTCTTGGCTCACTTTCACATTTCAGTGATAGAGACTTAAAATATAGATACCGATTTTTAAAGCATGCTTCACATTCATCAACGTAAAGATATGTCTGGGAATTATTTCAAAATAATCTAGTTGGAGAGGAAAGTAGGTGGTATTATAAATAAAACAAGATTGGCCGTGAATTGATAATTTTTGGAGTTGACTGATGAACCCATGGGGCTTCATTTGACTATCCTCTCTGCTTTTGTGTTTATTTGAAGTTTTTGGCAATAAAAAAACCTTCTTTAATGAAAAGAAACATGTTTCATAAAACTGAAAAAAATGGTTGTCACATTTTCTACTTAGAGATATTCATGGACCCTGTTTTTGGTCAAATGCTTCATGGCTTTATGTAGTTCTAAGACCTAATAGAAAGGTAAAGTTCTCTCTTATTACAGGAAACACTGTTTTCCTTTGATGCCAGTGTAAATTTACCTTATCTACTTTGACCTATAAATTGTAAAAAGTAACTCCCTGATCTACAGGGCTTGGTCTAACCCCCACATCTCAATGTTTTATATAAAAATGGCAATAACAGATTATGTCTTCTGTGAAATAAAGTGAGTTTTAGACATTGATTGTAATATGCGAATATACCTGTGAAGTGCTAAAGGTATACTCCTGAGATGTTCACGTGGAACAGCCTTTCCCATGCCAAACCTCCAGTAGAGACTCCTTAGAAAGTGCTCTCACTGCTCTTGTCCTCTGTCCCCAAAATAATCCCTGCTTGGCATTTTGGATCAAGTTGACTGACTCTGACTTATATGAGCTAGCCAGGATTTTTGGTGCTGGTTTGCTTTCTAAACACAGTCATAAATTCTTCCCAAATTTAAAGGTTCATTTACAATTTACTTTCCTTAATATTGTTGACAATATTTGACCTGAGAAAAGAAGTTTTCCTTATATTTACCCATTTTCTTTTAAATCTTTTAGAAAATGTCTATTGATGATGTAACTCTGTCCATTCTGAAAGTGTGATGAAGTAGGATCTTGCTTTAATAAAATGCTCATTAAGGGTTTTTCTTGATTTTTTAAAAAATTTTTAAAATAATTAAAATTCAACTGTTTTAACATAATGAGTGAAATCATATGGTTATTTGTCATTCCCTGATTGACTATTTAACTTAACATAATATGCTCTAATTCCATCCATGTCATTACAAATGGCAAGATTTCATTCTTTTTGATGGCCAAGTAATATTCCATTGTATACCTATACCACATCTTCTTTATCCATTCATCTGTCGGTAGACATTTGGGCTCTTCCATATTTTGCCTATTGTGGACATTGCTGCTATAAACAGAAGGGTGCATGTGTGCCCCTTCGAATCACTATTTTTGTACCCTTTTGGTAAATGCCTGGTAAAGCAACTGCCTGGTCATAGGGTAGTTACTTATTTTTTCATGTTTAGTTAGCCAGTGTATAGTACATCATAGGGGTAGTTCTATTTTTGAGGAACTTCCATGCTGTTTTCCAGAATGGCTGCACCAGTTTGCATTCCCACCCAACAGTGTAAAAGGGTTTCCCTTTTTCTGCCTCCTTGCCAAACATCTGTTGTTTCCTGAGTAGTTAATTTTAGCCATTCTTACTGGTATGTGTGGGGGGTATCTCATTGTGGTTTTGACTGGTATTTCCCTGATGCGAAGTGATGTTGAAATACTTAGTAAGTTTTACCCCATTTCAAGAAGAAGGTGGAATTTACCTATTAGAAGAATTTCTTTATTGAGGCACCTGGATGGCTCAGTTGGCTAAGCATCTACCTTCAGCTCAGGTCATGATCCCAGGGTCCTGAGATAAGGCCCATGTCAGGTTCCCTGATCAGTGGGGAGTCTGCTTCTCCCTCTCTCTCTGTCCCTCTCCACCCTGCTTGTGCACACTCTCTCTTTCTCTTTCTCAAATAAATAAATAAAATCTTTTTTAAAAAAAGAATAAGAGTTTATTTATTTATTTATTTATTCTTATAGAGAAAGAACATGAGGGGGCTAGAGAGAATCTCAAACAGGCTCCTTGCTTACTCTGGGTCCCTATAAGGGGCTCAGTATCACAACCCTGAGATCAGGACTTGAGCCAAAATCAAGAGTTGGACACTTAACCCACTGAGCCACACAGGCACCCCCTAACCGAAGTGTTTGAAAGGTAAATATCCTCGCTGCTTTACCACTGGTGTCAAGATAATATTTTTAAAAATTCTAATGGTGTGTCTGAGTGTGTGTCCGTGATTCATGTGGTGGTTTGCACTGGTTTTGAGCATGGCAGTCTACATGCCCTCTCCCAGAAGGCTGTATGTTAGAGCACTTTACACAATGCTGCTGAAACAACCATAGCAGGTTTGTGTGAGATGATCAAAAAAGGACCCTGCAGGAACTCCTGCCCACCTGTCAGGGGATCCCAGCTCTGTAATCCAGCGTTTCTGCTGTTCCTTCTCCCATCAAATGCTGGCAGTTTACAAGTGAGCAAGATTAACTTTTGCTCTGGTCTATTGGATACTTCTTACAATGATCAGGTCCCCTTCTATTTTCAAAATTATAAGCTTTGCGCAGTGGCAGTATCATAGCCAATGAGGTTTATCTGAGGTACGATTATTGTTAATTGAAAACTTTTTTCAAATTTGTGTAATATTCCCAGTGATTTAAGTTCAGTGAAAAGAATTCATGGACTCACGGTTCCTATTGCATTCTTTAATATATTATCTCACAAAAAAGTAAGATTTACAGGTAAAAGCCACATGAAGTCTCCAATGTCAGTTCCCTGAAACTTGGAATGTCTGCATTCTTATGTTGATAAACATTACATCGAACACCTCATCATTCTCTCCCTGATTTAATCTAACTTATCTCCCTCTAGTCCACAGACACAATCCTCTTCTCATTTTCCAAAGGTCTCTATGCTGTGAAGCAAGATCATTTGTCTTGATCTTTCTCTGCCTTCTGGTCATCCTTAACATGGTTAACACCAACTGCTTCTGCAGAACTTCTCTAACGATAGCTGTCGGCTTCTCTACAAACTTCAGTCATCTGCACAAATTTTCAGTAGAGGAATATTCCTTTTTTTTTTTAGGTTTCTATTTATTTATTTAAGAGAAAGAAAACATGAGCAGATGGGAGGAGGAGCTGAGGGAGAGGAAGAAGCAGGCTCCCCACTGAGCCAGGAGCCTGATGTGGGACTTGATTCCATCACCTTGGGATCATGACCTGAGCCCAAGGCGATGCTTAACCTGCTGAGCTACCCAGGCATCCCAGAGGAATATTCCTAATTCAGCACTAATATAAGCATTGTGTCCTTGACCACTTACATGTGACCCAGAGCAACATCATCTAAAGCAGTGTTCTATATTATTTGGTACAGTACAGCTTTATAGAAAAAGAAAAAGTCTTGGGACCAGATAGAACAGAATTCATATACCACTGTTCATTTTCTCTTGCTGTGTAGCCAGTGACCACAGCGTAATGGCTTCAAACAACACACCTTTGTTATCTCACAGTTCCAATGGATCAGAAGTCAAGGGTCCTCTGCCAGCTCTAACAGTGCAGGAAACAAATAGGTCTTAGAAGAAGAGTGTGGATTCTCCTAAGATGAGCCAGATAGTAACTCAAATCCCACTTGCTGTTTTGGGATGAGGTTTCATTGTTGAGAAAATTAATCCATCCCCTGGTACCTTCAGGGTCTTAAACTGGCACGTGTTTTTCTTCTTGGTATCTGATAGTAATGACCACCAGAAGCAGTTTCCTTTTAGCTGGCAAGGCCACTAATATATATACCTTCACAATCCTACCTCAGGGGTGTATTGACTCCCATCCTTATATTTAGATTCCATGAATTAACCCAGTTATAATTTAGTCCATAGGGAAGTTGACATCATTAGACATAAGACGTCACACTGGCCCATTACACTGATGACATTATGGTGATTGGAGCTGGTGAGCAGGAAGTAGCCACTACTCTCTATATATTTATAAGACATTTGCCTGTCAGAAAAGAGCACAATAAATCCTACAAAATACCGAAGGCCTTCTACCCGAGTGAAACATAGAGCTCCAGCAGCATGAAGTCAAGGTACTCTTCTAAGGTGAAGGAGAAGTTACTGTATCTGACCCATTCTGCATTCAAAAAAGGGTCACAATACCGAGTGGGCCTCTTTGGGTTTGGGAGGGAATTTATTTCCTTGTTCAGGTGTGATAATCCTTAGTTGGGTGCGATGCTTCAGCCCATTTACTGAGTGAGTGAGCTGGAAAATTGCTTGTTTTGAGTTAGGTCTGGAAAAAGAGAAGGTTCTGCAATGGTCCAGGTAGACATGCATGATGCCATTGGTGATTAAGAGAGACATGACACCCCTGAGACTCAGATACCTTGGTGGAGGGACTGCTCAGGAACAAGAGCAATAAAAATGTCTCACCTCCTTATCATACTTGAGGAAGGAAGGATAACAAGTGGAAATATGTGCTAAAAAAAAAGAAAAAAAAAGTAACTCACCTGCCTATATATATATATATATTTTTTTTTAATTGAAATTATGAACTTTCTGTGAACATAAACAAGAGATCATCCCCAAAGCAAAAACTTATAGTGTTGGGTTGTGTTTTTTTGTTTTTGTTTTTGTTTTATTTTCCCTTCTGTATCAGCAGACTCAGAAAGAAGGAGGGACTGTCTGCCCTGTTCTTAGTCCTCATCCCAGGCTTTTCAACTCCACCTATGGGCTCTGAGAAGAGTCCTCATTTTCCGTAGAGGAGGAGGCATCCTACCTGTGTAGGTCTGGAAAGATTTCCTAGACTCAAATTAAAAAAAAAAAAAAAAAAAGGTAGATAGATAATTTGAAGGGCCCTGTAAACAATAAAACAATTAAAGGTCAATGGATCCAAACTGTCCGGCAGCCAGAGCCCAACAAGTCAGCCTCAGTGACCTGGGAGCAAGGCTATGAAGGACTGGGTCGGCACAAGACAGATGACTGACCAGGAAAGTTCTTCCTCTTCACTCAGACTGTCTCAGTACCAAGAGCCTTCTTAGGAAAAGCTTCCCTCTGGACACATCGTGACACTGTTTTATCAAATGATTCTTCTGGTAAAGACCCTCTCATTGAGAGATGGTTGATCATAGTGGTCAACCAATGTTTCTGGAAGTTGAAAAATATTTTTTGGGTGACTCCCCCTCTCTTATAGAGCACTACAGTCTTCTTAAGGATGCACATTTGCCTGGTGTTATGTTGGCAAAATGTAAAATGGCTTATGACTGCTCTCTTGAAACTTGTACTCTAAATTAGGGGAAAATATATGTATTTTTTTAAAGAAAAAAAGTTAATTTTTTTTTCTTTAACGGTTCTTTTTATATAAGGTAAGAGGTAGATTTGATCGGCAGAGAAATTTTTCCAACTAAATTTAATCCTGTCTGGCCTCATTGTTCTGGAGGATTATCAGGAACTGCAACTTCCCCATTTGCTCTTTGAATAATCTCAATCCAGGTTGCATTTTTAAAAAATTGTTTTCCTATGCACTTTTACTCTTTTAATATTCTTGTCTTGCTGTTACTTTGGATTAGCTAGTCTAACTAGCAATGAATTAATTCATCTTGACAGCAATGGAACCATGAAGAACTTCTTGTGATGTTTATTTATTCCAGTGTGTCCAAGTGTGTGAGTGTGGCTGTGTGTGGTACGCTAAAATACATAAGCAAGTGTCACTTAGTACTAAAGTTAAATAAATAAAAAATGACCATGTAAGTGCAACACAACCTAGATATTAAAATCAGTTAGGAAGTAAGTTTAAAAAAAGTTTTTTAAATTATATCTCACTGTGACTTATGTTTTTTTGGTTTTCAAGGGTTTCTGAGTATATAGGAAAATACAGTTGCCATTCTTACTGTACTTGTGATTTCATTATCACGTAATATGATGAGGAAAAGGAATTGGGGCAGTTAGCATAAGAAAAGATATACGAGAATGTGGATTGCTTACTATTATTCATATGATTCTTTTTTTTTCTAAAGATTTATTTACTTACTTTAGAGAGAGAGTAACACACACACACACACACACACACACACACACACACACTTGTGCAGGTGAGTTGGAGTGGGGACAGAGGGAGAGAATCCTCAAGCTGACTCCCTTCTGAGTGGAGCCCACTGAGTCGGGGCTCAACCTTAGGACCCATGAAATCATACACTGAGCAGAAACCAACAGCTGGATAGATGCTCAACCGAGTCACCCAAGTGCCCCTATTGATATGATTCCAAGATTTCTATCTATATATTATTCAAATTATTGCATGTTTTGTGTGCTATTATCAGGGAAATCTTTGGCATAAGTACTGAAAGTATATATTTTAGTACTTTGACTTTTAAGCTTTTAAGAAAGATCTTTCAGTATGAACAAATTGTGAATGTGTGCTAAAGTAATAGAAAATGAGAATCCAAAAGACTTCATTAAAAAAAGCACATATCTAAATATCCACTGTACTTACAATATGACTTCTTTTATTTTACTTCAGTATGACTTATTTATAAATCTTCACAGAAGGTAAAACAATTGGAGGGGAAGTTCGAGCACAACAGGAAAAATACAACTATTCTTTGCCTGACCCCTACTGTTCACAGAGAGTAAGTGTGGCAAAGGAAACAGCAAAGGAAAACCTTGGCAGTTTGTTTTAATCCGTGGTATTTTGTTTCATTCAAAAGAGAAACTGGACTTTGAGAGACAAACTAAGGGTTTCGGAGGGGAGGGATGGGGGGTGGGGTGAGCCTGGTGGTGGGTATTGCGGAGGGCATGTATTGCACTGAGCACTGGGGGTGGTGCATAAACAGTGAATCTTGGAACATTGAAATAAAATCAAATTAAATTAAGAAAAATAAACAAACAAGAAAAAATGTGTTTCTGGATAAAATAATTCACTAAACCATACACTTAGCAAAGAAACAGAAACCTAGAACCCAGACATTTTCAAAGTCGGCCTCTGAATCTGGTAGAAAGGAAATTTGAGAAACTGATTTCAAGGCCATGGAGCGCAGTTTGGATTGGTTTGTGGGGTCCCCTTACTTCTCCCTCATTCCACTGGTATTGAATCCATTCTACCAGTGCAGGAAAATCTTCTGGATTTCAAACCCATCTACCACTACCCTACCACCCCAAACAGCATCACCATCATCACCAAGATAAGGAATGTCATCCAGGACAACTCCCTCTCTTTCCACGAAACAGGTTCTCTCTCCTCCCGGTGGCTATGAAAACAAACAGATGTTACTCAAGCAGAGTGAAAGACAGGGATGCTGTCTTTTCTGCTTTCCTTATGGCAAACTGAAGTCATTGCTTAATATTGCCCCCCAACAATCGCAATGGATATGGCTTTCCTTTTTGACACAGAGCTTCTTAGGATTCAACCCATTAAATTTTCTTCTCCATTTTTTCTGCCTGTGGATAATCCCCTCATGTAGTTGGAAGACCCCTGAAGATTTGCATGGACCGTCAAACCACGTGACCTCATCAACCAGTCGGTTCTGCTTCTCTGTAGAGCTCCGAAAACCAAAAAGGAGAACAGATCGCTCTCCTTTTGTCTGCTTGTTGGTTTGTGGTTCTTTATTATTTTCTTGCATATGACCTTTGGCACATGCCCCTTCCCACTTCATACCATCCTTCCTTTAATTATCAAATCTGCCTTCTTAAAATACTCTTTATTCAAATTTTTATCCTCTTTACTGAATGCTGAACTCAGGCAGTTCATAGATGTTTTCCCAAAGGTATTTGTCTAGTTTTACATCTTCAAATAACTCAACTTTGTTTCCAAATTAATAAGAGCATTTGTCCTAATTAATTTCTCTAACTCTAAACCAGGAAATTATCCCTCAGGTGTTTTCAGATACTTTAGACAAGACATGACCTTTCAGGTTGGTTGTGTAGCAGATGTCAATGTATCTAGTGTCCCAGTTACACTCATTTCTTTCATTGGGAATACTGCTAAATGGCTCACAGAAGGTCATGCTTGAAGATTGGGCAATTATTCATCTCTGCTCTCAGGTGCCTCTGTCTCCTAGACTGAATATATTTAGAATATAAAAACTCTTTTTAGAGATAATGAAAACGGCTTTTAATAAAATTCTTCAAATATTTTACAGGATATATGTATATTTAAGTTTGCTTGCTCTGTTTCAAGGTCTGCTGGGGTCAAAAGCAGTGCACACATGCTAAGAGTAATCATTTCTAAGAGGAGACCTACTTAAGTATGCAACCATGAGGCGCAGTGGACTCTGACATCACTGTCCCTGTCTCAGCAAACTGTCACCCCTCTCCAGCCCGGCGGGATTTCCTAATCCCAGCCAGCTTTCCAGGCCATGGTCCAGCCCCCATCAATTTTGTGAACTCCTCTAATAGTATACTGAAAAATCTTTTTTGAAAAGAGGTGATTTCTGCTGAGGCACCTGGACGGCTCGGTTGATTAAGTGTCCAACTCTTGGTTTCGGTTCTCAAGGTCATGGAGTCAAGCCCCGTGTCAGGCTCTGTGCCCAGTGCAGAGTCCGCTTGAGATTCTTTCTTTCCCTCTCCTTCTCCCCCTCCCCTGCTCAGGCTCTCTCTCTCAAGTAAATAAACCTTTTTTTTTTTTTTTTAAGGATGATTGCATCCAAAAACCCTACATGATACAGACATTATTTCTAAAGTGTGAGTTGTAGACAACGGGCTCTCCAGGAAACAAGTCCTGCTTTGTTAGGGTGGAACAAAGTCCAGATCTCAGAAACAGAAGCTTCTCTTCAGCAACAACAATAGAGACTTGATTCAATCCTTAGATGTCAATTATTTCATAAACAAAGAGTTCCTTGAATAAAGAGAAGACTAGGTACTCTTCAAGAAGAATTCTACAGTAAATCCATTAAATGTTACATGTTTTGAGTAGATGTTCTTAAAAATTGTCAGAATTCCCACATTGACTCCTTGATAAATGGTATTATGGCAGAAAGGGCCAAGTGGAAGTCTCCAGAATTCCTTGTTCCTAGTAAGTGTGCATTCCCCGGATAATCCCAAGGATAAGAATACAATTAACAGCATAAAAAATACAGAGGTAGTGATTTCTCTCAAGTCCTGCATTTAATCCTCTGGTATATTAACACCAAAGATGAATGTTTTTTTGAGAATGACTTTGAATAATCATAAATTTAATGTCAGGTGATGACAGAAATAAAAGCTGACATTTCAGATTTTATCTCAGGAAAGCAAATCCACACAGACCCAAGCACTTGGTATACGGCTTTTTATCTTGCAAATGTTCTCTTTTCTTTTTCACTGAATATAGAAATTTCAAAACAGTTTACTTTCACCTGACATGGGCAGCGGTAAGCCATTATAGACAGCTTCAAAGATACAATTGATTCCACAGGATCTTTGGATCCTTGCACAGTCCCTTAAAATATAACACTGGACTGCTATATTGGTAACATCAAGCTGATGGGACTTGGGGTATGTATAGTAGCAGGAATCCTAGATGCCTTATAGTATATAGAGGTATGGAATATATCTAATGATACAGGAAGTGGCCATCTCATTGAAATTGAAATTTAATCTTGGGTAGTAGCTGTCAACTAGAGGTGACTCTCCCATTTGGAAATGTCTACAGACGTTTTTCGTTGTCAGCAAGTGAGAGAGACAATGCTACTGTCATCCCCTGTATAGAAGCCAGAAATGCTGCTGAGCGTCATAATGTGCCAGATAACCCCCACAACAGAGAATTATCTGACCCTAAACGCCAGTGGTGTCAAGATTAAAAAGACTACCTTGTGGCCTCAATGTAAAGGAAAGTGCACATGAGGTTTTTTAGGATAAAAAAAATATTTTAAAATGAGATCGTGGTGGGGTGCCTGGGTGGCTCAGTCTCTTAACCATCTGCGTTCAGGTCAAGTCATGATCCCAGAGTCCCTGGATTGAGCCCCATTGCTCAGCGGGGAGTCTGCTTCTCCTTCTCCCTCTGCCCCTCTCCCCACTGCTTGTGCTCGCTCTCGCTCTCTCTCTCTCTCTCTTGCTCACTCTCTCTTTCAAGTAGATAAATAAAATCTTCTAAAAAATGATAACATGATGATGATTGTAAAATTCCAAGTTTACTAAAAGCCATTGAGTTGACACTCAAAGTGAGTGGACCTTATGGCATATAAATTACACTTCAAAAAAGTTGTTGTTTCAAAAGAAAACAGGAAAGGAAATGCTGTACTTCCAGCTTCTCTACATTAAGGAAAATGTGACATTTCTGGATTTTAAAGACGTAAGACATATGTTGGTGTGGTGCTCTGAGCCCCCGAATGTGTGCCTCAAAAATCAGAGTGTGTGCTCGCTTCAGCAGCACATGTACTAAAATCAGAAATCAGAGTGGGCCCAGAGCAAGAGAAGAAATGTATCTGGTCCAAATTGCAGTGAAAGTTGACACTCCATTTTAATCTTAATCCTCCACACTAACATAGGAATTCACCTGAATTTTCTGTAGGGAATCACAGAGTTATACGGAGCCTGTGACAAGCCCCAATGATATTTGTCCTCTAAGATCATGTTGCACAGCGCTGCTGGTTTCAGCAAATAATTATTCTTTTGAGAGTAGTTTATGGCTTGACAATTTGCTCTGGTGGATATCAAATGACCATCCAGTAGGTTGTAAATAATGCATAACCAAGATGTTCCCCATGAACATTAATTGATCTATTTTGCCCTAAAGTTGGACATGCCCCGCAGCACACCATCAGGTAAGGGGGTAGCATATAGAACCATGTCTAGGCAGATACAGAAGACAGCAATCAACTATAACAGAAACAGCTAGACATCTACCAGAATGCCTTCCCCCCTTCTCGTGGCATGCATGTCCTGATGGGAAGGAGAGTAGTGTACCTTGTCCCTGCAAGGGCAGGGTATAACCAATTGCACCAAGGTATAACTCACAGGTAGAATATGAATGAGAAAGATGCGTGCCTCCTCTGAGCCAAGGAATTTTGAAAAGCAGATGTGGCTTCTTCAGTTTCCCTAAGACTGTCTGGAAGCAGAGAAGTGCATAGCTTTGTGGGGTGATGGACTGTGTGATTGGAAGGAGTCTAGACCCCCGAATTGCCAAATGCAGGAAAGCTGCTCACCATCTATGAATAGACACAATAGACTATGGTGTGTATGGAAAATACACCTTGTGGTATTAAATCCCTGAAATTTGAGTTTGTATTTTTGGCAGAAATAGATCTGTTGTATGTACACATCTAGCATGTTGTCCAATACTTATTCTAATCATACTTCCTTCTCTAACACCTTCCTCTGATATCCTCCTCAGGAATTCTCCACAGTGGAATTTAATGACTCTGAGATGGTATTTATATGGTATTGTGCTCTAGCAGCTCGAGCGAAGAAAATTCATCTCCTCTTTCCCCAGCCTTTCAATAGATTATGTATCGCAGGTAGTTCACTTCACAGTTTTTCAATTTTGTTCATAATCACTGGTGATTGTCATGGGATCACTCAGACCTGCCTGTAGGATCTGACTGGACTTTGCATCCTCTGTTCCTTTTGCTGTATGAGAAATAGTCTCACCCTATTTGGTGGAAGTAGTTTTATTATGAAGCATAAATACATAAATATGGTGAGTGCAGATGCTGGATAGGCAAATGTGAAGTCCAGAGTTGGCATTGATCAATTTTGGTCTGTCTAGCACCCAAGCATTCAGTTCTGCCGCATCCCTAACTCTTCTGGGGAAGTTTTTCATTGTAAGAGTCTGAGGAGAGAAATAACCACTTACCATTGTGGAATCTAGAGTTGCTGATTCCCCATCTTTCTGGGTTTGTGACAAATTTTATTCTATGGGTGAGATTGAAGTGACTGAAGGAAGAGAGGACACCTGGCCATCTGAGTCATTAAGTTGACACCTGCTGTATGAATAAGGCTAAAGAACATAGTGTTAAGTCTTCCAGAGCTCTTTGGGTTCCTCTTCTTTGTCCAAGATTTCTCATACAAACTGAGTTCCTGATGTCCGCTAATAAATTCTTTTTTTTTTTTTTTTTGGTTTAAAATATCCAGAACTTGGATTTCCAACAAAGTATCCTATTTTCAACAAAGAATCCTAACATACAATTATTGTTGCTTCATTAACGATGTAGACTGAAGATTGATCACGTTGAGAGAGATCTAAATGTGAGATCAAGCACCGTGCCAGGCTCTGCACTGAGCGTGGAGCCTGCTAGAGAGTCTCTCTGTCCCCCACCCTCTGCCCCCCTCCACTCACATGCATATGCACTCTCTAAATAAATAAATACATACGTAAGTATTGTCAGCTATTATCTTTTCTCTCCTCTCTTTCAAGTACCCATATTCAGACTTCCTCATTCTATCCTGTATGCCTCTTACCTTCTTTTCTGTATTTTAATCTTTTTTTTAATCTCTGATTATTTCAGTCTGGATAACTTCTTGTGATCTACTTTCCAATTCATTAATTCTGTTTTCTGCTCTGCCTAATTTGCTGTTAACCTGTCCAATGAGTTCTCAATTCCTTTTTCAAATCTGCTCTGTCACTGTTTATACTTTTCTACCAATTTTAGATATTTTCAAGCATTATTTTTATATACGCATATCCTATATCATAGTCTATATCTAATAATTCCTGTATTTGAAAGTTGGGAGCCTTATTATTTCATTTATGCAGATTATTTCATAGTGTCTTGATTCTTTTTACAGCTGGATGGATACCTTTAGCTATGTCATAACGTAGCATTTTTAGATTTTACTTTTAGAAAATATCTGAGGCTTGGGTTAAGATATCTTCCTCCCAGAAGGGTTTTTTGTTTTTTGTTTTTTCTTGCTAGGAACCTACTAAGGAGTAGCTTAAGTTGAAAGACTGAGGTTCTCATAATGAAAACAAGAACTGTAAGTCAGGATGAGCTTTGTTTTAGTTCTAGTTCATGTGATAGGCATAGCCCTTCAAAAACCCAGTTTAATGTGTATGTGCCAAGAGTGGGGAGGAAAGAAAGTAGGTTGTCTAACTCCCCACCCTAAGTACCCTGTAATTGACTTCCCTTCCACCTTGCTGAGAAAAACACAGGTCTGTAAATTTCTTCGTTATTGGCAAAAGAAAGTAGTTTTGAGTAGTGAACTTGTCTCTGGATTCTTATTTTCCCCAGTAATTTCTCCCAATAAGATTAGTTTTCACAATGCTGTCAATAGATGCTTTTCATATTTCTTCTGCTTTTAGGGGAATTATCCTGGGTGGATTAGTCCCAAGTACCAACACGCCTTCCTTTACTTTTTGACTCTATTACTGTACACTGGTATATAGCTGATCATTCCATAATCTCATCTTTATTTTCCTTTCATGTTTCATTTCAAAGTTCTTTGTGAGGGAAATAAAACTTTATTTTTGTTTAATTGTGTTTTAAAAATCAAGTCAAATAAAATAGATAATGGGCTAGATTAAACATTTCATTATTAATAATACAATAGTGTGAATCTGGGTGAATATTCAAGCCAATCACATGCCTAAAAACATGTTAGTGTCAAATATCTGCTTTACATATGTGTATGCGGTCAATGGGAAAAGTGAAAATATATACACTATAATATTAATACTAGTAATCTCTATTGTGGATTAAGAGTTAAATTAGTTTTTCTTGCACTTTTCCATGCAATAAACGTAATCAGGGAACAGCAAATACTGTTTTGGATATGAAATGTCATTGTTGCAACTAGTGAAACATCCCCAAGGATATAAAGAAAATAATTCTCTCTTGCCTATACAGCTGACAGGAAGATAGAAAGATGGGTGGACAGGCAGAGAGAGACAGAAACATCGGAAATGTTGGCAACTTCCTGTGTGCACTCACTAAGGAATTTGGAGGACAATGACTTTCCCATCTAATCTGAGGCTCTAGGCAATCCATGGTACATTGTTTTAAAAAGACATTTCCTGCTCATTTAATCCATAGTGTGGAATTACCTGCTTTGTACTTATGGCAGAAAAAAATATTCTTAGCCCTCCTTGAGGAATCAATCCTTATTCTCAACTTGGATTTAGAAGAGTTTTATTGCTAGTAACAAAATCATGAGTGGGTCTGTAATATAAACACTATGGAGGGATTCCTTATATTCATTCTGTGATTTTCTAATGTAGATTGATTTCAGGTTTACATAATTTTTTAACTGAAATAGAATTAACATACATTTTTTAAACTGAAATAGAATTGACATTCAATGCTACATTAGTTTCAGATGTAGAACGTAACAGAAACAGACCCATAACTACAGAAAACAAATAAGTGATTATCCGAGGGTGGGGTTAGGAGATGGGCAAATGGGGGAAGTGGAGTAAGAGATACTGGCTTCCAGTTATGGAATGAATATGTCACAGGAATAAAAGGTACAGCATATAATCAGTGGTATTGTAATAGTGTTGTATGGTGACCAATGGTAGCTACATTTGTGGTGAATGTAAGTTCAAAAAAATAATTCCAAAGTTTCTTATAAAATAACTTAAGATCTTCTTGTTTTAAAGATATGACTTCTGGGAAAATGGATAGGACTTTCATAGCCAACCAGGAAAGTTGAGGCAATGAACACAAAATCTACTCCTATGTTCTGAAGGAGCTTTGGAACCCTGAAGTTCTTAGCACCAGCAGTGCCACTTGGTACAGGGTGGGTGGTGGGATTGGGTGGGAAGGGACAGAGTGAAAAGGATGAGTGCCCACAGTGCCTTATCTTAAAGAGGTCAGGAGAGAATTAAAGATACCACTCAATTGTCTTCACTCTTCCCAAAGTAAAAAGCATACTTTCTAAAATCTGTATTTTTAATCAACTTTATTGAGTTATTAAATTCAATAAAATGCACTCGTTATAAGCATACAAAGAGTTTAGTAAGTGCATTTATGTTTATCTATCAGCACAAACAAGACATGAACATTTCCAGCATTCCAAAATTTCTCTGTGTCCCTTTGCAGTCAATACCCTCCTACCCGACTGATCCGTCTTCTATTACCATGGATTAGATTTCAAAAAAAAAATGTAAATAAAGGAATACGTGGATGACTCCGTCAGTTATGTCTGACTCTTGGTTTTGGCTCAGGTCGTGATCTCAGGGTTGTAAGATAGAGCCCCGCATTGGGCTCTGTGCTCAGCAGGGAGTCTGCTTGAGCTTTTCTCTCTCCCTCTCCCTTGTCCTCTCCCTCAACTTGTGCTTTCTCTCTGTTTATTATAAAAGAGATAAACAAAATCTTTCTAAAAAATAAAATAGGAGTCCCTGGGTGGCTCAGTCAGTTAAGCATTTGCCTTCGGCTCAAGCCACGATCCTGAGGTCCTGAGATCAAGCCCCACATCAGGATCAGTGCCCAGCAGGAGCCCGCTTCTCCCTCTCCTTCTGCCACTCACAGCTGCTTTCTCCTTTTCTTTCTTTCTCTCTCTTTCTTTCTCTTTCTCTTTCTGTCAAATAAAATCTTTAAAAAATAAAATAAAGCATATATTCTGAATGAGAAATAAATAAGTTGTATAAAGTCAGCTCTGTGTAGGATGGTAGAAATGTGTTGCCACTCATTTATGAAACCAATTCTGATATCCTAAAATAAACCTCATAAACGTGCCTATTTGAATACCTCTGTATCAGGGCTACTACTCAAGGCACCAGCCCACACAGTGTTTGTTACCATTCCATTTCAAGATACATATAGGATTTATGAGCAGGGGCTTAGAAACTTTTATAGCTGTTTGAGATTATCATGTCATCTAACTGCATGATGATTTTTCTCTTTTTCTTTTTCTTTTTTTTTTTTTTTTTTTTTTTTTTAGATTTTATTTATTTTTCACAGAGAGAGAGAAAGAGCACAAGCATGGGGAGTGGCAGGCAGAGGTAGAAGCAAAGAGCCCAGTGTGGGACTTGATCCCAGGACTCTGGGATCCTGACCTGAACCAAAGGAAGATGCTTAACTGACTGAGCCACTCAGGCATCCCCATGGTCATTTTTCTTAGAACTTTAATTTTACTGGATTTAATAAAAGGATTGGTGGACAAAAGGACGGAAACTTGGAAACACATCAAAAGCTGGTACTTGCCCAGACCTTCAGAGAAGCACGGTTCATAGGCACTGTGTCTCAACCCCTACCTCCAAGAGTATAGTTGCCCGCCTTCTGTTCTGTGCATTGTGGCTTTTCGGCTTTTAAAAGAGAAGCACTGAATCTAGTGCAGGAAATATATGAGTATTTTTCAAAATTTTTTTAAATACATATATAGAGAAAGAAATCCTAAGTAATCACCTAGACCTAAACCAAAACAAGTGTTCAAGCAGGAAACAAAAAAAGTTCTTCATTAAAAAAAAAAAAAAAGGCTGAGGAAATTGCTGCTGTCCATTAGTTGATTTAAGCTAATGGTGTAAGTAGCCATTAGTTCAACTAATGGTAATGGACCTTCTGATGAGTGATTTAGTGAAAATGTCCCAGATGTTTCCATTCTGCAAAAGGCTCAGAAGAGGTTCAAAAAAAAAGTATTTATTTTTAAATTAATGGTGACCAGATCTTTGAAGTAAAAGAAATATATTAGGATATTCTTTAGCAATGATAACTAATAAATTATTCTTAAAATCTCTAAATATGTTGTCCCCTATAAAACGATTTACTAACAATCATATAGGCAAATGCAGATAGCATGTTTTATATGCCAGGCACTGTTCAAAGTATTTGACATATATTATTTCATTTAACCTTCATTATCAACTGTCTGAGGTAACCACTATTATCACCATTTTATGTGAGAAAAAACTAAGAATAAAGAGGTTGAGTGACTTGCCCAGCATCACACAAGTAATTAGTAGTCTGGCTGAGGTTTAAAGCCAAGTAAGGTGGCATTAAACCTCCGTGTTTGCTGTCTTTGCTGTTAAGAAGCATAACCTTCACCACAGAAGCCATTAAATGAGGGAGCTGGGGGGAAAAAATTAAAAAGTAAATTCGTGTTCTATCTGAGGTATTTTCATACAAACTTGCTATATAATTTAATAAGTTAAGGCATCGAGCATTAATGTCTTCTTCTTTCCTGAGATATTTTCACAGTGGCTTTTGCTGGGATTATACAATGCCACAACAGTCAACTGAAAAATTGGGGAAACAAATAAACCACCAGCCAACTGGTTTTTTAATTGGGTTAAAAAACTATTTATTTTTCCTTACTTAAATAATCATTTATTTCGAGTGTTATTAAGTCATGGTCTTCTTTGATAATGGCATAAAGTCTGCTCCAGAAAAAGTACTAATATGAGATTGCTGATATTTATGCTTTGCTTCTGATAGAACATGGTATCAGCTCAATGACTGAACTGT
Source organism: Mustela erminea (assembly GCF_009829155.1). Classification (NCBI taxonomy): domain Eukaryota; kingdom Metazoa; phylum Chordata; class Mammalia; order Carnivora; family Mustelidae; genus Mustela; species Mustela erminea. The sequence goes on along the minus strand of NC_045629.1, from coordinate 14,369,801 downwards.
TTCTCTTATTTTATATCTGTCTGAATCCAAGCAACACACACCCTCTAAATAAACATTATAGGGCATCTGCTTTAGATCTCACCAAATTAATATAAAATGATTCTGAAGTCTGGTCATATTACAGAAATTCTGTGACTTGAATTTTGAGTCTAGAGGACTTTCAGGGAGAAGAGAACTTTAAGAGAATTCAGTTTTTTCATGATGTTTTCACCAAATAGGATGAATTCCACTAAAACAGGACTGATTACTTCTACCAAAGACCTAAGTGAGTTTAGCTTCTTAACATTGTATATTTGTGTGTATTCATTTTCCATCAGTTCAAAAAGTAGACTCAAAAATGTCATTCAAGGGAGCCTGGGTTGCTCAGTCAGTTAAGCACCTGACTCTTGATTTTGGCTCGGTCCAGGATCTCTGGGTCCAGAGATAGAGCCCCACCTCTGGCTCTGTGCCCAGCAAGGGGTCTGCTTGAGATTCACACTCTCTTTCCCTCTGCCCCTCCCCTGATTCATGCTTGCCCTCTCTCGCTCCATAGAATAAATAAATAAATCTTTAAAAAATATATCATTCAGATATATCAGCATCAAAGAAAGTAGGTCTCCACAGTTTTCCATAATGACAGATGCCTCCCGTGCAAATTCCCATTTAGATATCCCCCTGAAGTTAAAGCAATCAGTTCGTAAAAGAAAAATGTGAAACGACATCACACTTCTGAGGCTAATGCACAAGCTAATATGTAAGTTCTTTTATATCCATTATGAATATAGCACAAATGCAAATCTTGAATTAGAAAGAAAGTAAACCTTCAGGTTAAAAAAAGATAATCTGAAAAGTACATTTAGTTCACTGGAAGAGCATCATTAGACATGCACCATATACTGTAATAAAATCATATTTTTGGAGCATATTTTTGTTTTCTACACAAGGATTTTCTATTTGAGAAATGGCAAGGCATAACATGCAAACTTCAAAAAATTTATACCGGAAGGCGTGATACATGTCCTTGGCAAAGGCAACAGAAGAAATTCTGTACATCAAATTAGCGACAGATTAGTTCCATAAACATTTTAATCCTCTGACAAGATTGCTTCTAATTACATGCACCAAAAAGATCAAAAAACAGGTGTTCAAACAGAGATTTGTACAATAATGTTTATAACAGTATGTTTACAATAGTGAAAAAGAAAAGCAATCTAACTGTCCATCAGTAGATGAATGGATAAACAGAGTGGTAGATCCACGTAATGGAATATTATTCAGTTACAAAAAGGAATGAAATACTGATACATGTAACAATAGGAATGTACCTTGAAAACATGCTGAATGAAAGAACCTGGTCCCAGAAGGTCACCTATTACAAAACTGCACTTGGAGGAAATGTCAAGAAAAGGAAAATCTATAGAGGTAAATGCTCCATGGTCACCAGAAGCTGGGAGGAAATGTATATGGAGAACGACTATTAATGGATATGAGGTCTCTACTAGGACTGATGAAAATGTTGTAATATTAGGTCATGGGGTTCATTACACAAGCCTTTAATATGCCATATATTATATATAGCAAATATCATACTAAATGTTACATAAATTAATACACAGATTTTACACTTTAACTGGGTGAATCTTATGGTGTGCGAACTATGTCAGCAAAACTTTATTTCAAAGGTAGCACACATAAATTTTTCCATCTGATTCTTTATGATCCTTATATTCTTGTATAACCTATATCCTTCTTTATCCCATATGTTTGAATCCCTCCTGCAAATGAGCAGATAAATTCAAGCTACAGTATCTTCAAAGAAAGTATTCTTTGAAGCTTTCTTTCTTTCTTAGAAAGCATTCTTTTTGGGACGCCTGGGTGGCTCAGTTGGTTGGGCGGCTGCCTTCGGCTCGGGTCATGATCCCAGCATCCTGGGATCGAGTCCCACATCGGGCTCCTTGCTTGGCAGGGAGCCTGCTTCTCCCTCTGCCTCTGCCTGCCATTCTGTCTGCCTGTGCTTGCTCTCGCTTCTCTCTCTATGACAAATAAATAAATAAAATCTTTAAAAAAAAAAAAAAAGAAAGAAAGAAAGCATTCTTTCTTTCTTAGAACAATTCTAACGTTCTAAGTATCTTCAAAGAAAGTATCTTTAAAGCTTTCTTTCTTCAAAGAAATGCTTTCAAAGAAAAGAAAGCGTTCTTTGAAGCTTTCTTTCTTTCTTAGAAAGCATTCTTTCTTTCTTAGAACAATTCTAACGTTCTAAGATGAAATTATTAACAATGTAACTATCCCGATGCCTCAGGTGTATAAAGGTGTGCCAGGCAAGGACTATCCACTGCTGTTCTAAATAGGTGGTCTAAAGCTCCAGGTCACCCAAGAAGGAGCTCCTCAAAAGAGAGTTCAAAAACTGTTGAGTGAAAAGACAGATGTAAAATGCAGGAATCCTCACCACCCAGTGCATTTTATACCTCCAGGGATATTGAAAGAGAGGCTTTCCTTTTTTTGAGCAATTTAAAAGACCTTCTTAAGGTAGGGTCTCCATAGAAACCTCACCTTCACTCTCTGCTCTCAGCCTTTGCACCCTGGAAGAATATTCTCTTAAACATATGCTAATGTCATCCTTGGAATGAATGGCTTTTCATATTTAGTGAAAAATGCTTGAAACATAGCAACTCTTTTTTCCTGTTCTCAAGACACAACTTAATAAAAAAAAAAAAAAAAAAGCCTTGGGGCGCCTGGATGGCTCAGTAGGTTAAGCCTCTGCCTTCAGCTCAGGTCATGATCCCAGGATCGTGGGATCTAGCCCCGCATCAGGCTTGCTGCTGAGCAGGGAGCCTGCTTCCCTTCCTCTCTCTCTCGGCCTGCCTCTCTGCCTGCTTGTAATCTCTGTCTGTCAAATAAATAAATAAAATCTTAAAAAAAAAAGCCTTTAATTTGAGTAATAGTCTGTAATAATAATATTCTGACTGGAAAAGATCTGCTTTGTTTTGTTTTTTAATTAAAACTACGAACATCTAAGCATCAGCACAGTGTGGTGTGGTTGGTACTTAGGTCATAGAGTAGAAAAGAGAATTTTAGGGTTACAATCCTCATTTTTAAATTTTTTAAAAAGATTTTATTTATCTATTTGTCAGAGAGAAAGAGAGAGAGAGAGAACCCACAAACAAGGGGAGTGGCAGGCAGAGGGAGAAGCAGGCTCCCCTCTAAGCAAGGATCCCCACACGGGACTTGATTCTAGGACCCTGGAACCATGACCTGAGCTGAAGGCAGACACTTAACTGACTGAGCAACCCAGGCATACCATCAATCCTCATTTGAGGGGGTTAGGGGTGGGCACAGGGGGCGGGAGAGAGAGAATCCCAAGCAGGCTCCACACCCAGCAGGGAGCCCAACACAGGACTTGATCTCACAACCCTGAGATCATGACCTAGCTGAAATCAAGAGTCAGATGCTTAACTGAGCCACCCAGGTGCCCCATATAGTCCTCATTATCATTAGAAAAAACTCAGCTGAGTCTCTCAATCCTTCTCAGCCTCTGTTTTCTCTCTTGCGAAACTGAGAGATGAACTTAAAATTTTCCTAGATTCTTCATCCATTAAATATTTTACGTCCCTGCAAATTTAAAAAAGAACTGAAATTCTGGGCAATTCTGGCAGTAGAGCATAATATCCCAGTCTTAAATGTGCTGGAGCACTGGGTGAAGACCTTGCCTACATAAGACTTCTATCCCTATGATCAGGGCTAAATCATCAGGATTGAAAAGGTCTGGTTGTATGGAATATATCAGCCTTCCCCCAGAAGTTTCCCTAAGTCTGTCTTTACCAGTCACTACAGAAAAGGAGAACAGGCTCTGCTCAGCCCTGAGTCTATAGCTCTAGATCCCTGATAAAAGAGAGCAGAACAGCTCTGGTCATCCATAAAACCTTACAGCAACCCCTGGGAATAAATGTCCAGGAACTTACAGACACTAATCTAGCCAAACCTCTACTTGAAAAATAAAAGATGGGTGGTCTTTTCGTTCCGTATGGAGGGACGTGCGTGAAAACACACATCTGTGCCTATTTGTATTATTTATGCCACAGTTTTCTTAAATTAATAAAATATATGGACTCTCTAGTATCTACTCACATTCTCCACAAGGTCATTTAAATAAGTCAACAAACAGAAATAAGCAAATAAATACACAAATAAGGTGGAAAGAGCAGGAGATCTTTATTTATTTGTCAGAGAGAGAGGCCAAGCAGGGAGAGCAGCAGGCTCCCCGCTGAGCAGGGAACCCAATGTGGGACTTGATCCCAGAACCCTAAAATCATGGCCTGTGCCAAAGGCAGATGCTTAACTGACTGAGCCACCCAAGTGTCTGCAGAACATTGTGATTTAGATTCACTTTGTAAATAGTCTACACAACATTGACTTGATGTGCAATCCTCAGGTAAAGTTATAATTTTTTTAAGGTTAGTTTAATTTCAATTCTGAATACAAGTCATTATCAAAATGCAAGGGATTTAGTTTACCTTAGCAGAAGAGCTCTGTTCATTAATTACAGACTTAATGTTAAATTAGATCCTCTTTCTCTGCAGCAGCAAAGTAATCAGATGAGAATCCTATGCCTCTATTAAACATTTACATTAGAACTGCCTAATTACTCCAGGATTTGTTTAGGTGGCACTACGGGATGTTCTGAGATGCTGTGGAAAACGTAATTGCTATTTCACGGGAGATGGGTACCCACTCAAGGCGATCCTGATCTCTGAGCAGGGTACGTGAGTGACCACGGGTGTATCAAGAAATGTACCAGGTGTTTCTCAGTATAATCCAGCCCAATGGATCATCTGAGCGCCTGTAATGAAGGTATTTGTTCTCCATCTGCCTTGAGAGAACACGGCAAAGCTTCACAAAGGATGTTCAGTTATCTTCAATATTTCCACAATTGAGTGCTATGGAAACAGAAGGTTATGTAAATTATTATCATCTGAGTTGTAATCTCACATTAGAAAGTCATAAATCCACTTCGATTTCCATGGTACCAGGAACAGGACATTTTCTAAGAATTCTTTAGGCAACATAAAGCATGAGATTTGAGAGACTATGAGATTTTTGCTTGCTTGCAACCCTGGTGGTTCGCAGTGGAGTGGGTGGCACCCTGCCAGCCATTTCTGCTTGACAAAGGAGTGAACATAGCCAGGCTCTGTTTTCTGTATCCCATCCATGCTGGCATACTTGAAGGGGTAATTGTGGGCCAGACAAACGACAGATGGCATGTTTGCGCCCATGAGATGTGCCAGTGCAGGAAGCTCCTTCCCCACAGCCATACCCAGGAGATCGGCCATGGCTCCAGATACATATGAGATTGCTCCAGAAAGGCAGTCTTGGGGCACAGTGGCTTGGATGGACGGACTTGGCATTAATTCTGGAGTTTGGCAAATGTCAAGGATGACCCACATTTGGCTTACCATGGTTCTGAGCAATCACACAACATTTCCTTCCTCTAGGAGATGTCCCAGAACAATGAAGCTATTTCCCACCAGAACCAAGAACTCCCAGCACTGACTTTTCCCTTATTTGAAGTCAGATCATGCCTGAAAAAAGGGCAAAATTAAGTTGATTTCTGGAAGGATGAAATCCTCCTTTATAGGTAGTTTGGGTAAAAATCTGAAAATGTTATCCTGCTTGAGTCTGACTTTGTAAGGGTTTTTTTTTTTTTTTTTTTTTTGACCAATTGAGCATAAGGTAAGATATGTTCTATCAATTACAAAGCAGAGTCCTCAAAAGATTTTGCAAATTCCAGTCTTGCTCTCTTGGAAGACAGAAGCCAATGCATTGTGAAGAATCTGAGTCTCAACTATTAGGGGATGAGAGGTCACATGGAAGAGAACCAAGTTGGCCTAGTCCACAGCCAATATCCACCACCAGACCTGTGAGTGAGGCCCTAGTCAAACCATTCACAATCAGCAAAACAACCACCCAAGTCACACACCAGTAAAATCATGAGAAATACTCAATCACTATTGCCCTGTTGGATGTCATTTGCCCAACGGTAGATCACTGAAACACTCCATGCTGGTTCTCTATCACAACACTACAGCTACTCTTTCAGGTTCAGAGGATTTCTTGGGGTCCTTCAGCCAGCCACTGCTCAGAATCCATATGCTTTTATCTATGTTCCTAAGAGTCTGTATCTTTGCCTCATACCTGGATCTTCTCTTCTCTAGTTCTCTCCCACAAATCAGTTGGTTGAGTGGTCTACTAGAATTTCATTTGAAATTTGTCCCCATGAACCTACTACTTGGTTTCCCGATCCTGGGTTTATGCAGTACAGCCCATAGAGGACTGCCTCTCTTCATATCCACCCACTTCTCATTGAATCTGACCAGAATCCCAGGACACACAATGCCCAGAAATCTGCTTCTTCAAGAAAGGGATTCTTTAGGGTGCTTGGGTGGCTCAGTTGGTTAAGTGCCTGCCTTTGGCTCAGGTCCTGATCTTAGGTTTCTGGGGTTGAGCCCCACATCAGGCTCTCTACTCAGCGGGGAGTCTGCTTCTTTCTCTCACTCTTCCTCTGTGCTGTCTTTCTCTCAAATAAATAAAAACTTTAATTAAAAAAGGGGGCAGGGTTCTTCAGACCAGTGCTTCAACTTAGAATATTTTAAAGAAAAGAAAAGGTGCAAAGTGATCATTCACATGATGGAAAAATAATTGAAACATGATCTTGAACACAAAGCCGTGCCCTCTCTCTGTGTTCCATTAGGGTCTTTACTACTACTTGTAGTAAGTTATTAGACTTTATATCTGCAAAGTCTCAACAGTGACTTCCAGGAAGCTCTTGATTTCATTGTTATTTATTACCTGAAGAGTAGCCTTGTCTGTTTACTTGGTTCTGTGTGCTCTTTACAAAGTGAATGTCCTTTGACCTGGGTCTACAGGCTTCTTCTCTGGGGACAATCTTTTCTCATGAACTTTCCATATACTTTAGAAATAATAGTCATTTCAAGTTCTCCTTTAGTGGGAACTTTCATTATCTGGTTGGGGTCCCAGATAAAAATGACAACAAATCCCTTCCCGAATTCCAAAGTTCCAGAGTTTGTGTGACCAAGAAGCTGTCCCTGGCAGCTGCTGCCTCATAGGGCTGTTTCCCCACCACAATCACTGCACCTGCAGAGCCAGCCGCTGGGCCAGTGGCAGTGTGCCATGGCAGGTGGCATGCATGTCACTCTCCTGCTCTTCCCTGTGCACAAGCTTTCTCTCCAGGCCATGGGCTTTCTCCTGAATATTCACTTGCAAACCCAGATCAGGATTTAGGCTGAGAACTGAGCACTGAACTTTCCATTTAGTCTCACCTATTGACTGCCACTCTCCAAAAGCTATAGAGGCTGCAAGCTTTCCTAGAAAAAAAAAAAAACTGAGTCACTCTGGCAATTATCTTCCTATAGCGACATCATACCCCTGTGTCAACAGCAAGAGAGGGCATGACTCAATGTCCACCAAATCTAAGTGCATCTCGCAGAATGCATATTCCCTTTTTAATTCAAACTTTAACATTTTCTATCATAATGTTAAGATGAAATCATCCTTAGGAAGACACTAGCAGAGATATGCCGCAGGGACTTAGAATTTTTGATGTTCTCTGTTAAGAGTATTTCTGATCATTTTATTTTATTTTATTTTATTTTAAAATATTTATTTGTTTTAGAGAAAGAGAGTGAAAGCAAGCAGGGGGAGGGGCAGAGGGAGAGAGAATCTCAAGCAGACTACTCACTGAGTGTGGAGCCCAACGTCGAGACTGACCAGACCCTGAGATCATGATGGGAGTCGAAATGTAGAGTCAGACACTTAACCAACTGAGACACCCAAGTGTCCCTATTTCCTGTCATTTTAAATGAGGGCCACGTAGAAGAGGAATAAATGGGAGGAAATGAGCAGAGCAGTTTCTCTCTTCTTCACTCTTCTTCACCATGCCAACACTAAACCAGAAGAAGATGCCATGACCTGTAACCTGGCTGATGCCCACATTTGTTCAAACCTTGTGTAAGGAGGGAACATTGAGAACAATGAACCAGAGAAAGTGCAGCAAAAAGTCCTACATAAGCAGATAGACACAGAGCACCTGTCCCCAGAGCAAGAGCTCCCATCCTCAGGGATTTTGACATTTTCTGGGGGAACCAAGATGTGGTAGCGTATGGACTGCACAAGTTTTAGATTTTGAAAGACTTGAGTCCTAATCCAGACTTTGCTACAGTCTCACTCCAGATTTTTGAGCACTGTCTTCATATTTACAATGTTACCTGCCGTGCATGTGGTGTAAGAATGAGGATAACAATGTAAGTAAAGAATAAAATATGGTAGCTGTTACTGCATCTCTAGTTAATATTATGAATTCATGTGTTTTTTACTTTTTATTTATTTATTTGACAGATAAAGATCCCAAGTAGACAGAGAGGCAGGCAGAAAGAGAGGAAGGGAAGCAGGCTCACTGCTGAGAAAAGAGCCTAATGTGGGGCTCGATCCCAGGACCCTGGGATTATGACCTGAGCTGAAGACAGAGGCTTTAACCCACTGAGCCACCCAGGCGCCCCAAATATGATTCACAAAACTAAGAAATATCCTTAAATGATTTCTCTATAGTTTGTTGCGCTTTTGTTGTTGTTGTTGTTGTTGTTGTTTTTAGTTTTCAGGCTGCTGGAATATTTTGTGACATACCTGCTTACCAGCTTAGTTTATCAAAAAAGAACTAACTAAAGCAGGGGCACCCAGGTGGCTCAGTCAATTAAGCGTCTTCCTTCAGCTCAGGTCATGATCCCGGGGTCCTGGGATAGAGCCCCACATGGGGCTCCCCGCTCAGAAGGGAGTCTGGTTCTCCCTCTTCCTCTGCCCCTCCCTGACACCTGTGCTCAATCTCGCGTGCTCTCTCTCTCTCACTTGCACTCTCTCTCTCAAGTAAGTAAATAAATTCTTTAAAAAAAAAAAAGGTAACTAAAAGCATACTACGCCATTATGTCACACTAGAGCCCAATTCCATGAAAAAGCCCTCCTCGTTTCCAAACCTGAGTTGCTAGTTATCCAATGTCACACCTTCTTCACAGCAAGACTGCCACAAGGACCCCAAGTCACGATAAGTAGGGTCCACCATTGGACCTAGAGATGCATTACAGACCAGAATGCTCTGTGCTGAAACCGCACGCAAGGATCACTATGATCCCAGAATACCGAAGACCATTCTATGAGCCTTCCTAAATTTCTAGAGCTGAACTAATAATGATGGCGTAACAAGCACCACTGCATACTGAATGCTGACTGTGTGTCAGGCATCGCAGTAAAAGTCTCGGGTTCCTTGTCAGCTCTTACCCTCAGAATACCCTATGTGATATTATTACCTCCACTTTACAGACAGATAATTGAAAGCTTAGATGAGATCAGAGACCTGGATAGTGGTAGAGCCAGGATTCAAATCTAGCCCTTTTACCCATTTTACGTGTGTTTTCCAAACTTTTTCTCCTTTTTCAGCAGCAAATGCCTTTTATCGAAGTGTCACCCAGATCTCTAATAAATAAAATTGGCAAGCCCAGCTTGTACGGTTTAATGAGCGCGTCGATGCTAAGAAATCCCCCCACAGAGCCCTGAGGTCAGTGGAACAAAGTGGAAATCGTTCACTCACTAAACTGCCTCCAAGTGGTGTGCAGGAGAGTACTTTGAGGAGAATTGAGTGCTACAGAGTTCTTGGGAAAAATCTAAAGGAAGAGAAATGGAAATGCTAAGATGTTGGGAGGCCCAGTAGTCTGGATGGTTTCCCCACAGTTAGTATGTTCTCTCGCCTTCCATTGAGCCATTGTAGTGACAGCAGAAGGCCCCTTCCCCAACCTCCAATAGGAAAAAAATGTAAGTCATCTAATCTCCAGCTGGTTGGCTACCAGAAAAGAGACTACCAGGAGCCAGGAATCTTCTGAAAGAGAAGTTTCGGCATCAGCTGCCTACGCACAGGGCAGGTTGACCAGCCCAGAACCACCACCCAGGAATGAGGCTGCGTGTCCTGCCCATCCCCTGGATTATTGCCGCCCGGCAGGTGCAGCCCGAGCCCTCAACCGCCCCTGTTCAGGCCAACCTACTCGAACCGGGCCAGCTTCTTCCTTGCCATTTCGGCCATCCGTGTGTCTCAGCCCACTTCAACTAAGGTTTCCATGTGCATTGCCTTTCTCAGTGTCAGCATTACCGACTTTTAATGTGGGAAATGGTCATTTTCTCAGAAGCTGCAATTTTCAGATTACCTTTGAGAACTATCCGTTTATAGAAAGAGGCTTTGATTCCTAGCAAGGGCCCAGAGGAGTCAGCTCTGTTTATTTGATGAGCACATGAAAAGGCCCTTCTCCATGGTCTGTTAATTAGATATGTTTTGCTGATTACTTTCTAGAACTGTGCTGGCATTCATAGTACTCTGTTTAGGGAAGTTGCTGACCCTCCACCCATACCCTGAGTGACAATCTTTGGCAAATAGTGATTCAATGGTGCAAGACCTAATAGTCCATAAGCAGATTTTTTTCTTCTTTTAGAATTCCTTTTTAAGATGATCAAAATAAATCAAAACAAAATTATACAATATGTACAATTTTTGCAAAGAAAGAAATTTAGGATGACTTCCCAGTAATGTCCCATGTGATACATACACTATAATCCCCTTCTCTAAATTCAGTTGCCCAAACCTGCTAAAACCAGCAACACCAATATTTCAGATTTACTAAAACTGGAAGACATAGAGAGGAAATATGTGCAAACACAAGATGTTTAAATTTTAAAATTCTACTCTTTATCAGAATAGTACACTTGTAAGGGAGACTACATATCTAGCTCATTACTAGAGTACTTTTCTTAACTTTTAAGCAATTATCTCCTGAGAAATATCAGGGCTCATTTGAAAATCTTTCTCATGTGCCCTAGCTGGGAATCCTTCCAAGACGTTCTGCTCTGCTTACCTATAACCCACATCTGCTCTGTAAACAACCATGACTGCTTGCTTGAAAAATAAGCACCAACTTGGATTCTAAAGTAACCAAGTGATTGCTTCATCAGGAAACATAAAATGAAAAGGAAAATATCAAAAAAAAAAAAAAGAAAGAAAGAAAGAAAGAAAAGAAAAGAGAGAGAGAAAGAAAAATATCAAACCTATTAAAATATGAACAAGACTTTAAAAATATTCTTTTACTTATGGGAAGGGGAAAAGACTGCTTTAGAGTCAGAGAACTATTTTAGCAAGATAACTGTATTTGTATTTTTAACAGAATTTAATAGAAGCCTAAATAAGAATTCAGAGGAAATTATTCCTATCAAGAATTTACTATACATTTTGGGGCACCTGGGTAGCTCAGTGGGTTAAGCCTCTGCCTTCAGCTCAGGTCATGATGTCAGGGTCCTGGGATCGAGCCCCATATCGGGCTCTCTGCCCAGCAGGGAGCCTGCTTCCCCGACCCCCCCACCCCACCGCCTGCCTCTCTGCCTACTTGTGATCTCTCTCTGTCAAATAAGTAAATAAAATCTTTGAAAAAATAAAAAGAATTTACTCTACCTTTCACTTAGGATTTTTGCCATAGTTTAATGGATGGGTCTACTATCATATTTATTTATTTACTTATAAAGATTTTTAAAATTTATTTATTTGAGAGAGTGAGCAGGAGAAAGAGAGAACGTGAGTGGGGGTGAGGGTAAGAGTAGAGGGAGAGGGAGAAGCAGACTCCCGCTGAGCAGGGAGCCCCAAACAGGGCTCCATTGGGGGCTCTATCCAGGGACTCTGGAATCATTACCTGAGCCAAGGCAGCCACTTAACTGAGTGAGCCGCCCAGATGCCCCTCCTATCACATTTAAAATATTATTTAAGACATGAAGTTAAAGGTAAGATACAATTACATGAGTTCTAGAAGGAACTAATCTAATTCATAGTGCTGGCAAGCAGGTCAGTGGTTGCCTGGGCTGGGGAATGGGTGTAGAGAATAATTGAGGGGGTGCCCAAGTGAAATTTTGGTGGTGATGAAAATATTCCATGTTTTGATTGTGGGGATAGTTTCATGGATACATACATTTGTCAAAACCTGCTGAATCACTCACTTAAAAAAGGTGACTTTTTTTTTTTTTTTTTTTTTATTTCCAGCATAACAGTATTCATTATTTTTGCACCACACCCCGTGCTCCATGCAATCCGTGCCCTCTATAATACCCACCACCTGGTACCCCAACCTCCCACCCCCCGTCCCTTCAAAACCCTCAGATTGTTTTTCAGAGTCCATAGTCTCTCATGGTTCACCTCCCCTTCCAATTTCCCCCAACTCCCTTCTCCACTCTAAGTCCCCATGTCCTCCATGCTATTTGTTATGCTCCACAAATAAGTGAAACCATATGATAATTGACTCTCTCTGCTTGACTTATTTCACTCAGCATAATCTCTTCCAGTCCCGTCCATGTTGCTACAAAAGTTGGGTATTCATCCTTTCTGATGGAGGCATAATACTCTATCCCCAGGGGTACAGGTCTGTGAATCACCAGGTTTACACACTTCACAGCACTCACCAAAGCACATACCCTCCCCAATGTCCATAATCCCACCTCCTTCTCCCAAAACCCCTCCCCCCAGCAACCCTCAGTTTGTTTTGTGAGATTAAAAGTCACTTATGGTTTGTCTCCCTCCCAATCCCATCTTGTTTCATTTATTCTTCTCCTACCCACTTAAGCCCCCATGTTGCATCACAGACATTTCTGCAAAGAAGACATCCAGATGGCCAACAGACACATGAAAAAGTGCTCCACATCACTCGGCATCAGGGAAATACAAATCAAAACCACAATGAGATATCACCTCACACCAGTCAGAATGGCTAAAATAAACAAGTCAGGAAATGACAGATGCTGGCGAGGATGCGGAGAAAGGGGAACCCTCCTACACTGTTGGTGGGAATGCAAGCTGGTGCAGCCACTCTGGAAAACAGCATGGAGGTTCCTCAAAATGTTGAAAATAGAACTGCCCTATGACCCAGCAATTGCACTATTGGGTATTTACCCTAAGGATACAAACGTAGTGATCCAAAGGGGCACATGCACCCGAATGTTTATAGCAGCAATGTCCACAATAGCCAAACTATGGAAAGAACCTAGATGTCCATCAACAGATGAATGGATCAAGAAGATGTGGTATATATACACAATGGAATACTATGCAGCCATCAAAAGAAATGAAATCTTGCCATTTGCGACAACATGGATGGAACTAGAGCGTATCATGCTTAGCGAAATAAGTCAAGCAGAGAAAAAGGTGACTTTTATTGAATGTAAATTATGCTTCCATAAAGATGACAAAAAAACAAAACAAAGATATGGATATTTCAAATATTTATTTAATACATAATAAATATATTAAAATATTTATATATCATATATTTTTATGTTTTGTTATATTTATTACATATTTTAAAAATACATATGTACATTAAAACCAAGATATATCTCTAACTTCATTTTGAGAATCATACATAAAACTCTTCATATGTCCCCAAATTCTTCATATTTATTGTTTTCATGGCTTTATCTTTTTCTGCAATGCTCCATTACTGACCTCTACTGAGCACTAAGTGGATTTTACAGAAAAATTTATTATAAATCCTCATCCTAATATCCTTTCTACTAGTTACTGTTTCCCTGCAAATACATCTGTGTATCACAACTATCGCACCTAAGTAATACATTTCTGTTTGAAAGTCTCATAGAGGGATCTGCAGGGTCCAGGTCATCCTGTGCTCACTGAAGGGTCTTAGTGGACTTAAAATTGATTTGCCTTAGGGTAGAGTCTGTTGAAATTGTTCTCACACATTTTTCCAATGAGCTTTAAATTGTTTTATTATATTTTAAAAATATATCTCCTGTCCTCAAAACTACTGGATTTGTATTAGTTTCCTATTGCCATTGCAACAAATTTGACCACAACTTTTGTGGCTCAAAACAAGACAAATTTATAATCTTACAGTTCCGGAGATCAAAGATCAGAAATGAGTTGCACAGGCCAAAAGTCCACATGTTGGCGGGCCATAGTCCATTGTGCAAGCTCTAAGGGAGAATCTGGTTTTTTGCCTTTTCCAATTACTAGAGGCCCGCGGGGCATATGGTCCAAGTTCATAGTCCACCACATCAACCTCTGTTTTCATTGCCATGTCTCCCCTCACCCTGACACTCTCATCTGGCTCTTCTCAGGACCCATGCCTTTACACTGAGCCCATCCAGATAATCCAGAGCAGTCATTCCATCTCAAGATCCATACCTTAATCCTATCTGCAAAGTCCCTTTATATAAGGTAGTATACTCACAGACTTGGGGGGACTAGGAAATCAACATCTCTGGGAGACCAGTCCACCTACCGTGGTATCCAAAAACAATTGGCACTATATCTCTTTTTTCTAAACAAAAGGGACTTAACAAAAAGCAAATGACATAACTTTAAAATGAGCAAAGGATTCAGGTAGACATTTCTCCAAAGAAGAAATGTGAATGATCAATAAGCATAGGAAAGGATGCTCAGTGTTATCAGTCAGTAGAAAAATGCAAGTCAAAACCACAGTGAGGCACCATTTCATACTGACTAGGATGGCTGCTTTTTAAAAGGGAAAATAATAAGGGTTGACAAGGACATGGCAAAATTGGAATCCTTATAGTTTGCTGATGGGAATATACAGTGGTGCAAACTCCATGCAACACAGTTTGATGATTCCTCAACAGCTTAAATATAAAATTACCCTATGCCCCAGTAATTCTACTCCTGGATATATACCTAAAAGAATTAAAAACAGATTTTCCAAACAAAAACTTGTATGATGTTCATAACAGCACAACTCACAGTACCCGAAAAGGGGAAGCAACGCCAACATCCATCGGTGGATGAATGGGTAAACAAATGTGTATATACACACAATGGAATGTTATTCAGTCATAAAAGGAATGGAGTATTGATAATGCTACAATACAGACGAACCTTGATAACACTGTGCTAAGTGAAAAAAGTCCTTCCCGAAAGGCCACATATTGTATATAGTTTCCTGTATTTGAAATATCCAGATTAAACAAACCCAAGGAGACAGAAAGCAGCTTAGTGGCTTGCAAGGGCTTGAAGGAGGTGGGATAGGAAGTGACTGCTTAATGGATAAGGGATTTCCACTGGGGGTGAGAAAAATTCTGAAGCTTAATAGCGGCAATGGTTACACAACATTATGAATTGATTTTATGTCACTGAACTATACATTTAAAAATTGTTAAAATGCAGGGGCACCTGGGGGGCTCAGTTGGTTGAGCCTCTGATTCTCAGTTTGGCTCTGGTCATGATCTCAGGGTCATAGGACGGAGCCCGAGGGCTCCCTGCTCAGGGCGGAGTCTACTTGCGATTCTCTCTCCCTCTCCCTCTGCCCCTCCCTCCACCTCTGCTCATCCCCTCACTTGCACAAGCACCAGGGCTCTCTCTCTCTCGTACTCTTGTAAATCACTAAAATGGTAAATTATGCATTTTGTGTCTTTTACCAAAATTTATAATTTATAAAAATTATATAGAAATGTTTCTTAATTCGTGTCTTTCAACGTTTCTCTCTTTTTTTTTTTTAAAGATTTTTTATTTATTTGACAGAGAGAGATCACAAGTAGATGGAGAGGCAGGCAGAGAGAGAGAGAGAGGGAAGCAGGCTCACTGCTGAGCAGAGAGCCCGATGCGGGACTCGATCCCAGGACCCTGAGATCATGACCTGAGCCGAAGGCAGCGGCTTAACCCACTGAGCCACCCAGGCGCCCTCAACGTTTCTCTTGATAAACACCTTCATACCTGTATCTCATGTTCTTGCACATGTACAAATTTTCATACTCTGAGCCACTCTTTCCTCCACACTTAAGCAGACTTTACTCCACAACTAGTAAAGTGCACTGTGCTCAGCTGCCAGAATTCACACGAGAAGGGTGTCAAGCCTGATTCCTGGAGTAACACCCAGGTTATTTTCTACAGTGAGTCATGTTTAAAGGACATTCTAATGAAACATCCCAAATTATCAGCAATGTCAATCAATATCTGACTAATCGGTAATGTTTGAGGAATTAAGAGAGACTGTGTATCTGGAGATCCCCTTTAAAGAGTCTCCCTTTTCTCAGACCCAAACGGCCATTCTGAGCTGAACTTTGAGGGGATTTGCCAAGTCCAGCAAGTTGCACACATAATGTTTGCCCAGTGCTTCCTTCAGGATGCAGTGAAAAGCTGCTCCTTGAAAACTGAGCCTTTTATCTGCAAACAAAGTTTATAGATTATAAAACGACAATTACGCTTTTATAAAAAGTGGATAAGAACAGGTTCTGTGTAACATGTACAGCTGAAAATAATGTTACGTTTTATGTTAATTTGCCTTTTTTGTGCTTGCGTAAATCCACTTGGCACAACAGGTCTCTTGAGTATTTAATTTATAGCGTAATTATCACCATTTCACTGAGGAGAAAGTAGCACAGGGAAAGCAGAGAAGGTCCAAATGTCTGGCTTCTAACAGCAGGGCTGACTTCAAGAGAACACTACTTTCAACACATATCCTGTGAACATCAGCCAGGTTTGCTTTTGCAAGTGGAAGTTTCTAGAATAAATTAGGAAACATTGAATAGTATGACCTCCTTTTGAAGCTTGGCCATTTATAGGAACGTATTAAAGGCTCTGAGAATTCCTATAGTTAAGAAACTTGTTAGATTTTGTTTAGTCCCACAGATGTTCGATTCTAGAATTCATTATTACAAGTAACACAGTTTGTAACCTATAGAAAGTTGTATTATAAAGGACTCATTAGAATTTCATGTACATATTGGTATTTATTTTTATCTTGCCCTTAATAATTAGCTCGTCGGAGATAATATGGTCTAATGTAATGCAGAACGTGGGAGCTCGTCTTCACTCAGGCCCAAATAATGTGCTATCATCTGCCAGTTATGATCGCAAGCAGGTGAATCACATTAATAGTGAGTATGAGAATTATATTACCATCATTAAATCCTACCACTAATTATACATCGACTGGAGAGAGCAGGTGTCCATAAAAGCAAGAAAAGGAACAAATGCCCATTCTTCACAAGACCCTTGTGAGTTGTATGATAAAGATTAGGAGAGCTACTTCTGGAAAGCATGTGCTAGGAGTCATGTCTACAGACCAGGAGCTCTGTGCAAAACAGCTTGGGGTAAGTGGCCATGGGGAACTCCTACTCCAAGGCAGCCCTGCAGTGACTCGAGGGAAGTGGATGGCTGAGGGGATTAAGGGAGAAAACAAGATGTCCTTTGACCCTCTTCTGCAGCAATGGCTCAAGTTTTCCCATCTCTGTGAGATCAAGACCCAACGCTGGGTAGAGCAGTATCTCCATCAAGGTGACAGAGGCTGACAGCAAAGGGAGAAGAGCGGAGAGCTCTGTGTGTGTGTTTGTGTGTGTGTGTGTGTGTGTTTGTGTGTGTGTGTGTGTGTGTGAGAGAGAGAGAGAGAGAGAGACATCACACACACTCGAGTGCTATTGAATGTTCATTCCTCTTCAGTTGTCTAACTAAAATCTAAAAGTACTTGTCCACTGTAAGAAACAAAAAAATCTGTAAGGCCATTTTTACTAAGAATGTCCAACAGAAACTCCTTCTTCTTTCACAGTTGTGTGCATAAAATGCAGTGTGCAGCTTTCCGACCTTACACTCAACAGTAGCAACTGGCTTCCTCCAAGGATCATACATGAGGAAAGAAGTATCATAAGTACATAAGAGCGTGTAGAGTAAACATGCTCAGAATGGTATGCTTAAACAGCGTGGCAAATTGCTGGGGACTACCAAACAGCAACCCCAACAAAAGACTTGTGAGATCGTGGAGAGATGATCATTTGATTGTATTTAAAATATCTACAGTTTTCAAAATGTGCTTTAAGACATCGCTGGGTACCACAACATACTTACAGGAATATAGCAGGTTATTTTAAATGTTCAAGGGAAACACGATGCTACTGGGCATCTGCCAGTCACCCTACAAACTACTAGCTCCGGTTAGTTCCCATGCTCAACATCAGATTGGGCTACATTTCTTTAGACACTGTTGTATTTTTGCAAAGCTATGTCTTTTGTTTTTTTGTTTTGTTTTATTTTTTGTTTTTAAAGATTTTATTTAGGGACACCTGGGTGGTTCAGTTATTAAGCGTCTACCTTCAGCTCAGGTAATGACCCCAGGGTCCTGGGATTGAGCCCCACATGGGGCTCCCTGCTCAATGGGGAGACTGCTGCTCTCTCCCTCTACCTGCTTCTGCCCGCTTGTACACACTCCATCTCTGTCAAATAAACAAATTAACTAATGAAAAATAAGTAAAGATTTTATTTATTTGAGAGAGAGAGAGATCAGGAGCAGGAGGAGGAACAGAGGGAGAGGTAGACTCACTGAGCAGAGAGACCAATGCAGGGCTCAATCCCAGGACCCTGATATCATGACCTGAGCTGAAAGCAGACGCTTAACTGACTGAGCCATCCAGGTGCCCCAAAGCTATGTCTTTTGTAATGACTATGATAAAAACCAAGTGCCTCAATGAAAAGCAATGTGGAAAAGAAAATGAAGGTGGAGTCCAATCTGATTCCCAGCTAGTTGCGGATGTTTCTGCCTCCTCCAATCACTACTGAGAACAGGAATCATTTCTTACTCATCATTGCACAGCATCCAGTAGGAAGACAATGTCTTGCATACAGCAGGTGCCCCATAACTGTTTATGAGGAGTTATTGCTAGATAGTGCAACAGAAAGTCACACATCACTACAGCGCAGAGTACTCACAAGTACTCTTTCGCAAACCAAAGCCTATGCTAAGGAGTCTGTGGGTAAACCATTTTCTCCAAATGCAATAGAGCAAGGAAACCCAGGGTCTTTTCTGACCCATCCGAGATACCATAAAGGCCGCAGGTTTCCTCAAACAGAACAATGTGTGCAAAATAGATTCATAAGTGAAAGAGGAAAAGCATCACCAAATAAACCCCTCAAAGTTAAGAATGGGATAAAGGAGGCATCAAGTGTCCAAATGTTCCAAATGTCCTGTTTCCCAGGAAAAAAAGAGAGTGAGTGTGCAGCCCCTTGGGGGAAATGAGTGAGGAATGAGTGAGGAATGGCACAGAGACCCTGCCATGGAAGGGGGGAGACGGGGAAGGAAGGAGACATTGTCAAAAAGTACAAAGCACAGCTGTATATGCATAGCTTTAAAGCTGCATCAGGGATGGTGGGGGAGGGAAGGTTAGGAAGCGGAAGTAGCTGACCCACAGGGAAGCCATGTCTGAGCTGAGGGTGCCCTGGTTAAGTAGAAGAAGGAACTCAGTGCAGCCTTACTAAGAATGGGGAGGAGGCAGGAGGAACGGGGCCACGCTCTCTGTTGCCATAATCGATAGTCCCCCCAGATGTGCCAAACAGAACACCGTAGGGGATTTAGCTAGTACTGAATGAGGATGTGTTTTCATTGTAACAGATGTACAAACATTTCCATGCATTTCATTTTACATCTAGCATCAGACCCAAAGTGTCACAGTATTGTTGCCAACAAGAGGGAGGAAGTAGTAAGCTTTGTTGTTACCCACCGAGCACCAGTGGCATGGACTTCGGTTTGTCCCAGAGCTACTAGCTGGATATATCTGAACTCATGATGGGTAAATGTTGGAAAATGGAAAAACACTTTTTATGATGACTCCCCAGGAGATTGGCCCTGGCTTTTCTCAAACTTTGCAAGGTCTTGTTAATGCAATTTTTTTGAACATGCAAAGCCTGACTTTGGAAGAAGGAAACATATTTGCTGGTGCATCTGGGCAAGAGAGCAGTTGCTTGGAAAACTGTGAAGGGAGCAAGACAAATATTTTGGCTAGAGCTCCCCAGATGTAAAAGGAAAGGAAAGACCATGAGTGTGTATAGTAGCAATATCAGTCTTCCCTTTATTTTGAATACCTAATGTGGCACAGGTCTAATTAGGAAAAAAACTTTCTTTAACCATAAGTTTTCTCATTTTATACCCGACTTTTCCTTTTGCCCCAGGGAAGAGAGGAGTTTGCACTTATTAGAGTGAGTTTATCATTCTGAAGGAATAATATAATAATTAAATTCAAGAATAGAAATATTTGCATTATTTTCTTCCCTGCATCATGATCATCAGAAGGGGGAAAAAAAAAACCTTAAGAGAATAATATTTTGTATTATTAGTTTCCCACACTGATTTTCAGCAATTTCCAAAGTATTTCCTGTTTTTAGTGCTGCAATCCACTTACACTCTCCTCAGGGAAAAAAAGATGACCAAAGAGTATTTCTTGGTAAATGCTCTGGATTTATTCCATTTGTTTTGTAATTAAAAAAAAATTCTGGAACATATTAGTTAGTAGAAATGAAGCAGGGATGGCAGGAACAAGCTTCTTTAACAACAGCATATTCCATGTGTGGAACATGTTGAAAATGCTACTGAGACAGAAAATCGAAACAGAACTGAGTATTGAGAATTACTGAGACTACTGTGTGTGTGTGTGTGTGTGTGTGTGTGTGTGTGTGTGTGTAGAGAAAGAGAAGTATCCTTACTCAGTTTAAAAAAAAAAAAATGTGTATTTACTTTTAAAACCTGAAAGCAGTATTGATATCTAGTATTCTCATTTATCACTAAATCATTTTCCCCAAGGAGAAGAAAATAATGCAATAGAGAATTTGTTGATATGATGAATTACTACAGAATTACTAAACCACAAACAAACCCATACATCTGTGGGTGCAAGTGTGATTTATTAAACACAAAGTAATCGTGATGGTATCCCCAGCTCCAAATCCAGCTGTATGTGAAAATTAAGAGCAGGAGCTCCTACAATATTTAAAACTAACTTCAGAATTCACTCAAGAAGTGGATTAGTGTATAAAGGAAATTTCTAAAACAGGATAGGACCCAATATTGTCAGTGGGCATACAGAGAAGAAAGCAAACACAGGCTTGAAAATGGTTTGTTCTAAAATGAAGTGTGGTAGAAGTTAAGAAGAAAGAGTTCACTGTCCAGAGAGCAATCAAGGAAGAGGCATTTGATTTAAATCCTGAGAAGTATGACTGGGATGTGCAGAGATAGGTAGGAAAAAGAGAAAGAAGTTCTAGACAGAGGAAGCAGAATAAGCAGAGAAACACAGAGAGAAAAGCATAGCGTGTTTAGCCTTCAGGAAAATGAAATCTGTTGGGGAAAAGCCAGTGTCTATGAAGGAAATTACTCATAATAACTAGAATTAAATATGAAATATATGTGAGACACTAAGATGTAAGTTTAGTCAAGCCCTTTCTTCTGCTGATTAATATTCACACATTTAAACACAGGTGTTGGGGCCTCTGGGTGGCTCACTTGGTTAAGTGTCCCTCTCTTGACTTCAGTTCAGGTCATGATCTCAGGGTGGTGAGATGAAACCTGGCACAGGGCTCCACACTCAGCCGGGGTCTGCTTGAGATTCTCTCTCCCTTTCCCTCTGCCCCTCCCCCAATGGCGCGCGAATGCGCGCTCTCTCTCTCTCTCAGATAAACAAATCCTTGAAAAAAATAAATAAATGAACTCAGATGTTTTTTCTTCAGGGGAATCAAACCACACAGTTGGTTGGGGTTCCCTGAGCATCCTCTCCTCATTCCCACATTTTTCTATCAATGCATTTATCACACTTGACAGGAATTGCTTATCAGTCTATCTCTTTTATCTATCTGCACATTCTAGTAAGGCATGGATGGAGTTTGTCTTGTTCATCAGCATATTCCCAGCACTTAGTATAGAGGCTTTTACAATGTCTAATGATCATTTGTGTAGGGAAAGGAAGGAGGGAGAAAGGAAAGAAAAAGAATAAGAAAAAAAAAAATAAAAGGACAGCCAGCGCCATATCCTGGGAAGCCTGAAAGTCAGATCAGAAAGTTAAAACTTGCGGGTGGCTCAGTTGGTTAAGCCTCTGCCTTCGGCTCAGGTCATGGTCCCAGGATCCTGAGATGGAGTCCTACATTGGGCTCTGTGCTCAGCAGGGAGCCTGCTTCCCCCTCTCTCTCTGCCTGCCTCTCTGCCTACTTGTGATCTCTCTGTGTCAAATAAATAAATAAAATCTTTTAAAAAAAAAAAAAAAGTTAAAACTTCAGGGGATAAAGGTATAGCACTGAAAGTTTCTGAGCTGGGAGATGGGGTGGCTGAGATGATCAGACCACAGGTAGAGAATGATTCATTGGGATCTAATGCCGACGATGAACGGTGCGGTCCAGCTGGACAAACCATCACACGCCAATAGCTTAGTCACATACATATGGGTGGTTGGCAGAATCTTAGGTGATGGAGAAATTTCTGCTCTTTAGTAGCCACAGATGACGTGAGTTTCAGGATCCTCTATCTTCTTCAGCCAGTGGACTCTATCTTATGTCTCCAGAGACATAAAAATGCCACCAGAAACTGCTTGGTACAGAAAGAGAAGCAGCCTCTTCTGGAACAACTGATTATTTATTCAGGATAAACATTTCTTGTTGAACTATAACCCACATGTAATGTCATGCGGAATTAAATGGGGGTGTGTGGCATGGTGCAGCTCACAGGTTCTGATGAAATGCACGAAGGGCCGGATTTGAGGTAAAGCCTGGATACAAGCCCAGCTCTACCATTTATTAGCCTGAGTTAAATCCTTTTTTTCTCTGAAAGTATTATTTTAAATATTCACTAAGACTTGAGTTTCATCATCGTAATCATATGAATAAATTTTTCTTCCTTCCAAAGCAGAAGAACACACTAGAAAGAGCATGTTTCTTGAAAAGCTGTTGACCTTTTTATTCTTACATAGGCATGGTTGAAGTATACATATATTATTTACTAATTAGCTTAAACTAATATTAGTTTAAGGTCTTAAAGCTAACTGAAGGTCTAGATATTACAAAATTTACCGATGCATTAAGCCCTTACAATTTCACAAGGCTCATAAGATTAGAGCATATTCATAATTAAAATTTAACTGGACTAAGTACAATTTTGTATTTTTAAAAATTAAATAATTTGTGGTTACAATAATAACTTATTGGGCTCGTAGAGCTAATACAGAATTTTTTTCAAATTTTAATCATGAGAAATTATACCCATATCTTGCCTTACCTAAAATATTAAGCTAACATTTTTTATGAGGTAATAAGAACAGAGAAAAGTATGTAGAGTTTCTATAAGCTAAGATTAAATTACCCTTATGTGGTAAAAGTCTTCTTTTTAAAAATGAAACTCAATTATGTATGATCCATTAATCTCCAAAGTTTTCTGAGAGAAGTTGAAAATGGAGAGGAAGGAAAAGAAGACAGGAGAGAGGGCGCTGGCTTCAAATATGAAATCATCACTGTAAAAAGCTAATTACCTTCTTTCCTCACAGAGAAGAAAGGTGGGCAAGGAAGACCAGTCTCTCTCTCATTTACAAACACACATGCACACACTCAGACAAAACACTTAGGCACCAACACTATAAAGTAAAAAGGAATATCCTGTTTTAAATAATCTCTTAGATCAAAAAGCAGATGATCCTTTCTGAGGGTTTCTTCCCCTTTATGTTCTAATGTATAGTTCAAATAGAAAATCATGATTGTGTCAAAAGTTTCTCAAAGTGGTCATTGCAATTCCAGTTCAAACATAGTGTAATGATGCCAATTAGAGAGGCATACACTTAAGTTGAAGCTTTAAGGGAGCAGGTGCTGGTCCCAGAGGGCCAAACACACTGAGAAGGTCCCACAAGAACTGCAACAGACAGTAGGAATGGTTCTTGAACAACTTCTTGTCTCTAGAGTATGCCTACAGACCAGTCATCACTAATTGGAAACCCAAAGAATTTCCTAAACAAAGCACAGAAGAAACAAAATAAAACATTTCTCAGGGATACAAAAATAAGACTGAGGAAAGTTCTGATACGTTTTTGAAGAGGTGACCCAAGCCAAAGTTTGTCCAAAGAACATCAGTCTAATGACTGATCATCAACCGTTAGAGTTGTCTGGAGGATGGGTTTCTGGAGCCTGTGCCCATCCTTCCCTTTAGACTTCCGCCCCTACCTCACAGGAGAAGGTGAGGAGGGTACATGGCAACAAGTGGAGTGGAGGTGTTCATACTGAGGCAGTTTTTTTTACCACAGATAATAATGTTCATATTTAATCAGATAATGAAAGGATTTTTAAAACGGTCTCTCATTCTAGGAGACAAAATAAACTTATTTGAAATAAACTCAGCAATATCAAATAAGAAGTCAGGAGTTCAGACAGAACCTGGGTCCCACGAATTCTCACAGTGGAAGCAAGTCTTGAGTGGAAGGCTCAAGGGCCCCACAGGAGCACCCACTCACGAGTCAAGGGTCCTGGGCCTCAACAGCCAAGGGCTCCTACGTAGATCTCAGTGGAACTTCCAGGATGGTTGGCTAATGGCTCCCCCAAATACCATGTGGAAAACCTATCACTCAATGACAAGTTTATTAGGCTTACTGCAATGAGGGGGTGACACCTTGACAGAGTCTTAGTAGGAAATCAGAAGGACAAGGCGGGGGAGGATATTTATGGCATTTAAGGGGCTTGGCTGAGGGATTTTCCGCAAAGCAAGAAAATAGCCAGCATTGGGCAGAAGGGATGCCATATTTTCGAATGGGTGGGACTCTCCCTAGTGAGGAGAAAGTCTTAAAGTGGCTCCCGTCAATGATGTTAATACTGATAAATAAACAATTTCAGTTGGTTCACAGTCTTATCTTTGAGGAGCAATTATTTCTTGGAGTAAGCAGCTAACTTACTTTTGTCTGGTCTCAATATTTTGCTTCCTCTTAGAATTGTTTAGCACCGGGACAAAATCCGTCGGTTTGTGTTTTCATGATATAGGGCACCATAGATAGAGGTTAGGAGTGTGGGCTCTGGACTTGGAGTGCCTGTTTTTAAATCCTACCCGCTTAGCTGATGAGCTGTGTGATCGAGGCTAATGAACTACCTTTCTCTGTCTCTGTTTTCTCATCTGCATGATCACAGCTTATATTTACTGACTTATGTCTACTGTGTTCCAGATGCTGTTTTAAGTATTTTATTTACTTCTTTACAACCACCCAATGGGGACGGCACAGTTGAACACTATTGTCAAGTGAAGAAATGAAAACAGAGAAGTTTAAGAATTCTCCACCAAGTCCCAAGAACATGGGGGAACCACGATGTGACCTTGTGTAGGCTTCAGAGAGCTCCCAGTTGATTGCTGTCATGGACTGTCCACCCCAGGCTCACCGGGAGGATTGAATGGGATAATCCATGTGAGATTCCTGCCATGTGATAAGCAATTGCTAAATGTAAACCGCTACCATTAACTATTAAAATGAAAATTCAGGAGAAGTGCAGAGCTAGAAAATAGGATATAGAAGTTGCTCTGTCTCTGATGTTGAGATTTCTGAAGGTGAGAGGTGTAAAAGTCATAGCTGTTTTTTAAAAGAGAAAAAAAGATTCCCTGTACCATAAAAACAGGTAGCAGACATTACAGTCCCTCTAGATGCACCAAACAGAAGTTACAAGACTTGGAGAAACTCTGTATTATGCGCCACTCGCTACGCCTACCTGAGACACAGGAAAGAGTCTCCCAAGTTGGAAGAGAGGCTAGCACATCGACATGGGATTGGACGATCTCTTCTCTCCATCTTTAAGATTTAGTTCTAATCTACCTCCCCTGCATAGTCTGAAAACTGCACTGACCAGAGGAATGAGCAAATGCCTTATCCTGTCAAGGCAGCTCTGCTCTCAAACCTAAAAGTCTCAGGAAGCAAAAGAGCCAAAAAATCCTACAGATGGTGTGTGTCTCCCTGATGGAGCAACATAATGGTAATAAGAACATACATGTTCAGTACTTGCTGTAAAAAGCCCCCTCTAAGTGTTCTGTTTCCGTTAATGTTCGCTCAGTGACATGGCTCATTCGGTTAAGAATCTGCCTTCGGCTCAGGTCATGATCCTGGAGTCCCCGGATGGAGCCCTGCTTTGGACTCCTTGCCCAGCAGGGAGTGTGCTTCTCCCTCTTCCTCTGCTCCTCCCCAGCTCCTGTGTGCTCTCTCTCAACTAAATAAATAAAATTTAAAAAAAAAAAAAAGATAGGTACTATTATTGCACCCATCTTCAAGATGAGTAAACTGAGGTATATAGCAAAGTTAAGTCCTTGCTCTGAGTCAACAGCTAAGTAAATCACAGGTCCAGCATTTGGACGCAGGCAGCTCTGTTCCTGAGGGTGTGCTCACAACAAGATTGCAGGGCTGCTGTGGGAGCCTGGTGGGTCAGCTACCTCCCGGCTCTTAAGGCTCTGTGCTCTGCTTCTGAGGAAGCTGAGTTCCTGCCAACCTTGTTCTCCACCAGCCAAAACAGCAAGAGGACTGGTTTCAGTTCGTTGCAGAATAGGTAAGCCATAGCTTCCTAAAGAGAAGTCTGTAGTTGGACGTGACCCAGATCTGAAACACAGGGTAGCAGAACAGAGAAAGGAGAGGCATCGTTATAATTAAGCTCGGTGATGCTTTTGAAAGGGCATATATTTAGTTAACTGCAGGGGAAGTTTGCTGGGGCCTGGGAAGAAAAAACAGAAGCAGGGAGCCAGGTAGATTTAAAGAGACGTGGGAAAAATTAAAAGGCAAAGTTTTTACTTTGTGGAGGAAATAGTAAAGATAAACCAGAGGGAAGGAGTCCTGGCGCTGGCCCAGAGAGGGTGCAAGACAGACAGGAGCGAATGGGCTGACGGTGAGCGTCGTTAAACCGTTGCTCTCAGTGGAAATTTCTTCATCAAGTGACCTAATTGTCTCCCTGAAGAAAACAAGAGCTGTTGTTCCTAACTGGGTGACAGGCACAGTTGGGTGGAGCACAGAGTAGACGTAGACAGGAATGCGACCGGCAAGAACGAAAACCCAAGTAGGCTGAAGAAGCCAGCCAGGATCTGGGCAGGTGAGCTTGTGGAAATGGAGTGTAAAAATGAGAATAAATACTTGAGGCTGTCCATATTGAGGGGTTGAGTGAATGCACCTACTCTGGGGTAGAAGTTGAGCCCCAGGGCCTCAGTACCAGACGTCCCATGCTTGGGGCAGGAGAGCAGAGGAATTTGGCAGTGGGGAGAAGGCAGGGGGTACTGGAGAGGAGAGAGAAAGGGAGCCCTGGAGGCCAGAGCCAGCAGGTGACTGATTCAGGGGAGGGCCTCAGTGCCTGGGGCGGAGGAGTCGTTGAATTGTCCCTGCACAGGGAGCGAGGCGATCCTCCGATCCTCCATCTCCCTCTCCAGGCTGAGGTCCCCAGAAAGGACTGCCCTGCATACTCACTAGCTGGCTTGTGCCTGTGTAGTCACGTGCCTGGGCCCTCGGGTCACAGCCCCACTCCGCTAGCGTGGGACCTGGAAGTGCAGGGGAGCTCACAACACCGGCCAGCTGCCGGAGGGGACAGGCCTGCTGGGAACAATGCTCCGGAGGCCGGCTGTGGGGTTCCCAGAAGCCGTTCCAGAAGGAAGAAGCCCTGGGGGCTGCAGCAGCGACCCCAACCGGAAGCACAGCCCACCGACCTTCCTTCCCTCGGCCACTCCCACGCCTACTCCCTGGGCCTGCTTCCCGAGAGCACCTGCCAGGTGGGCTCCCCGCACTCAGGTCTTGTCTTGGTTTGCTTTGGGGGAAACCCCAAACGGAACCGGTCTCCACTGCTTTTGTGTGAGCCGAATGCAAAGCCTTCGCAGCAGGAAACTCTGCCCTGAGTTCAGCCTGACAAAAAGCACAGGAGAAAGTGCCTCTCTGGATGCCGAGTCCCACACAAAGGAGGAGGGCTACCCGGGGAGCTCTGGGACTCACAAAGATGCATGTGTCCCGCTGCCTGAGCCTCCCTTTCTTTCATTCTCTTTATCTCCCCATCAGAGTTTCTGGCTGCCCCTCTCCTCTGTGTCCTGCCAGGAATGATACTAACTGCACAAACAGTCCAGTTAAAAAACAAACAAACAAACAAACAAACAAAAACCGGGCAAAAGGATTTGAATAGACGCTTCCCAGAGAAAGACATGCATGTGGCCAGTAAGCACAGAAGGGGTTCTCAACATCACTAGTCATGGGGGAAATGGATCCACATGGGGGAAAGGGAAAGACCCTACATACTCACTCAAGTGGCTAAAATTCAAAAGAGTAATGGGAGTTGGTAGGAGTATAAATGGTACAACCCCTTTGAAAGGAATTAGCAGTTTTATATAAGCTGAACAAAACTCATGGCTCAGCAGTTCCTCCCCAATGGAAGACATATGACCACCAGGAGATTTACACAAGAGTGTTCTTACTGGCTTTATTCAGAATAGGCAAAATGTAGAAGCCATCCAGGTGGCCATAAGTAAGAGAACAGGTAAATAGATGCCAGCGTATTTCCATAAAGTAGTAAGCATGGATGGACGTGAAAATACTAGGCTGAGCAAGAGGAGACTTCTCAAAAGAGAATGTAGTAGGACACACAAAATTTTAGGACACACAAAATTAATCTGTGTAATTGAGAAATGAAAAAGAATGATTGCCTTGTTGGGGGGTGAGGATAATGATTGCAAAGGGGTAAGAGAGAACTTTCTGGGTGTGAAGGAGAAGTTCTGTATTTTGACCAGTTTTGGGTTCCACAATTTTATGCATCTGTCAAAACTGACGATGGTATATTTCAGATATGTGTATTTCATTCTGTGTAAATTTTACCTCGGAGGGAAAAGAAAGAACCATAAACAGGTATTGAATTCTAATTAATGATACATATAATGAGGTATTTAGTGGGAAATGTACTAAAGTCCATAACTTACCATGAAGTACATTAAAAAATGGATTAATGTATGCATAGACTTACTTTAGTAAGTGTGGGAAAATGTGACTTGTAAGATCTAGGACTTGGTATATGGTGCTTACTGTGTCCTCTTTTCAGTGGCTTTGAAATTCTCCATAAAGTAATGTTCAGAAAATCAAGAATGGCAACCAAAAGAGAAAAGTTGCTTTTATTGAGAAATTATTTTGTGCCTAGCTCTCTGTTATCCCTATCATACCTTATTCTTTAATTCTTTCAAAATCCTGGGGTAGATTTTATTATCCCCACTATCCTCAGAAGAGAAAACTAACACTCTAAGAAGTTAAATTTACTCCTCCAAGATCAAATGGCATTAAGATAAAATGATGCACCTACTTTGGAAACATTTTAAGAGTTTTACATAAAACTAAATGAATATTATGGTGCAGAAATTCCTCTCAAGAAATCTTTCCCAAGGGAAATGGAAACATATGTCCACGAGAAGATCTGTACTTGGAGCAGCTTTATTTATAGTATAGAAATCAAATACAGGTCTTTCTTAGTTTATGCTCTTAACTTGCATGATATCCTGGTGTAAAAAAAAAAAAAAAATGTGAGCATATTCTCTGTCCTCGAGTGGCTTTTGTTTAGGTGGGCAACCAGGTGTATATTTAAAAAACAATCTGCTTTTCTTGGTTCTCAATATCTCTCTTGATCATGACTCCAGACAATGCTGGGGTAGGAGGTTAAGAGTGAGAAGTCAGAGCCAAGAAGATGAGACACTGTCTGAGAGCCAGGAAGGGGTGAGAAGGGCAGGCTTCTCAGGTAACCTTAGTGGTACCTGAGTCAGAAGGGCCACACATCCACACACAGTGGCCAGCAGAGATTTCCAGCGCCCTGGGACCAGAAGAAAATCACACCAAGAAGACATTATTAAGTCCCAGGCCAATATAAAGTCTAAGGCAAGAGTTTGGGCCAATAAAGAAATGGATTTATATCCATAGGACCTACTTGCTGCTGTCATTGAGTAGATTTTACTTTTTGAGAGCGGTTTTAGGCTCAAAATGAAACTGAGCAGAAAATACAGAGACTTCCCATATATCCCTTGCCCCAACACAGGTACAGCCTTTCCTGTTTTCGAAATCCCCTACCAGAGGGGCACATTTGTCACAACTGACGAAACCTACATTGATTGACACACCATTATCACCCAAAGCCCATACAGTACGTTAGGGTTCAGTCTTGATGTTGGATTTTCTATGGGTTTTGACAAATGTATAATGGCATGTGTCCACCATAATAGTACCATACAGAGAAGCTCCACTGTCCTAAAAATCCCAGTGTGCTACCTGTCCCTCCCTCCTTCACTCCTAATTCCTGGCAACCACTGATCTTTTTCTTTTTAATTAATTTTTTTTAACATATAAAGTATTATTTGCCCCAGGGGTACGGTCTGTGAATCATCAGGCTTACACATTTCACAGCACTCACCATAGCCCATACCCTCCCCATCCACTGATCTTTTTAATGCCTCTATAATTTTGCCTTTTACAGAATGCCATATGGTTGAAACCCTATAGTAGACAGCCCCTTTAGATTGGTTTCTTTTAACTAAAACTTGCATTTAAGATTCCTTCATGTCTTTTCATGGTGTGATTGCTCATTTCATTTTAGTGCTAATTAATATTCCATTGTCTGGGAATACACAGTTTATTTAGCCATTCACCTACTGAAGGACATCCTGATTGCTTCCAGGTTTTGGCACTTATGAATAAAGGTTCTATAAACGTCCATGTGCAGGTTTCTTTCTGGACATAATTTTCTAACTCACTTGGGTGGATAGGAGCATGATGACTGGATCATACACTAAGAATATATTTAGTTTTGCAAGAAAGTGCCAGACTGTTTTCCCAAAGTGGATGTACCATTTTCCATTCCCACCAGCAAAGAATGAGACTTCATATCATTCCACATCCTCACCAGCATTTGAAGTTGTCAGTTTTCCAGAATTCGGCCATTCTAATAGGTGTGTAGTAGTATCTTGTTGTTTTAATCAGCATATGCCTAAAGATATGTGATCATGAGCATCTTTTCATGTGCCTATTTGTCATCTGCATAGTGTTGGGGAGGAAGAATTTCTTCTACCCTTTAAGAACCTTCTAACTGAACTAAGAATCAAATTGACGTGAGACAGAGTAACAGGAGAAAATCAAATTTAATAGCATATATACAGGGAGACCACACAGACATGGACATTTCAAAGACAGGCAGGCAACTTGATGCTTATACAAGCTAAGGAGAGGGGTAAGGCCTGAGGTTATAAAGGGGAGAAAGACGGTTAGCACAAAATGAAAGGAAATGTTTGGAAAACCAAAGTTGCTCTGTTAGGTAGATAAATTTCTGAGGTAAAGGGGAGTCTCTGATCATAGCCCTGTTCCTGGTGATGAAGTCCCAGAACCTAAGTCAGGTTCGGTGGGGTGAGGAGGTTCGGAGCCGGCGACTAAAGAAAGAATTCTTAAGACGTCGTTGGTGCAAAATGGTGGTTTATTAAAGCACGGGGACAGGACCCGTGGGCAGGAAGAGCTGCTGCCCCAGGTTGTGAGGGTAGGCATGTTATATACCCCACGGTTGGGGGGAGGTGGTGAAGGCATGGGAGGTTTCAACAGAGTTCTCACATGCTAGGGAGGGCCTACAAGGTGCCGGGGGGAGGCCTTGCCCTTATGGCCTGATCAATGTCGTCTTTAGGTCAGGCATTAACATCAAGATAGTTGGGAGATTCTTGGTGGGGTATTATGATCCGGCTATCATTTACATTCCCTTCTACCTCAGTCTCCTCCAGTTTATGGTGGGGAGGGAGACATTAGGGCTTCAGGAACCGAGAGTTATTTGCCTCTGGAAATTTGTGCTATTGATAAGGTAACCTCCCTGTTTAGGCCTCTAGGACATCTGTAGAGCAAGGGAGATTCCTGTTCTGCAGGACTGCAATCCCTGCAAGTTAACTACTTATCGTTGTATGGCAGTCAGGGGTGCCTGAGGAATGCTACACATATGGAGGGGAGCGGGTGAAGAGGGGGTGCAAGGCGCCAGCTTTTGCTTTGTCCTCAGCCAGCCTCCTGCTCCCTCATCACTGGTACAAGCAGGCAGTTGAGAAGGAGGCAAAGAGCTTTTCTTGAATCTGCTGGGTTTGGGTTTCTTTTAACTCAAAATAATGCTCATACCAAAGCGGCCCATCTTGAGGAGTCCTGCCTTTAGCCCCTACAATATCTTCTGTGGTGAGGCATCCGTTCAGGTCCTTGGTCCATTTTTTAATCAGGTTGCTTCTTTTCTTACTGTTGAGGTTTAAGAGTTCTATGTACATTTCAGGTAACAATCCTCTACCAGATATGCGTTTGAAAACATTTTCTCCCTCACAGTCTGTGGCTTGTCTTTTCATTCTTTTGACAGTGTCTTCGGCAGGCAGAAGTTTTTGATTTTAATGAAGGTCAGCTTATCAATTAATTTTTCTCAGGGATCATGCCTTTGATGTATTTTTTTTTTAAAGATTTTATTTATTTATTTGACAGAGCTCACAAGTAGGCAGAGAGGCAGAGAGAGAGAGAGAGGAGGAGGCTCCCTGCTGAGCAGAGAGCCCGATGTGGGGCTCGATCCCAGGACCCTGAGACCATGACCTTAGCTGAGGGCAGAGGCTTAACCCACTGAACCACCCAGGCGCCCCTGATGTTTTATTTTAAAAGTCATCACCACATCCAAGGACTTCTCCATAGGGCTGAAGGTACCAGAGTATGCCATCCCAAAATATGTTTCTTTGACATATGGATTTGAGCAAAAGGTCACTGAGCACCAGCAGATAAAAGAAAAGCTCTAAAAACAGGCTAGGGGTTCCTTTTCTGGAGGAAATCTGCATTTAAAAGGAAGTTTCCATTTGTAGAGATCTCTCTCTCTCTCTCTCTCTCTCCCTTACCAGGAAGCCGACTCCTACTTTCATCAATGGAGAGGCAGTGACTTCAATCTGCATAACAAACATGACTAAATAATGTCTACTTACCCTACTTTCCCAGGTCGCTTTCCATAGCTTGCTGCCCCAGCCCAGAACACCAAAATCCTGATTCCTTGGTTTTAGCTGAAAATGACATATAATCCCAAATTCTAACCCCTTAGAGTTACCCATCTCTGGATGTTGCTTTGTATAAGCACAATGCACGTGCTAATAAACTTCTGTTTGTTTTTGTCTTGTTCCTCTGTCTCTGGCCAGTCTTATCTCAAGGACACCTGCTAGAGAACCTACGATGGTAGAAAGAAAAAAAATTTCATCCCCTACAGGACCAAGTTCTGAGGACCAGTTTTCCAATATACCCAGTGACCAAATATGAATTACCTAAATTTACCAAATAGGGACATCTGAGTGGCTCAGTCATTAGGCGTCTGCCTTAGGCTCAAGTCCTGATCCCAGGGTCCTGGGATCTAGACACACAACAAGCCCGGCATGGGGCTCCCTGCTCAGCAAGAAGCTTGTTTCTCCCTCTCCCACTCCCCCTGCTAGTGTTCTTTCTCTCACTTTGTCTCTCACTTGTCAAGTAAATAAGTAAAATCTTTCTTAAAAAAATAAATAAATAAATAAATAATAAATAAAATGGGTGAAATAATAGTTTATATAAGGTTCTTTAGGGAGACTAAGTGAGGTAATGAATATAAGGGATCTCTCTGTACATTAAAATTTAAGAAACTTATTATTTAAGGGTTTTAAAGCACCAAGAATATCATTATGGAACTATATAAAAAAACAGTAATCAAAGCTAAAAAGACTGTAACCATTTCCACTCGTGGGGGAGCAAAATACACCTCACCAAAATTTACCTCTGACATATTATTTTGAGCTGCTTATTTTTATGAAACTGCAGGCACAGGGAAAGCTCTGAAAATCTTTTAAAATTACCCTTGTATAGGAGACATTTACATTTTTAAGGGAAATCTCCATTTGTAAGGTGTCTCCCTCTCTGCACCAAGAAGAGAAGGACTCTTAAATCTCTAGAAACTCTTATCAATGGAAAAGGTGAGAACTTAAATCTCCTAACAACCTTACCCTTGTTGATGCTTTTCCTGGTAACCTCCCATAACTAGACTCCCCTCCATATTTTCTTTAGTCTTAAGCTACTGGTTATTTAAGGTGGCAGCGTGGGCATTTCTGAGAGTTAGTTTTGTTTTGTTTTGTTTTGTTTTTTAGTATCTCCCATGTACATGGAAAGTATACGTGTTAGTAAACTTTCTTTTTCTTCTATTAATCTGTCTTTTTACTACAGTGGTATTGTTGGCCAGCCCTCTTGCTCAACTAGATTC
Organism: Mustela erminea; assembly: GCF_009829155.1. NCBI lineage: Eukaryota > Metazoa > Chordata > Mammalia > Carnivora > Mustelidae > Mustela > Mustela erminea. The sequence continues at coordinate 14,335,717 of NC_045629.1, read as the reverse complement.
CAACAATTAAAACCAAAAATAGATAAAACTGCTTAACTCATACTCTAACTAAAACCCACTGTGTTTATTTCTAATTGCACTTTCTTGAGGAATTGAGGAAGGTGTTTTGCAATGACCTGGAACATCCCAGTCACCAGACCAGAAAAGCCCTATAGCAATGGAATGCCTAGAAGACTACACCCCACAAATCCCCTTCCCTGCCCATGATCATGGATTGAACACATGGCTGACCCCCCCACCCATGATCTCTTGCCTGCTCTCTGTCACTCGCCCCTCTGAACCTCTCCTTATAAAGCTCTAAGAGTCTGTCTTGCCAGGAGAGAGGTTAGTTTTTAAGGCTCTAGCCTGCCACCTCCCCTGGCTGCCAGCATCCAAAATAAATATCTCCCTTTCTCTTTTCCAAACTCTTGTCTCTTGAGTTATTGGAGTTACTAGTTTATCTTGCAAAGAGTCATCTGAGTGTGTTCAGCAACAGTGTTGGTAAACCCAGCCCAGGAACTATGCTTTTGATTTGTCCAGCATCTTCAAGATCTCCAGGATGGAGCAGGTGGCTGTGGCAATGTACCAAAGCTTATTAATTAATTTCGTTCATTTCTTGAGTTAGCAGCTTGGATAGATGGTTCAGTAACAGTATCTCAGCCAAGAACCTAGAAGAGTAGAGGGAGAATTATTTTTCCTCCCTGACACACTTCACCTGTTTTCTGAGTAGTGTGAGAAAATTCCAGCAGAAGTTAATTTGGGACTTGCAAACAGATACACATGTCCTTATTGTTGTGAAGACTTGGACAAATAGAGTATCTCTCTGCCTTAATTTCCTTGTCTGTAATGGGAATAATGATAGTTTTGTAAGCAGAAAGAGTTAGGGGTTCCTAGAAAAAGACAGACATAGCTCTCTTGAGATAAGAAAAGTCAATTTAGGTCCCCATCCACCTTGTGAAAGAATGTAACAACAAATAGCCACTATCAGGCCAGGAAATAGCCTAATCACACGAAGGACAGTAAATCAGTGGCAAAACTCCCAGTGCTGATTCAAAAGTGAAGACTGATCCAAGGCACCTTCTTGAGTTATCTTTGCATGATCTAAACCCCTTTGAGCACTCAGATATGGATCAGTAGGAGCCAGAGAACTGATGATTCTGACCCCGGCCACCTGCATGACCTTGACCTGGACTCAGTCACCTCTAGATGACTTCTGCCCCAATTCCATGTTTATTCCCCATTGTGAAAGCCCATTCATGAATATGCATGCACCCTTAGCTTAAAACTTCCCCAGTTTTGTTGTTCAGGGGGGGACATCGCTTTGGGAAAGATCCCCGGTGTTCTCCCTTACTTGTTGTAAATAAGTAAAATAAGTAAACCATTCCTTTTCTTACCCTTTGGCTTAATTGTGTCTTTAGACTCAACATCTGCCACAAGGTAAACCCCGTTTACCATAATAGTTCTAAGGCTTGGAATTGTTGTTAGTATTGCCCAATGACAAAACTGAAACAATTTAGTGACCAGTGAGATGTCCTTTATGCAAGGAAAAACAATCCATGTGCTGGGGCAGTACAGCGCCTCACAAGCACTAGAGCACTGATCCGGAGGATTGCAGGGCAAGAGCCAGTTTTATAGAATGGTAGAAGTGACTACGTGGAGACACACATGACTGACTAGGAGTTCGGGGGGTTCCTTAAAAGGCTAGCAAGTTCTATTTCCCAGGGCGGGCTGAGTGAGCTAAAGCTGATTTGGGGGATTATGACTGGTGTTTGTTATGTTATGGGGGATTATGACAGGTGTTCCTTGTAAGCTCAGGCTAACTTAAGTTGGATTTGTGATGTAGGCTGGGCCACTGAGGAGGCCTCCATTTTGTGGACCCCAATATGAATTACCTTTATCAGCATTAAATGAGTTAACACAGACAAGAGGTCCTGGCACATAACAAGAAGTCATTGAGGTTAGATATTATTGGTAATGATGGCTCTTATTAGCCAATCAGAGATGTCTGAGCTGTAAGGTCTTAGGAGCTTCTAGTTAGCTTCTAGTTAGCCTCTCCTGACACTCTCTTTCTGTCAGCCTCTCTGGCTCTGTGCGTCTTTGCCTCAACTAGTCATAATATGGAGCTCGTGTATGTATGAATGCATGTATGTGTGTATTTTAATTTGTGCTTTATTTATTGTATATATAATTTATTGCACAAATAATAGTTTCTTGTTCCTAGCCTCTTCTATGAGTTATAATCCTTTTAATGTCTCTCTGTCTCCTTACTCCCCAACTGTTACCAAACTCAAACAAACTAAACTTAGCTTAAATGGCTTTTTACTGGGATGCCTGGATGCCTTAGTCAGTTAAGCATCTGCCTCCAGCTCAGGTCAAATGCACGTGGAGCTCCTTGCTCAGTGGGGAGCCTGCTTCTCCCTCTGCGTCTCCCCCTCCTTATGCTCTCTCTCTTTGACAAATGAACAGATACAATCTATTTTTTTTTCCTCAGAAATAGCTTTTTACTGTGGATTGCCCATGCTGGACCAATAGCTTTCAACAGGCCAAAAACCTTATCCCTCCTCTAAAATTTCTGCTTGCTTCTGTTCCCATACTCATTGCATTGCTGAGAAGACAATCTCATTTTAAGATTAAAATGATTTACAGAGATATTCAAAACCACCAAGTTTGACTAGTTCTCAAAATCAATGTCAGTGTGGCATTTCTAAACATTAAAAAAAAACCCAAAACAATGCCACCAATGATGTAGCAAGTAAGAAGTCCATAACTATAGAAAACACATATCATAAGCGATACAGAACTGCTGAAAGGGCAGGTTTGGAACCCTAACCTGCTTGCTACAATTTGCTGAGTGACATTGAGCACAAGTAAGCTTGCTTGCTGAGCCTCAGTTTCTTAATTATAAAATGAGAATAATACTGTGTACCTATGTGAAGATTAAATGAGATATTTACCTTAAAATGCTCACAAGGCTGGCCTTATAAAATACTAACCAATATTTTTGAGTCAAATAGTTCTAAATTTGAATTATCACTTTTATGTACATCTGAACCTTGGGCAATACCAAAGTTTTTCTAAAAATTCTTCAACTCATGAGATGTGCGTAATTTTGTTCTAAACTATTTCATGTGACTCACAGCCACAGACTCAACTTGTTTGTGTGTATGACTCATTTGATCTGGGAGCTGGTGTGTCCCTGAACTGGGACAAGGATTTTGAGCCCTATTATCATGCATGACCAGGAAGAGATCAAAGTAGCCTTTATTTTTCTTTCTGAAACTTAATACAAACTGACAGACCATAAGCCGCCATTTCTTCATCCTATGACAGTTCCAAGGAGCACACCCCACCGCCTGACCTTTCCCTGACCTCTATCATTCCCCCAGGCTCGTAAGGGATCTAGTTTCGAGAGAGATGGCTCCAAGATCGGCCAACTAAAAAGTGTTCGACTTCCAGGTTCCTTTCAATACATACTATACTCGTTTGTTTGAAAAAAAGGAAAAGAAGAAGGAAAGCTACATGGTTCCTGACATGAAGAGGCTGAAGAGGCTGACAGAAAGCACCACCACACAATTCAGCAGGAAGTATGCAACTTTTAGGAAGGGGAGGAGCTGACGATGATTTTGAATTTGGTTGGGACCATCGGACCCCTAAAATGTATGTAATTATTCCAATCTTAAGTGGCTACTGAACCGATGAGGTGGAGGAGAAACTTGAGATTTCATCTCTGATAAACCTTTTGGCAGCTGTGTGAGTTTGGACAGATTTTATAGGAAAGCCAGTAGTGGGGATAGAACCGGCTCTCATCTAATAATGTTTATATAAACTCTTTGGGAACTTAAAAAGTTTTTTGTTTTATTTTTTTCAAAATTCAGGATACAAAAGACAATTAGATAAAGTGAATCTTGAATGTCTCATAATCTGCTTTAAAATTCACACCTTTGGTGTTAAATTCAATGTTAAATCTCACATTTCTAGTTTAATAATACTGAATTCAGTGTGGAATTAAGTAGGATTGATGTTTTTGTGTGCAGAAGCTGTGCACCCTACCTGAAAATTTCTAAAAGTCAGTTATTCTTTTCCATTATTATAAGAATAATTAGAGTAGAGCTAACAGACTTAGCAAATGAAGGCATAAAACTCATGTATTCTGAATTTCAATTTTAACCAGGCATCTTGTATTTATATGGTACCACTAAATTAGTGGGAAAAAAAAAAAGAAATTCAGAATTAAAATGTTGACAATCACATAAAACTATGCTGGGCTGGGCTGGTATCAAATTCGCTGATAGCTGAAAATGAGTATATGAGGCAGGCACAGATACTGAACACTGACTCTGCAGAACAAAGATATCCAGATAAAACCAGAGAAATTGCTTTTAATATAGAAAACAACTAAAAGCTTAATGTCTATAATTAATGTAAGGTGGTTGAGAATTTAAAGGAAATATCAATTACCTATTAGAAAAATTAAGAAAAGTTATGAAATAAAACTCACAGAAAACCAAGTCCAAATTCTAAGAAACATGAAATAAATGGGAAAATGCACAAATGTAATTGAGATATTGTTATACTTATCAGGCTATCACTCTCAAATGCCCAACTGGAAAAGGGACAGCATTTTATTCCATTTAAAATGCCTTTTACAGGACCAGTATCTTATACCCTACACAAAAATTAACTCAAAAATGGATTTAAAACTTGAATACAAGCATTGAAACCATAAAACTCAAAGAAAACATTGGTGGTAAGCTACATATTGTTAGTCTTGGCAATGGCTTTTTCAGTTTGATTCCAAAAGCAAAAATAAACAAATGAGACTACATCAAACTAAAAAGCTTCTGCACAGCAATGAAATCATCAATAAAATGAAAAGGCAAAACATGGAATGGAAGAAAATATTTGCAAATCTTTTATTCAATAAGGAATTAATATCCAAAATATATATGGAACTCATGCAACTCAATGATAGAAAACAAATAATTCAACTAAAAATGGGCAAAGGTAGGGTGCCTGGGTGACTCAATCAGTTAAGTGTCCGACTCTTGATTTCAGCTCAGCTCATAATCTCAGGGTTATGAGACAGAGCCCTGCAGCAGCCTCTCTGCTGGGTGTGGAGCCTGCTTATGTTTTTAGAAATTTTTATTTAAATTCAATTTCTCTCTCCCTTTCCCTCTGTCCCTCCCCCATCTCTCTCTGTCTCTCTCTCTCTAATTAAAAAAAAAAATGGACAGAGGATTAATTTAAAAGAAAATGGACAGAAAATAGTCATTTCTTCAAAGAAGACATACAGATAGCCAACTGGTACATGAAAAGATGCTCATCATCACTGATCATCAGGCAAATGCAAATTAAAACCATAATGAGATATCACCTCACGCCTGATAGAGTGGTTATTATCAAAAAGGCAAGACACAGCCCAGTGTTAAGGATATGGAGAAAAGGGGACACTTGTGTGCTATTGGTAGACATGTCAGTTGGTGCAGCCACTGTGGAAAGCAATTGGAGGTTACTCAGAAAATGTAAAACCGAGCTACAATATGATCCATTATTTCTGCTTCTGAGCATTTATCCAAAGAAAATGAAAAGACTAATTTGAAAAGATACATTCACCTCCATATTTATTGTAGCATTATTTACAATAGCCAAGATATAGAAACAACCACATGTCCATCAATGGATGAATGCATAAAAAATTGTAAATATATATAAAAATATATAACAACTGTGAAAATATATATATATATAAATTTCTTATATTTATATATAAAGAATGGAATCTTGTCATTTGTGACAACATGGATAAATCTGGAGGGCATTATGCTGAGTGAGATAAGTCAAACAGAGAAAGACAAAAAATACTATATAATCTCACTTACATGTGGAATCTAAACAAAACAAAGATACAAAAAAACACAAGTTCATAGGTACAGAGAGCAGATTGGTAGTTGCCAGGGAGGTATGGGGGGGAGTAGAAAGGAGTAAATGAAATTGGCGAAGGAGCTCAAAAGTTATAAACTTCCGATTATGAAATAAGATGAAAACAGAGACGGAGGCAAACCATAAGAGACTCTCAACTCTAGGAAACAAACTGAGGGTTGCTGGAGGAGAGTGAGGTGGGGAGATGGGGTAACTGGGTGATGGGCATTAAGGAGGGCACGTGATGTAATGAGCACTAGGTGTTGTGTGCAACTGATGTGCAACTAAATTCTACCCGATACTAATAATATAGCATATATTTACTAAATTGAATTTAAATTAAAAATTTTTATATTAAATAAGTCATGGGGAGGTTATGTACAGAATGATGTCTGTAGTTGATAATGCTCTGTTGCAGAGTTTAAAAAGCTCAGAGAGTAAATCTTAAAAGTCCTTATCCCCCCCAAATTAATGTTTATATCTATGTATGGTGACTGATGTTACCTAGACTTATTTTGGCGATCATTTCTTAACATACCCAAATATTAAATCATTGTATTACCCCTGAAATAACATAATGTTATATGTCAATTATAACTCAATAAAATAAAATTGACAACAACAACAAAATTTAAATAAATATACTTATAAAATGGCTTTCAGTGGGTTTATGTGGACCTTGATAATGTTTGTGTCAAGAATTTGGTCCTGAGCATGACTGCCCCCACTTTAGACACCAACCGCAATTTCAAGGGGTCCCCACATCACCAACACTTCTAGTCAACTGTCTACAATTGAGAAGGTTCCCACAAACCCCCTTAGTTTCAATAATTCAACAGAATGACTCATAGGATTTAAGAAATCAGTATACTTATTGATGGGAGAAACAAAGGCAGAAGAAAAAATACTAAATTTCCTTACTACCTACTACCCATTGACAACTCCTTGAAACAGGCAGAATAACACTCCTCTAGGGACTCAAAAGTCTCGATGTTAATACTTTGCTAAGGGCAAAAGGCAATCCTAGCCTGAACCTCCACTGTCCATCCCCACCCCAGGATCCTGTAAGTCTACTTTAACATATAAAAATTCCTTTGGAAACTTGCTTTATCTCTAAACCTCCCAAGATATGTGTTGGTAGTCATCTCCCAAGCATATGGTCCACCAATACACATTTGAAGGGTCTCATGACTAAAGTTTTATTAGACAGTAATAAATGACCTTTTTCCAACAAAAGCAAGCCCCCTCAAGGTCCTAGAAACCTTACTTCCAAAATTCCTTAGACACTTAAGCCATCCCAAACTCCCTTCCAACTTGAAAGTATATAATGGGTCACTTCTCATGACCCTGGTGCAGCTCTTTCTGCCCACAGGTCCTGTCCCTGTGCTTTAATAAAATCACCTTTTGCACCAAAAACATCTCAAGAATTCTTTCTTGAATTCTTTTTTTTTTTAAAGATTTTATTTATTTATTTGACAGAGAGAGAGATAATAAGTAGGCAGAGAGGCAGGAAGAGAGCGGAGGGAGGCAGGCTCCCCGATAAGCAGAAAGTCCAATTCGGAGCTCAATTCCAGGACCGTGAGATCATGACATGAGCTGAAGGCAGAGGATTAACCCACTGAGCCACCCAGGCACCCCTCTTTCTTGAATTCTTATGTCTTATGTCCTAATGTCTTTCCTACATCACTCATCATTAGAGTTTTATAAAGGACACAACTCAGAGATAGTCAAACAATGAGCTAAGACTGTGGGGGTTACAAATGTGAAGGCTTGTGTCCTTGCCTCAAAGAATTAGGGTATATCACCCTCCCAGCACATCGATGGGTTCACCAACTGGTAACTTCACTAAGCTGCAAAGTTCCGAATTGTTTCATTACATGGGTATAATTGATTAAATCATTGCCCAAGTAACTGAGCTCTATCTCCAGCCACCTTCCCTTCCCCAAAGGTTAGTCAGCTGAAAAATCCCAGCCCTGTGTTTGGTCTTTCTGGTGACTGACCCCCAGTCTACAGATCTAAGGGTGAATCCTTAGCATCAACTCAGTGATCCAAGAGACTGGTGAATAACAAAGATGCTTCTTTTTTTTTTTTTAAATTTATTCATTTGACAGACAGAGATCACAAGTAGGCAGAGAGGCAGGCAGAGAGAGAGGAAGGGAAGCAGACTCCCTACTGAGCAGAGAGCCTGATGTGGGGCTTGATCCCAGGACCCTGAGATTATGACCTGAGCCAAAGACAGAGGCTTTAACCCACTGAGACACCCAGGTGCCCCAACAAAGACACTTCTACTTGAGAAATTCCAAAGGTTTTAGAAGCTCTCTACCAGAGGGTATTGTGTTTAGCGAAATAAGTCAATCAGAAAAAGACAACTATCATATGATCTCCCTAATATGAGGAAGTGGAGATGCAACGTTGGGAGTTTGGGGGTAGGAAAAGAATAAATGAAACAAGATGGGATCAGGAAGGAGACAAACCATAAGAGACTCTTAATTTCGCAAAACAAACTGAGGGTTGCTGGGGGTATGGGGGTAGAGAGAGGGTGGTGGGGTTATGGACATTGGGGAGGGTATGTGCTATGTTGAGTGCTGTGAAGTGTGTAAACCTGGTGATTCACAGACCTGTACCCCTGGGGCTAATAATACATTATATGTTTATAAAAAAATTTTTTTTTAATTATTTTTAAAAAAAGGACCTCTCTACCAGGAAATCAGGGACAAAGACCAGATAAAGTTTTACACAACAAAGGGTGAAGGAGGAGAGAAGTAAGCAGCAAGCATTTGAAAAGGTGAAGTACTCCAGATGAGTGTTTTTCAAACTTGAGGTTATGACCCATTCACAAATAGAAAAAAACAGTTTAGCTCACTGGGAACCAGCATTGCTGATAATGGAACAGAACAGAAAATATCAGATCATACCATGTCTAGTAAGGAAAAGTTATTTTCTGAAAATTTTCTTTAGATAGATACAGATATACAGTTTGACACAGATGTAGTATTAGACATATAGACACAGATAAACATGCCTACTTATGAATTTATGTAAACATAAGCTAGATTTTTACTACGGTTTAAGATCAGAAAACTTTAAGGCTAATGCCCCAAATGGACAAATAACATCTGAGATAACATTTTATATGTTTTTTAAAGATTTTATTTCTTTATTTGAGAGAGAGAGAGAGAGAGCATGAGCAGGGGGAGGGGCAAAGAGAAAAGCAGACTCTCCACTGAGCAAGGATCCCAATGTGGGGCTGGATGCAGGGCTCCATCCTAAGACCCTGGGATCATGACCTGAGCCGAAGGCAGACACTTAACCCAGGAGCCATCCAGGTGCCCCTACATTAGATATTTTGAAGGTGTCTTGTGAGTTGCCATGTCATATCATTTTACTCACATTTTCTTTTCAGTTTCAATTACTATTAGGACTTTAATAAACATTTTAGTTAGCATATCAGTTATTTGAAAATAATTCAGTGCGTATGATAAACTGTCCTTATTTCTCTTGTTAAAGCAAACACTTACTACAATATCTATGTTAATTTTTGGTTTTATAACCCAGTCAAGGAGCTGAAAGTTGTAAATTCACTCTGCTGCATGGAAATGTAGCCACTCAATCATCAGACCAAGAAATTTTCAGCCAAGGATTCTCCCAAGAAAGAGTTCCTATTGAATTATAGTGCTGTGATGGAGTAAATTTCCAGATTTCCTATATTAATTAAATCCCTTTCATAGCTGCTTGTTCTCAGGAACATTAATTCAATATGTTATAGGTATTTATTATTCCAGGCCCCGGTACTGGGTTCTGGAGATACAGCAGCAAAAAGGCAGAGGTGGTATCTTGGAAGTTTTATAAACAGAGGCGACAAAGCTGACCAGGGCAGTGAGAGAGGACACCCTGAAGAAGCAATGGTTGACATCTGAAGTTTGGCCATGCAGAAAGAGCAGCACTGGGTCCCCAAGACAGGAGAGAGCCAAAGAAATGGAAAGGGCCACAGTATAACTAAAGGGGTAGGTAACAAGAAGAAAGGCAGTAAGAGATGAGGCCCGAGACTGGCAGGAACCAGGTTATAAAGAATGTAAAAGCCACCTTATATATTCTAGACATTATTTAAAAGCCCATTCCTATAGAGTGGTTAGATCTTTCACTTGATAACTTTTCTAAATAGCACCATGGGGCAAAGTATAGAATTTTCCAGATTACTCTTTACCTTGAGTTTCACATGTATGAACACTCACAATCTAGTGGAAGATGGACAAGCTAACTCCCAAGTTAGGGCTCTGGGAAAAGAACTGGAAGAATTTTGAAGATGGATTGAAGGACACCTTCAGAAGGCTGGTTCTTCGAGAAATAAGAACCGAGCAGAACATTTAAATTCAAAGGTTCAGAAAGCAGAAGATAGAGAAACAAATTCCATTTTATTTTTTTAAGATTTATTCATTTTATTTATTTTTTTAAGATTTTATTTATTTATTGGACAAAGAGAGATCACAAGGAGGCAGAGAAGCAGGCAGAAAGAGAGGAGGAAGCAGGCTCCCCGCCAAGCAGAGAGCCCAATGCCGGGCTCCATTCCAGGACCCTGGGATCATGACCTGAGCCAAAGGCAGAGGCTTTAACCCACTGAGCCACCCACGCACCCCAGATTTATTCATTTTAGAGAGAGTGAGCATGAGCAGGTTGGGAACAGAGGAAGAAGGAGAGAATCTCCAGCAGACTCCCACTGAGCATGGGAACCTACGTAGCACACAATCCCTGCATCCTGAGATCAAGATGGGAGCCAAAATCAAGAGTAAGATGTTTAACCAATTGAGCCACCAGGCGCCCCCAAATTACATTTAAAAAGTTACAGCAGCTGCCACTGTTTCAGAAGTTGATGTTTATCCTTTCATTTGCTGCCCACAAAGTACACATACCAAAATTTCAGCTCCATTTTACATTTTAGCACAAGGTAATATTTAACTCAAGACTGGTACAGTTAATTTAGGCTGAGGGATTGCAAGTTTAAAATGTCCTTTTTTCACACCTGTTTTGCTTCAACTATCATAATAATAGTATTTTTAAAAAGGACTAACATGTGGAACTGAATCATTTCTTAACACTACAAAAATAGAACTTAGTACTTAGAGAAAAGAGTTGTAGACCCTAAATTTGACCTAAAATAAAATTTCCACTTTTAAATCCAAGAGATTAATTTATATTTTATAATCTATTATATAGGTTTTTGGAGAACTTTCAGATGTTTAAACAGATTTTAAATGAATTCTGATGATGTCCCTTTTGCCTTGAGATACTTGCGTCATTCATAGCCATTTATTTCCATTTTTAAAATGGCATCTTATTTTCATTTTGCCTTTTCTCCAAAAGTTAGAAAGAATTTTATTCCTAGAAAAATTCTAACCTAAAAATATTATGCCATTTATACATTCTGTTAATGAATTTTCTGGGACTCCTTTGATTGTATTGAGTGAAACAAAGCTCAAATTAATTTAAGCAGAAAAGGGGGATTTTATTGGCTCAGATCCCTACACTCATGAACTTAGGTAGGACAAGAATTAAAGTATAATCTTTCTGACAGTTACTTGTCTCTTGTTTCTGATTTCCCTCTTCTAGTTCTCTGAAGCTGCAGGTATCTTCAGAGGACTGAGGACGTGGCAGAGACCCTCGGACAGAGAGTCCACATCCTAATAGTTTTGCAACCGGGGAGGAAAGTACTCTCTCCCCAGATCAGCTGTGTAAAGCTCCCTAGGTGAGAATTCTGATTGGCCCACCCTTTGTCATGTGATAATCTCTGGTCCAATTACTGTACAGGACTAGGGGCTGTCCTTCCATGACTGGTGGCCACTGATAGACCTAAGTGTATTAAAGGAATGCTTGTGGGGGGCAGGGGGAGGAGTTATAAGTAAAAGTAAATATTAATAGAAGTTACAGAGGACAAAATGTAAACAGAAACCTATTTGAGAATAAAACTTATTATTTTAAAGGTTTTTTTTTTAATGTGGTGCAAAAATAATGAATGCTCTAACGCTGAAAAAATAAAAAATTAAAATTTATTTGACAGACAGATCACAAGTAGGCAGAGAGACAGAGAAGGTGAAGCAGGCTCCCTACTGAGCAGAGAGCCCAATGCTGGTCTCGATTCCAGGACCCTGGGATCATGACCTTAGCTAAAGGCAGAGGCTTTAACTCACTGAGCCACCCAGGTGCCCCAAAACTTACTATTTTAAATCGAATGTATCTTCTTCCATCAAAAAGTCCCTTTAACATACCACAGTACTTTGACATCACCTTTTTATGTTTGTCTCTTCCACTGAGTGGCAAACTCTCCAAAGAAGAATTATATGATATTCTGATTCATAATGTTGGTGTCTAACTCTGTACCTAGCACATAGCAGATGATCAAGTAATATTTTTGAACCAAGCAGATAAATATTCATTAAAATCACTTGCAGATAGCAAGAAAAGCATGGGTTACTCACAACCATTGGCCTGTTCACAACTGCAATCCTGGACACCCCCAAGACACACACACACACACTACTCCCTTACTGTTCTTCAAGATTTTTTAAATTATAGAATAGTAGGTAGTATGTAGATACTACAATGATTGCCCAACAAATCTATTCATTATTCACCCTTTCTTCCTGGATCCTTTGCTAGATCACTTTTCTCAGACTCCCTTATATTTGAATGTGGTCATGTAAGTAAGTTCTGACAAGTGGAAGTTACGTATCTGCTGGTAAAAGCCTTCTCAGTATTCTATTCTTCCTTTCTGTCTATTAGAATCCAGATTAGCCAATCATGTCAATGATGACATTGCCTCAGGAGGAAGCCTGGATGGCTGAATGACCACACTGAAAATGAAAACACATAGTAGAGGAAAAAGAACGTAGATTTTAAACTGCAGGGAACTGCCTGGAGAGAATGAGCTTGCATTGGAACTGAGAAATAGATGTTTCAGGGTTAGAGAAGCAGCTTGACATTTGTAGAATGTGTAGGAGACAGAGTACTGGGGGAGGTGCTCTTAAGAATTCGTCGGTTTTAATTAAATTTCCTTTTGACTTTTCTTTGACAATTTAATATTTAAAATATTTTTAAATCATTTGTGGCCACTGTACTTGTATTAACTTAAAATGTGATAGCAAGTAAATGGATAGATCCTGGTAGTAGTCAAATTAAATCAGCTTTTACTTATTACCATAAACGTTGAATAAATATCTTTTTTTCCACTGCAGTTGAGATTACTCTCTCAAATTGCTCTTTTTTTTTTTTTAAGATTTTATTTATTTATTTGACAGAGAGAGATCTCAAGTAGGCAGAGAGGCAGGCAGAGAGAGAGGAAGGGAAGCAGGCCCCCTGCTGAACAGAAAGCCGGATGCAGGACTTGATCCCAGGACCCTGAGATCATGACCTGAGCCAAAGGCAGCAGCTTAACCCACTGAGACACCCAGGAGCCCTCAGATTGCTCTTGAAGTTTAAGTTTTATTCTGCTGGCAAAGAAGTTGGTTTTTTTGGTTTTGAGGGGGTTGGTTTTGGTTTTTATTTGATTGTTTTGTTTTTGTTTTTGTTTGGCAAAGAAGATTTTAAAGCCAGTTATTGGGCAAAGTGTAGTAATACTGCTATTGAACAAACACGTTTCCAAATATCATACTGGTACTGAACGAACATGTTTCCAAATATCTATAGAAGTGCATCGGGCTAGGAAGTAATTTAGAAAATGAGGATACTACTCTATCTTTTTATTGTCATTGATCACAATCTTTTTGTTTCAAATTTTTATTTTGAAACATTTCCAACCATCAAAAGTTGTAAAATAGTTCAGTAAACACTAATATGCCCTCTATCTAGATTCTTCCTTGGTCAACATTGTATTGCTTTCACTGGCTCTTTTCTATCTCTCTCAAAAATATTCTCATGCAATGTCTGTTTTCTTCTAGAGGATTATAGTTTTCCTTTTATAATTAAATTAAAAACCTACCTTACATTGATTTTTGTGTATAATGTGGTAGGGTTCAAAATCCAATTTTTAGTGTAGATATCAGTACCCTCTTGCTTAATGCTATTTTCTGGGCAATAAACCTTCCTGTTTCTATCTGCTCTGTGATGCTGGATTGTGGGGTGGGGGGGGGCGGGGAGGGAGGGCGATACTCCATAAACCCCTGTCTCCTTTGCTACCCTGCTCCCTGTCACATCTCACCAGTAGGAAACCATAGAGGGAGATGGGAAATTTGAGATGGGCCAGGAACATGCTCCCTTCTGTTATCTCTGTTAGTGTCACCCCGGCAATGATCCTCAGCACAATGGCCTTGTTTTCAGTAGTAGTTGTTCTGGTTTGTAGTTATTCCTATACCTCCAGAAGCAGCCTCATTGTGCCCCTTCAGGGAAATCAGACTGCAAGCTGGCACCCCATCCCCTGAAATGTGGGGCCCCACTCTAATGGACCTCTTCTCCAAGCTTCTGGATGCTAATAACCACAAGCCCTTCCTCTTGGACTGCTGAGCTTTAACAATGGCAGCTGCCTCCTGCATATACTCTGTTACCTAACTGTGTCCTTTCTGCCACTGCAGTGCCCCAACACTTGAGTACCACAGTCCCCACCTCAGTTCTCTCTGTTAAGATAAATGGTGTGATTTCTGGTTTCCTCACTGGACCTTGATTGACACAATATCCAATGACCCAGCATCATGTCTTAAAAGACCATTCTTTCTTCCAATGTACTCTAATACATTTTGCATGCAACAATTGAATCCACTGGATCTCTTGGTATATTTGCCCATCCTTAGGCCAATATCTAACTGTCTTTGCTACTTGGCTTGATAATAAATCTTGACATCAATGGTGTTAATCTTCTCATCTTGTTCATTTTCTTCAAGATTAAGTTTTGAGAGTGCCCAGCTGTCAGTTCCTTTAGGGTATCCCTCGACTATAGAGCCCATTTGCCCTTCCTGAAACAGCCTGCATCCCATGCCTGAGACATGGAAATCCGGAAAGATGAGGCCATCTCAGCCAGTGCAGGATGAACTGATGGGCTCTACTCACCCCTGAGCTCCCTACCAGGATAGCTGAGGTTTGGCTAAACTGTAGGCTGGTTGGACACCTTCTTCTGCCCATCCTTTCATAGACGTTGATCCTTAAAAGCATGTCACTCCCCAAAGTCCATCTCTTCATCTGCCTCTGGAGACCCCAAATTGCATTCAAGACCTTATCTCTGACACCCACTGCTCTCCTGGCTTCAGTGCTAAGAACTGAAACTGAGATCCAAGGGTCAGTTTGCTGGCTGGGGTAATGGGAAGCGAATCATGAGCACTGTGGTTAAAAAAAAAAAAAAACCAAAATCCATGAACTCAGAAATATAAAACATGGCTTTGTCACTAATAACTAATAAATGCAGGAAGAAAAGAAAGATGGATTCAAGAGCAAGAAGCAGGGGGCCACCACACAGACTATAAGACTCCAGTTATTTCATACTATTGTGTCAAGTCTGCTCTCTTCTCTGGATCCGTGTTTCCAGAGATTGGCCTAGTTTAGTTCGTTTTTACAGAACCAACTTGAACTTGTCGATGGCCATCCCTATCTTTGTTTTCCATTGTACCAATTTCTTCTCTAATTTTTCTCTTTCACACTACTCTTTGGGTTTATTCTGTTGTTCATTGTTTAGCTTCTACAGATGGACACTTGGATCATTAATTTTGATGATTAAGTCTTCTCCAGTAGAAATATTTAAAGCTGTGAATTTCCTTCAAGCCATCATTTTTATACAGTATTTTCATTCCTCACTCTGTAAGTGGTGACCTCTTTGTGACTTCTTTGACAGAATACACTACAGAGAGGGGGAAAAATGTAACTTCACAGTGAAGAAACTTGACAAAAACTACCTTAGTCAAGCAAGCAAGGTCAACCTCACCCGTGATAAATCATGTTGATAGTAATTACCACTGAAACAATATGATGAAAATGGTACTTTGCCTGTTTGGTCTTCCTCCCAAATACCATAACCCCAGGCTAATCATAAGAAAACATCAGACGAATTCTAAGAATGGGGCATCCTGCAAAATATCTGATCAGTGCTCCTCAGCAAAATCAAGGAGGGTCTGCAAAACGTTTGCAGCCAAGAGGAGCTTAAGAGACATGACTAATAAATATAATGTGGTATTTGAACATTAGGAAAAAACCTAGAAAATATGAATAAAGTATAGGTTTAGATAACAACAATGTATTATTTGGTTTATTAGTAGAGGCAATTATACCATACCAATGTAAGAAGTTAAGAAGGGGAATGGGTGTGGGGTATATGGAAATTCTCTGTATTATCTTCCCTTCATATTATGGTGGGTGCGGGGGATGGGGTGGCAAAAGGGGGGACACTGGTGTAAGTCCTAGAGTCCAAAGGCCTGAAAACCAGGAGCTCTGATGTCCAAGGGCAAAAGAAAATGGATGTCTCAGTTCAAGAAGAGGGAGAAAATTTGTACTTTCTGCACTTTTGGTTCTATTCAGACCCTCACAAGATTGGATGATGCCCGCTCACATTGGGAGGGGGGTGGATCTCTTTATTCAGTCTACTGGTTCAAATGCTAATCTCTTCTGGAAACATACTCTCTCAGACATACCCAGAAATAATATTTTATCAGCTTTGCAGATATCCTTGAGCCCTGCTAAGTTGATACATAAAAATAACCATTATACTCTTCTTAAAATATAATAACAATACATTGACATTATCAGGTGACTCTAGGTATTCTTAATTTTCCATTTTAGTTCCATTTGTAACTCATGTGTTATTCAATGGCGTTATTATCTGGGAATTTTTAATTTATCTTTTTTGTTACTAATTTCTGTCTTATTTGCCCTGTGGTTAAATAGCCAATACAGTAGGTCTATACTGAGATATTGGAGACTTATTTTACATGTAGTATATGATCAGCTTTTTTAAATGTTTTATGTCTGCTGGGAAAATACATATATTCTGGACTTGTTAGAAGTAGAACTCCTAACTAAGCGTCCACTGGATCAAACCTATGGTTCTTGGTATTTTGGTCTTCTATTGACTTGCTAATTTTTGTGTTCTTAGCCTTCAGTCATTATGAAGTGAGGTGAGTTGAAGCCTCCCCTTCTGATGCTGAATTCTTCATTGTTTTCCTATTGTTTTGGGTCAGCTGTGAGCTCACATATTCTGAAGGTATTACTAGGTATTTAATGACTTGGATCTTTTCTCCATTGCCATTACAGTCTTCCTCTCTTTGTCTTAAAAACTCTGTGAAAATGAGTACACCAACTCTTATTTTAGTCAGTATCTTTCTGACATGTTTTTAAAATACTTTTACTTTCAACCTTTGGATCCAATACGTTTCGGTATATCTTCTGCAAACAGCACTTATCTGTCAATATTTGCCTTTCAACTGGCACATTTCATTTGTTTGATTTCTTGTTTGATTTGATACTGATTTCTCCTTCTGCCATAGTTATTTATTATTTCAATTTGTCCTTACTCTTTTTGTTTCTTTCTTTTTTTTTTTTTCCCCCTTTTTGGCTTCATTTTAGTCAGCTGTACAGATGAGTTTTTCATGTTCCACATCCGTGGGCCTACTAGACCCCCAGTACTCATCAGGCTAATTCTGTGCAAACCTGTTCTGGGAGGTCATAGCAATCTGTTAGGACAGCAAACGGTATCAACATATTTGATCACCTTTCCTTCAGACTTACCTCTTATAACATCTCCTCGATTTTTCTTTTAATACTTTACAGAAAATTCTTCTCTGTGAGGTGCAAGGTGTCCAAAGCCTTACATTCCTGAGAATATTGTTTTCATGCCCTCATCTTTATTTTTTAAATTTTTATTAACATATAATGTATTAGTTGTTTCAGGGGTACAGGTCTGTGATTCATCAGTCTTATACA
The DNA here is from genome assembly GCF_009829155.1 of Mustela erminea. Classification (NCBI taxonomy): domain Eukaryota; kingdom Metazoa; phylum Chordata; class Mammalia; order Carnivora; family Mustelidae; genus Mustela; species Mustela erminea. The sequence continues at coordinate 14,317,933 of NC_045629.1, read as the reverse complement.
GTTCTCAGCTCTCACCATAGCACATACCTTCCCCAGTGTCCATAACCCAGCTACCCCATCCCTCCCCTGCCCCCTCCCCTCCAGCAACCCTCTGTTTGTTTCCTGAGATTGAGAGTCTCTTATGACTTGACTCCTTCTCTGGTTTCATCTTGTTTCATTTTTCCCTCCTTTCCCCTATGATCCTCTGTCTTGTTTCTCTAATTCCTCATATCAGTGAGATCATATGATAATTGTCTTTCTCTGATTGACTTATTTCATTTTGCATATACCCTCTAGTTCCATCCATGTCATTGCAAATGGCAAGATATTGTTTTTGGTATTTTGTTTTCTTTTGTTTTAAAGATTTTATTTATTTATTTGACAGACAGAGATCACAAGTAGGCAGAGAGAGAGAGAGAGAGAGAGAGGAAGGGAAGCAGGCTCCCTGCTGAGCAAAGAGCCCTGATGCAGAGCTCAATCCCAGCACCCTGGGATCATGACCTGAGCCAAAAAGCAGAGGCTTTAACCCACTGAGCAATCCAGGCACCCCTATTTTTTTTGTTTGTTTGGTTGGTTGGTTGGTTTTTTGGTTTTTTATCATGCCCTCATATTTAAATGACAGTTTGCCTGGATACAAAATTCTGTGTTCTGAGTTTTTTCTTTAGTACCTTTAAAACATGACTTCACTCTCTGTGATAATCTGATTTTTATTCCTCTGTATTCTCTTTAGATATGCAGTTTTTAGGATTTCCTCTTTGTTCTTGGTGTAATTAAATTTCGCTGCAAAGTGTGGATGTTTTTCCTTACTTGTCCTATTTAGTACTCTGTGTATCTTTTCAACTAAGTCCTATTTTTTTTATTAATTCTGTAAAATGTATTAATTATTTATAAATATACAAGTAAAATAAATTTATAGAATTTAATAAATTTTATTTTTTTTTATATCTAAATTTCTAAATATTTAGAATGTATTTATATACCTTCCCCTATAGCTGTTTTGTTTTGGTTTGATTTTGGTTTTGTTTATCATGCTATCTTGGCCCTCTGTTTTAAGAGTTTTAAGAGTTTGAAGCATTTTCTTTTGAAATGCTCTTCACACGTCTTGTGATTTTGTTTGGTGAACTCCTCTTGGTCTGGAAGCTACAGGCCAGCACATCGGGTGAGAACCCAGACAGCATCAGCCTTGAGAGCTCAGGAGATGAGCCATGGGTGGGAAGCCCCAACCACTATCCCGCGTCAACCAACCAGTCCTCAGGCCTCAGAAGGGCTTCTTCACCCTTGCTGGCCAGACCCACCTCACCTGCTCTAAGCAGCAAGGGGTGAGGCCTGGGACCCTGGATTATAATTCCCCAGCTGGGGTCCTCGGACACACAGGATTGTGCAGAACACTGCCCCCATGTCAGTCCCCACCTGTTTTTCTCGGGTCCTCTTAAGCTATGGGTCATCTATGCTGCCCCGATTGTCCTCAGGAGCCCCTGGAGCTGGAACTCCAGCTTTCTGTGGGTGTCCAGGCAGATGCTGCCTGGCCCGAGGCATCAGCAAGCAGAAGTGCTGCGGCTCCACAGCGTGCCTTTCTCTGCTTCACAGCTCCTCCCACTCACATGCCGGGCCAGTTCTTGCCCGCTCTGTGGTTTCTTAATGGATTTGTAACGTTTGCCTTCTACCATTGCTCCAGGGGTGATCTCTTGTGGAGGAGATAGAAAATCAGTGTCAGGGCGCCTGGGAGGCTCAGACGGTTAAGTGTCTGCCTTCCACTCAGGTCATGATCCCGGGGTCCTAGGATCAAGCCCCACCCCGGGCTCCCTGTCGTGCGGGGAGTCTGCTTCTCCCTCTCCTTCTCCCTGCTGCTCCCGCTGCTTGTTCTCGCTCTTTCTCTCAGTCAAATAATAAAAATAAAGTCTTTTAAAAAAGGAAAAGAAAAGGAAGAAAATCAGCATCTGGGGAGAAACTGGAAACTGATCCCTCCAGTTCCTTAACATCCAAAGGAAAGACTGTCTTTTAAACACAAGCATAGTGTAACCCCCTCCCCTAAATGATCTGTGTTTGCCCAGTAAAACTTGAAGGGCCCACCACTGTTTGGAAACACTTAACTTTCTTTCTAGAAATACCAGCTGCACTCTGTTATTTCAGGAGTGTATAGGAAAGAAAAGAAAACTATTTTTTCCCTTTTTTTAAAGCAATACAGATGCAGGATGTCAGATGGCTCCACAGGTCAGCCCCCAGAAGAAACGAGGAGTAGCGCTGAGAGCCGCCACGGTGTCTGAGGCCCTGCAGATCAGGTCAAGTACAGCCGGGGAGGCAGTGTCCTCAATTTTAGGAACAGGGAGGTTAAGGAATTCAGAATGCTGGAAGCAGAAAGTAAAATTGAATTAGGGATGAAGTGATAGTGAGAGAGGCAAAGAGTTGTGGGCAACTCCTCCAAGATGTAGGTTGTAGAGTGGAGGAGATGGGGAGATGAGAGGGGGTGGGGTGCACTCGTGCATTGGGCCTATTCAACTGACTAAGGCACTAGATCATCCAATGGCCGCCAAGTAATGCCTCCTGGGAAGCTTTGCAAAATACCGTGGGTAGACCCTGCCCAGGGATGCTGTGATTTAATTGGTCTGGAGTGTGGCTCAGGGGTGGGTACTTTTCTGGAAGCTCCCTGGGTAAGTCTAATGCACCACCAGATTTGGAGCCACGGGTCTAAGGGAAGGACCCAAGACAGAGGGAGAGAGAGAAAAATGTAAGAGAGGGAAAAAGATCATTATTGGAGTAAAAGGGCTCCATCAGGGGCTGAGGAGTTGGTCTTAAACAGGAGAGACATTTCTTCTCTTGGGGAAAGGGGAGGGAGGAAAGAATGTTTCCCAAAGCAGGCTGCATTTTGTCTGTGAAGTAGGGAGAAAAGCCGTCTGCTGAGGGGCGTGGAGAAAGCTGGAGAAGAGATTAAGGAGAGCAGGAAGGGCTGGGATGGTTGCCCTAACGGAAACCCGAAACATCAGGTTTCTGACATAGTTGAGGACCCGTCTGAGGCTGGAGCGGAAGCAGTCTGTGTTCCTGGGTGGCTTCTCTGGCCGTGTTAAAAAGACTACAGGTTTGCCCACACTAGCAAAGTGGACGTTTATGATTATATTGGTTCATGATTGGGAGATCAAGGGACACCATTAAAAAATGGTGGTTGAAGGCACCTGGATAGCTCAGTCGGTTACGTGGCTGCTTTTGACTTGGGTTGTGATCTCAGGGTCCCAGGATGGAGTCCTGCATCTAGCCCCTTGCTCAGCTGGGAGCCTGCTTCTCCCTCTGCCTCTGTGTGCTGCTCCCTCTGCTTGTGCTCTCTCTCTCTCTGTGTCAAATAAATAAATAAATAAAATCTTTGGAAAAAAAAAACTGCTATGAAGGGACTCACAGGTGTGGATTGCAAGATGGAGAAGGAACTGAGGAAAACCGGTGGAAAGAAAACCGAGAGTTCACGACCCAGAAAGGATGGATGAGATTGAAGAGTGATACAGCAAAAGAAGCCAAGGAATAAGGGGGAGATCACAACCTTGGAAACAGAGAGTAGATAGAGGAATTCAAGTCTTTAGACGTGGGCAGAGCCTAGCTGACAACCAGGTCTATGTACAGGTAAGGGTGTGCACAGCCAGATCAACATCGGAGAAAAAGCATCCATCAGAACATTCCATTTGGGGGCGCCTGGGTGGCTCAGTGGGTTAAAGCCTCTGCCTTCAGCTCAGGTCATGATTCCAGGGTCCTGGGATCGAGCCCCACATCGGGCTCTCTGCTCTGCAGGGAGCCTGCTTCCTCCTCTCTCTCTGTCTCTCTCTGCCTGCCTCTCTGCCTCCTTGTGATCTCTGTCAAATAAATAAATAAAATCTTAAAAAAAAAAAAAAAGAACATTCCATTTTGTAGAATACCCAATTTCCCAAATATTTTAATTAAGTTTTATTTACCATTTATAATTATACTACATAATTACACTATAAAGAGTGTGTATTGTAACTGTCCCTCAGAACAATGTATTACTTAAAATATAACCCATGAGAAATTTTACTAGTTACCAAGCATGTTTAGATACAGCCTTAAGAAAAACACGTACTGGCAACAGGCCTCTGGGGGAGGATGCCCGGCTCGCTCAGGGCCGAACGCCGCCTGCTTCAGTTTTCCGTTATCTCCCCTTTCCCCCCAGAGAGCACCTGTGGCTAATTAGATAAGTCCTTTGAATGTGTTTGTTCCACTATAAACTTTATACTGCTTGTACAGACATATTTTGCCTTCCTTATTTATCTACAAGACATATGACTAATGTTTGGCCTTCTTCGGCTCTCCTGCCGATTACTGTCTATATCTAATAGAAGCGGGACTGAGGAGTTGTTCGGGGCAACAGTCTTTTCTACTGTTGTCCCCTGCTTCCTTTCTCTTGCGGCTGACTTGTTTGTGCCTCGTTCTTCTCCCGTGTGCCGTCAGGAAGCGGCAGTGTGTAAATATACACTATATATAACATAGTTATATAGATTGCCTAGCATACCCAGCATGTTTTTAAAAGCATAAAAACGAGGAAGAAAAGGAAAACTTTGCATATGTATATGTAGATAAAAAGGACTAGATGAATATAAGCCAAAATGTTAACAGTGAGATCATGGTAAATTTTTTTTTTTTTTTACGTTCTGAATGTTGTACAACAGTCAAATAATATTTCTATAATTTTAAAAGCAATTCATTTTATATTTTAAAAGAAAATGGGTTACCCGAAACGAACTTCGCTCTTTCAGGATATCTAAGTCTTGAAAGGAAGTAATATTCTGAACCATGGAACGTATTGTCATGTATTAGTATACAGTTCCTAATGCAAATAGTGATTCCAATGAGTCATTTTCTTTCCGGCTCATTTTAAACTATGAGATAGCAATCAGGCCTAATTATTTCAATTTATAAATATTTACTTTCAACACAAGTTCCTTATGTTCATAATGTTGACTTAATAAATGCAGGTTGACATTGATATATTACGAGACTTCCTCTTCCAAGGGTGATGTATTATGTTGAAAGACCTTCACAAAGGAGAAAAAGAATAGAGCAGGCAAAACCTTCTCTGACTACCCCGTTTTAACTTGCAACCTCTCCAATAAGCACATACATTCATTTCCTACTCTCCTTTCAAGTTCACTCCCCTCCATGGCACTTATTAACATCCTATCTCTACCACTGGCATATGTGATATCAGATACATAGATATACACATATGTATTCATGTATCTTCAGTATCTCTTGAACTGGAAATTCCAATTTACCTGGTCTGTGGGCATTTCTATTTTTTTACGCTCCCAAGGTGATTTTTACAAGCAGTCAGTATTCCATATAATCAAGTCAGTTAAATCAAAATGGAATTTTTGTAGCCTTTCTCCTTTGTTCCAAGAATATCTTTTTTTTTTTTTAAGATTTTATTTATTTATTTGAGAGAGAGCATGCGTTGCGGGAGGCGGGGGGAGTAGAGGGGGAGGGAGAGGGAGGAGCCAACTATGAACTGAGTGCAAAGCCCCACCCCAGGACTCTGAGATTATGACCTGAGCTGAAATCAAGGGTCAGATGTTCAACTGACGGAGCTGACCAGGTGCCCCTCAAGACACCCTCTTGGCTGTTAATGTGCCTGCTGACATTGGTACCCCAGCCATCTTGAATACCTGGTTGTTCCTTTCCCAGTTCATCACCAACAGGTAGAACCCAGATACACCTCTTCTTAGTGTCTGCCTTTTTGTCTCTCCTTGGGAAATTTCACTAAACCATTCAACTGAAAGTGAGGAAAATTGATGCTAAAGCTCCTTTGAAAAATAATTAAGTACCTCTTAGGTCCTTCAAATGGAAAACTAAAAGCAACACCTTCAATGGCAAAGGCACACCAGCAATAACTGGTCAAGGGCTGCTTGGAAATGTTTAATGGTGAGCACAGAGCCGCAGCTTGCAAGGGTGCCATAGCGAGGTGCCCCAGAAACCCTGGGGCAACAGCTGGCAGAGCTCACAGAAACCTCTCTGCGGAGGTTCATGGGGATCACGAAGCAGCAGCTGGCAGGGCTACCACCAGCAAAATCCACTCAGAGATGTAAACTATACTTCAAAATATCACTTTCTCAATTCGCATTGTCCCTTTTCCTTTCCCCCCCCCCAAACTTTGCCTTTGAAATAATTATTTTCTTTAAAAATTGCAACGATAATATGGAGAGGTCCCGTGTACCCTTCACTCAGCTTCTCCCCATGGCAGCACCTTGTGTCATGACGGGAAACCGGCATCGGTGCAGGGTGTGTGATGGCTCTATGCCGTTTTGGTCCCGTGAGGAGACTCACATAACCTTCACTGCAATTGAGATAGGGAACGATTCTAGCTTTCATTTCTCTGGGATAAATGCCCAGTAGTGTGATTGCTAGGTCTTCCCAGCAGGCTGATATTTTTCCTGGTATGGTCCCTCTGTATCTGGTGATTTTCTTCACTCTGAAGCCTAGCTGTCCTGATTTTTTTTTTTTTGACTAATGTTTGCATGATGTATCTTTCCTCCTTTTACTTTCAGCCTATCTCTAGACTTATAGCTGAACTGGATTTTTTTTTTTAAAGATTTTATTTATTTATTTGACAGAGAGAGATCACAAGTAGGCAGACAGGCAGGCAGAGAGGAGGAAGCAGGCTCCCTGCTGAGCAGAGAGCCCGATGAGGGGCTCGATTTCAGGACCCTGGGATCATGACCTGAGCCGAAGGCAGAGACTTTAATCAACTGAGCCACCCAGGCACTCCAGAACTGGATTTCTTATAGGCAGCTCATCACTGTATCATTTTTTTTAAACTTTAAAACAAATCAATAGACCTTATTATTTAGAGATTTTAGGTTTACAGAAAAACTGAGCACCAAGTGGAGAGTTTCCATATACTTCCCTCCCCTTCCCCCACCCCTTCCCTATTACTCCCATCTTACCCTAGTGCAGAACATTTGTTACAATTGATGAGCCAATATTGATACACTATTATTAACAAAGTCCATCATTTACGTTAGGGTTCACTCTATGTATTGTATATTCTGTGGGTTTGGACGAATGCATAATGTTATGTATTTGCCATTGCAGTGTCACATAGAGCAAACAGTCTCTCTCCCTTAAAAATCCCCTGTTCTCTGCCAATTCAATCATTCCTTTCTGGCCTGCGAATCCTTAGCAACCACCAAGTTTTACTGTCTCTGAACGGTCTCTGCAATTTTGCCTACCGCAGATTGTCATATAGTTGGAATCATATGTAGCCTTTTCAGACTGATTTCCTCTACTTAGCAATATGCACTAAAGTTTCTCACAGTTCTCTGTGTGCCTTTTGTGGCTCATTTCTTTTAAGGACTGAATACTATTCCATTGTATGGATATGTCACAGTTTATCCATTTACTGTTGAAGGACATCTTGATTCCTTCCAAGTTTTGGTAATTATGAATAAAGCTCCTCTAAACATTCCTCTGCAGTTTTTTTGTGTATACATAAATTTTCACCTTGCTTAGGTAAATGCATCTTAGGAAAATTGCATCTATTCCATCTTTCTGGAAAAGGAAGTCTGCGAGCCAGCACTATTTGAGAAGAAATCAATTGTATTTTTAATCTGTAGCAGACTGACATTTTAGTTTTTTTTTTTTTACTCTGACCATAACTTCATAACTTCTTTTAATCATCATTATATTAACCAACCCATCAAGCCTGCTGTCTTTAACCAAAGGATGAAGGGGTAGCCCAGAAAGACAGAGTATCTTTTTTAGCATTAGCAAGCACCCAACATTAATTGGAACATTATCTGACCCAGAGTGCTAAGCTAAATATGTTTAAAAATTGAAGATAGTCTTTGTATAAGGATTACTCATGTTCAAAACAAATAAGTAGAAACTACCACTCAATATAACTTCTACATAACTCATTGCACTATACCTACATTTATATTTTAGTGTTATAAATGAAGAGATTTTAAAAGTATGATCTAAATAGTATAAGGGAGTCACAACCCACTTACCTGTAAAAGAAAATTCAGAAAATTAAATGAAGTTAACTGAAAAATAGTTCAAGTGGGATCCAATTTCAAAAAACTAAATTAGTTTAACCAATGATTAGTTCATATTATATGAAAATATTACTGCATTTTAAGTTCATACTGAATTTGATGTGTTTTTGCTTAATTATTATCCTTTAAACCATGAATTTTTTCTTCAACTAGATGTCCATGGTTTCTGTTTGCCAAATTACAGAGGGACAATAGATGTTCCTAACATGGGGATCGAGTAGGCTTCAAATGGGGTAATGTTTATCTCAGGAAAAGGTGACTTTGTTACTTCTTGTATAATTTAGGTTTATGCTGTTTTCAGCTACTAATATTTTGTACAACTGGGGATGAAACGCAACTTTCTTTTTTTAAAATGAACACTGGCAATGTAAATATTCTACATTTATCTTGAAAGTGATAGAAACTTTAATAGAAAAGGGAAGAATAAAATCTGCTTGGTTGTATATAACACAATGCAAAAGTTATTCAGCAAAAAATGCAAATCCCACCCATCAGGCTCAATAACCTTCAGTTTATTCGGAGGATGTGATATCTACTCTGACCCTGCTTTGTAACACAGCTCAGTTCTCCCCACACCTTCTTTCCAGTTGTCTGCCTCAAGCACCCCAACAGGATGTGTACCAGTGTGTTGCTGGAGGCTCTCTGATGCACACTGTGCCATATCTGGTACCTCGTGGGTGGGGAGGGAAACCTCAGGTTAACCCGGGTTTGGGGAGGGGGGAACAGGACTAGTGGTTCTAACCAAGGCCGCCATGGTCTCCCATAATCTTTCTAACCAAGCCTGCCATGGTCTCCCACAGTCCCTCTAACCGCACCCACCATGTTCTCTGACAGAAACTTTGCCTCCTTTCTTGTGTCTGCTTAATCTTAAATGACTAATTTAAGACAGGAGGCACATTGTCCAGATATTCACTTATCTATTCCATAAGTATTTACTGAGGATCCACTGTGTGCCACACATTGTTTTCAGTGTTGGTGAGACAGCCATGAACAAAATTCTGAGATTTTCTGCTCTTGTGGAGGTTATATTACCATGTGGAAGATAGATAATGAAGAGATATATAAGTAGAAAGATATGCACATATAGAATGTCATGCCACAGTGATACACGGCATGGAGAAAAGTGAAGCTGAATAAGAAAACAGAGATTGGTATGATGAGGGGTCATAGATGTGTCAGAGAAGACCTCTGTGTGGTAGTGACCTCTGAGTGGAGACCTAAGGAAGAAAAGAGAAAGGTCTTATGGATATGTAGAAAAATAAGAATCCCAGGCAAGTGCAAAGGTCCTGAGGTAGGATCATGTTTTTCACATTCAAAAAGATAAAAAGTGGTCATGGATGAATAAGAGTGAGTAAGCAGGAGGTAGAGAAATGAAGTCTGCAGGGAAGCCAGGGACCAGATCATATGTAGCTTTAGAGGCCATGAACAGAATATTAGATTTATTCTAAGTCAGGTAGAAAGCTACTGAAAGGTTTTTTCTGTTTGTTTAGATCTGGCCTATCTTCTCCAGCAATCACCCTGGTTGCTGAGGGAAGGGCATTCTACAGGGGCATGGTAGAAACTGGATCATGTATGAGGTTTTTCCAGGAAAGGAGGATAATTTAGGAATAAGTCATTGTGGTAGAAGTGACAAAAAGAAACATCCTGTAAAATATATTTTCAATTTAAAGTCCAAAGATTTTGCTGGGAAATTAAATACATGATGTGAGCAAAACAGAAGGGTCAAGGGAGATGATGAGTTTTTGAGGCTGAGCAATTAGGTAAATGGGGAACACTGAAGGAAGAGCAGGTCTCTAGAGAGAATTCCCTGAAGAAGATGCTTGAATTTATTATTTTTTTTAAAACAGGTGTATGCCCTTCAGGAATCCCCCAAATTCATAAATACCACCATAAGCTTTAATATTCCCCATAAAATACAGTAAAGCGGCCTCTTTCTTTTTTAGTCCCTTAAAAATCTCTCCCTTGCTTTGAACAATTATGGTGAGGCCAGAACACTCTCTTGAAATGGGGTCACAAATATCTTTTTCTTGTTTTGCTATGGGACCCCCTAATGTACCCACCTAGGGTGTGTCTGTTCCACAGATAAATCTGACAGTTCACTCTAGTTTATCCAGACCTCTTCATTTTTAGCTAAAAATTATTTCAGGCATTTCACTTCCATCATCAACATTAGCGGTTAGTTTCCTTTTTGGATGCTTTTCAAAAAGAAATAGAATTGGTTTCACCTTATGAGTGTTTCCAAATATGGGGCAATGACTCAGCATAAGAAAGCCAAGTCAAGGAAGGGCTGCTAAATGAGCTATGAGCATCTCTTACTGGCTAAGTAGATCATTCAGGAACATCAACATGCCCATCCCTGAACTATTCAGCTATATGAATCAGTAAAATTTGAAATTTTTTCAAGTTATGAACCACAAGTCTCATAAATGATTAAAACCATGAATTTGAGATCCAAGAATGTCAATGATCTACTGTCTGAATTCATCACATTCAGTTTCTGCTAATTTGTTTTACATCCTATATGCTATTGATGAAGGTATGCAGTCAGAGGCTTTTCCCCTTCTGCCCTACGGTAATGCAGAACTTTTCCTGCCTACCTTTAAGAATGTATTAAGAACCTCAATAAGGTTTTAGATATCCTGGAGAGGAGATGTTTGAAACAGACAGAAAGCCCTTGAAGCAAGTCCTGTCTCTGCCACTGAGCAACTGTGTGACATCTGGAAAGTTGCTTGCCCTCTCCGAGCATGTGTCTCTGTCTTTAAGTAGGGATAATGACACCTAACTTGTGAGGTGCTTGAAAATGGCCCAGAAATAAATGTCTGTGGTGGTCACAAAGATGCACTACAGATTATCCTTCAAGAGATCCTACTGTGAGGAGCTCACTGAGTTGGTCAACAGCTTCACTTCTTTGAATTCCCTGAGCCCTTACAATATCTAAAATTTTTTTGCCTCCAAGAACCAGTTTTCACCTCAATGGGGGCAACATTGCCCTTGCAGAGAAGGCATGCTGGAAGGCAGCCTGAGTTCTAGTTCTGCATTGATTGATTGTTCAACCTTTGACAAGCTGCTCTAACTCTTTGAGACTCAGGTTTTTTTCATTTGTAAAATGAAGAGATTGAGTAGCATGGGCTTGAAATCTCACAGCCCTGGAGCCAAGTGACTTCTGTGTGGTACTAGTGGACACAGTGTAGCTGACTTCTCCGGCCCTCCCTGCTCTCCTGCACCCCACTCTCCCACTCCCCATCTTTGAAGGCAGGAGAAGGTAACTCTCTGTAGTTGTATCTCATCCTGATTGTTAGAATTCATGCTAGTCTCCTTCCAAAACAACCTGAACTGCTTGAAGACAAAGTGCACAGGCATTTGATACAGTAGTTAGCAGGAAGTAGGCCCTTGGTCAATGTTTGTAGAATGGGCTGCACAGTGTACTTACAGACTGAACTAGATGAAACCGCCCAGGTGAGATCTTTTGATGGCAAATATACAGGCTAACTCAGGCACTATGAAATCAAAAGATAGTTGTCTTGTTCTGTGACCCACAGGGCAGCATCTGACATGCTAAGCAGTCAAGAAATCTTTAAGGAAGGAAAGTTGAGAGTAAGACGGGGGAAGGTAGACAGGTCATATGGTTACCAATTTTGCATTTCTTCAAAAATGCCTGGTAATTTGTAAAAGGATTTCAATCTGAAATGAAACCTGAGGATACAAAATGGAGAGTCTCATACAGGCATCTCTTAGAAGAATGGAACTTATGAACAGAGAGATGGAGTTCTCATAAATATCGGATGTACAGAAGACCAAGACTTACCTCCTGACCAGTGAACACCTGCCAAGAATCTTTTCCCATCCTCAAGTCATTGAACTCACTGCTTGGACTCTGGCTGGATATCCCCATCTTTGCACTCCTTGCCTCTAAATACAGCCTGCTCCAGACCCTCAACAGACTCATCTGTAGCTTCCAACATCACACATTCATGGAATTAAAGTTCATCTACTATTCCCAAATAAAATAAATTTCTAGTCATTTGAGCTTGCCTCAGTTTACCTCTTTATTTAAGCTTATAAGCTTTTAGCTATAGCAGATTGTTCTGCCACATGTTCAGCAGGTTAGCTAATAAGTTTGGTCAAAGTTGTGGATTGCCATTGAATTGTTTTGCTCTTTATAGTATAACTCTAACATCATAAAAATTAAGAAATAGTGTTTACATTTGTATAGCTCTTTCTCGTTTCCAAATGACTTTCTTATCAATTGTTTCAATGTAGGCTCCAAAAAATTTTCATATAGTGCAAAGGGCATTCAAACTCATTAAATTCACTGAACCAGTAATAGGATCATTGTCAACCACATTTTCATCTTATGTAGATATCTTAAGCACTCTTTTCACAGACTGGTTGATAGTATTCAAAGTTGCCATGGATACCAGATAGCATATAACCCATTTGCCGTTCCTCATCATCAGCCACCAACTCTGTGAATAGACTAAGAAAATGTAAGAAATTATGCCCATTAACAGCTAAGACTTAACATCATAGAATGCAAGAGAAAGAAGGAACTTTATCTTCTGGAGCAGACGTTCTTAATCTTAGATGCATGAGTCCCTAAGATTGACTACCAAACTTTTAGGCTATGGGAGTGTTTCTCCTGATATTCCATAGTTTTCATTAGATTATGAAGGTCAATGGACTCCATCATGACAGCCTACCATTTACATAGGAGATAGCAGATCCTGGAGAGGCCAAGCGAATTTCTTGGTGTTCCACAGCATGACTACTTGGAGGCAGAATTTGATTCATGGTACTACTAGTTAAATGCTGCTTTTTCCTACACCCAAGTGCACTTGAGAGCCCTAAATTTTCGATCCCAATCAGAGTATAGGTCTATCCCTGTGTTTCTGAAATTAGAATATGGAAGCGTCTTCACACACCCCTGCCTAGTTTATACTAAGTTTCCAGCATTTAATTGGTATGATTTAGTGTTGTCTGAATTATACAATCTCAGCAGTGAAGTATACAGGAAATGAGTCATTTCGCACTGTGAAAATTTGGTGGGTGCGCATTAAAATTTGAATAGAACTGGTAAATGTTCTATGATTACTGATTAACACATATATTTAGTTTCCTTGGAAATAGCTAGGGCAGAGGAGATTATTTAAGAATTAATTGGGAGCAAATCTCATTTGTAATTTGGAACACCCTTAACTCATATTGTGATATTATGATTTATAAGAAAAAAGTATGCATTTGGTCAGTCAGGTGACAAGAATATATTTCTCATATATATTTGGTTTTTATCTGAAGTTCCTGGCTCATAGCTCACAAAATCCTTGGGATTTCCTAAGGATGAGAGTGATACAGGTGTCTCTTGTAATGTTAGCCAGGTGATTTTTGGAAAGGACCTAAAGGCAGGAGCTGGGTTGCCCGTGGAGTCAATCATGTGATTAGCAGTCAGTCTCTCCCCTGACCTCTGGAGGGAGGAGAGGGAATGGAGGTTGAATCAATCACCAATAGCCAATGCTTTGGTCAACCATACCTATGTAGTGAAACCCCCTAAAAAACCCAAAAGAATGGGGTTGAGAGTTCCCATGAGGAACACATGGAGATGTGGGTAGATTGGGGCACTCAGAGAGCATGGCATCTCTGTAGCCCTTCCTACTTAACTTGATCTATGCATCTCTTCCATTTGGCTGTTCCTGAGTCACTATCTAATAAACACAGCAAAATGTTTCCCTGAGCTCTGTGAGCTGCTGTAGTCAATGAATCGAACCCAAGGTGGAGTTTGTCAATCTGGAACCTTGACATACATAAAAGACAGCAGAAAAAGTTTATAATCATGGAAATCTCAAGAACCAGTTTTTAAAAGGAAACAATATTGAAGTTGTAAGTGGGAAAAAACAGAAAATGTTAGTTGAATTACGTGAAATAAGATTTCCCTTAGTTTTTGTAGGTGGGCATTTGCCCAAGTTATTTGAGTATCACTTTGAAAAATATATGGTTATCTTATGGGCGAGAATATAATCTAAGGATAAACATTAATGGTACCCAATATATGTAAGAATAGGAAACAGTTAAAATAGCACTTTACACTTCTTCTGTCCTCACCCTCCTCCATTCTGATCTTTAGATGCTATCTATATATTGTTCCCCCGTCCTATCTTGCTAGAAAAAGATCACGATACCAACAAATAAAGCCAAGACAATATTGTTATGTCTATGTGAGAAACACTGCCAAAAATCTCAAAAACTGCAGTGGGGGAAACCGGAAGAGAAAAAGCCCTATGGGCAATGTCCAGATATTTTCTGGTCTGACGTATTCCTGAAAATAGAGTGTGGATCTGAGGAAAGGAAGCACCAGCTTCAGAATGAGGAGCACACAATGACCGCATTCTCTGGAACCAGGCAGCCAACAGATTTCCCCTGAGTGGGTGGGATGCCCTGAGGGGAGGATGGCAAGAGGAAGGTGGAGGAGAGAGAGGCAGGCCTGGGACACCGGGCCTGGGACACCAAGCTTCCCAACGAGCTGGACCTCCGTGCTCCTGGACTCTCTGGTCCCTGTCTCCCTGGTAGAGAGGGTTTGATAGTGACAGCAGCCCAAAGATACACAGATGAAGGCATGGACCTCTGGAAACCTTTCTAATCCTAACCATATTGGTGCTCTCTGAGGGAGATGAGTCGAAGATCAGGAAGTAAGCAGTTGGCGAGGAGGGTCTGATGCAGCTTGGGGTAGCCAACCACAGTCACCATCGGGGGTCTGATGCTGTAGAAGGGGGAGGAAATGCTACTTTCCTATCTTGGTTAATCGCTCTAGTTTTTAGCCATTCGGAAGAGAGATGGAGACCGTTGCGAGCAGCCACAGAATTATGGCCTTGGGGACTGGTCACGTAGATGCTTGGGGACTGGTAACGAAGACTCTTTCAGAGAAGGTATCTCAAAGGCTTGTTCCTCAGGCCCCATGACCAAGGACCAGCCAACTCGGTGCAGAGTGCAGCAGTGAGAGCTGGGAAAAGAAACACAAAGGTAACATGGATTTCTTTCCCTACCTTAACATCTGATTATAGCCAGCTGATGGTAGGAACTGCAAGCAACACGGTCCACTCCTGCTAGGAGAGCAGAGAAGGGGGTGCCCCGGTGGGGGGCTTCCAGGGTGAGAGCTTGCTTGTGTTGGGGAAAGCAGTGGGCTGCAGAGAGATGGTTTGGGCCCATCAGGCTTGCCCAATGGTCTTGCACTATTGCCTACTGGTAAGGTCTTCCCACTGCCCCCCCACTAGCACACAGTGTTTTGGCCAGTCTCTCTGGCCCAGTGCCTCATTTATTTGCAGAGTTGTTACACTGTCAGGTCAGAGCCAAAAACAGACCAGGGTTTTGTGAGTCATGCTGAATCTGCCATTCTTCCTCCCTCACAATTTGCATTTCCAACGGGAGTCCTCCATGTGGGGATGGGAAGAAGGGGGTTTCCGTGGACAGGTGAAGAAGATTCTTCCCTGAAACCCCAGGCCTTCTCGCCTGCTTTCTAAGCCTCAGCCGTGGAAAGCATTTTAGCCCTGAGTCCACAGCATAGCCCAGACTGAAATTATCTAGGCCTGTGTTGTTGACAGGCCAGGGAGAAAAGGCCATGGGGAAGGGACCCCAGATCATCACACTCTGAGTGTTCCCCTTTTCCTGTGTGCCCAGTATGTGTAGCAGAGTGAAACAGGGCTACTGTTGCAGACAGTTTGGGAGGGAAAAAGTTATCAGAGAACAGCAGAAAGGGAAGGGGCAGAGGTATCTCACACATCTTCCCAGGATGCCAATGCTTTGAGGAAACAGATGATAAAGGAGTGAGGGACACGCCACGGATCTTGGTAACGGTCACCCCTTCCTCTCTAGGTTTCTGAGATACGGGTCACACTGCACGCACAAGCAAGAATTAGACTTCAAGAAGCATGATTCAGTGCCTGTTGCTGCTTATAAGATCTGCTCCTTATGAGAACTTGAATTTGGGTCCCGCAGGTACATATGTTTAATACTTGAAGTGATCCTTTTAACTTTAGACTTGATTTTCTTTTTTTAAGAATCAGACAAAAATGTGAGCTGATGGTACACAATAACCAATGTGAAATTTACCAGATTCTTAACATATAAGCACATGTGACCAAACAACTATAAATAATATGGAGCTCAGTTCTGGGGTTAGAGTCAACGTCTTCTAACTTGGAAAATGAAAGAAGAAAAAAAAAAGAAGAAGGAGAAAGAAAAAGATCCAGGCAAACCTAGTCAGTGGGCTAGACCTTTTCTTCCATCCTACTTTTATTCATAGATTTTCTTCTCTTTCTCATGCTGCTCTGATTTGGAAGTCACATCATTTAATTGAGGCTCTCATTCTAGCTGTAGAGAGTTTAGTTTATCTGTTTATGATTGGTTAGATTTCATGTTTTAAATAGATACTGATTAAATGTAGTTCTCTACCTCAGATGACCACATTTCCTAAGTGATTACTGCATAGTTTCATACAAGGGTTCTATGTCTTCCTATGCTTGCTTTTTGATTTCTCACTTTAGGTATTTGTGGCTGCCCGTAACTGTGTGTTGGGGTCATTGCTGAATGGACTGCCCTTACCTATTTTTAAGAAAATAACTAAAATTTTAGGTTGTGTACTACTTGAAAATATTTGACTTCAGTCAGAAAAGACATTGATTTTATATAGTTTTGGCATTACTACCAAATATAGCCCTGGCCTTATAAATGCAGGTGGATTCCCAGTACTTAAATGGCTATTTCATACTTTTGTATAGAGCAAATGGAGTGCTCATTGAGAACATTTCAGCGTAAGAGGTATGGTAAAGGCCTGGGGTTAATCCATTAGGGTGACAAGAGTCCTGGGGTCCTTTGGACTGTCCAGTGAAAACATTCTCCAGGGAGAGGAACAGCAAGTACAAAGAGTCTGAGGTGAATACACTTACGTAATACTTCGTCTGTGCTAGACACTGCCTGATTAACAAGGATGGTTCCCTAGACTAGAGGTCAGCAGTCTTCACCCCGCTCTGTATTCTGCACACAGTTCCTAAGTATTGTTTGTGACTTAGTTTATTTTCATACAAGCCTACACACTCTATCACTCTGTTCACATTTGATTTCAGTTATCTCATATAACTCTTTAAAAATAACCTCTTGGGGGGCACCCCCGTGGCTCAGTGGGTTAAGTCTCTGCGTTCAGCCAAGGTCATGATCTCAGGGTCCTGGGATCAAGCCGGGCATCAGGCTCTCTGCTCAGCAGGGAGCCTGCTTCCCCTTCTCTCTCTGCCTGCCTCTCTGCCTACTTGTGATCTCTCTGTCAAATAAATAAATAAAATCTTTAAAAAAAATAACGTTTTGGGCTATACCTAAATGATTAAAACTTCTGCACCCCAGTTTTTGCCCAAGTGGTTCTTTAAGGATACCTTTTGGTAGCTGCATTTTTTAATTCTTCTTTTGTGTTGGATCTGGAAAAAACTGTGTGCCACAGTGGATACCATAAAGAAGGAGGGAAAATAGAATCAGAATTTGTGAGATGCACAGATGCTTGGAAGGGATTTCCATGATGTTTTGCTAGATTGATATGCTGCAGGAGCTGTGAGGAGTAGCTTTAGTAAGGGTTGAAGATACTGGAGACTGTGTCTAACTCAAAGGGATCTGCCACAGAGAAATGAGTTCATTGAGTGATCAAGTCAACCTTGTAGCAGTTCCAAGAAGAATTACAAAACATTCAGGGCTATCAGTTTATAGCCACAACGTAATGCTGAACAAATTTTAAGTGTAATGGATATTGTACTCCTTAAAGGCATATAGTAGAATTTCAAATATATTAGCAGTGGTCTTTAGGTTAATAAAATCATGTTGCAATGATACATTTATGTATCATATACATTTATTTTCTGTGCTAGCAAGTTCTATGACAGAGTCTCTTGAGGAATTATTTTTCTTTTTTCTTTCATTCTTTTTTTTTTTTTTTTTTTCTGATATGGGATCGGCGATGCCCGTCATGTGCTTATGAAATTGCAGAATAGTTTTGAGTCAGAATGATGACAGTGTAAAAAGGGCCAAGTCAATACTAATTTGATGTAGGGTATGCATGATTTCTCACCAACTATCAAGGATCTGAGTTGGCTAATTGTTTGGTTTGCATATTGTAATAACATTATTTGTTGTAAGGCAAATATATCTGCTTTGTGTATTTAGATTTGATATAATTGGAGGATCCTAGAAAGTGGCTTCAGGATACTTTTCTTTTGACTTAGGGGAAAGGTTTATACCTGAAGAGAATGGTAGTTTTCATGAAGTGCATAAAAATGATTAGTTATATATACACACACACATTAGATCCTTGAGGCAAATAAAGTTTAAGTAATACTATTATCTTGCAAACAACTGAATCCTTGAGATTCCTCCACACCTTTTTTTTTTTTTTTTTTTTTTTTTTTTTTGCTTTTCTTGATTTCTCTGATACTTTCTAAGGACTCCTAAATCGCATTAATATTTCCTTTCATATACTGCAGAACTGCCATGCCTCTAATCGGTTGTTACTCTAATTATTTTGACTTTCTCTCTAGGTTTAAGGTTCTTTCTGGCATTAAGTTTGAGACTTAAGAAGAATCAATTTTATGAGTTCCCTGTACTAGCACACTTAAAACCTAGCAATAACCATTATGTAAATGCTGTTTATTAGGAAGGGAATTTGGCACTAAGAAGTACCAGTCCTGATAGAAAATATCAAGAAGCAAAATGAAAAAAGAAATGATAGATTGCTTAGCTAGTATGTTTTCAGACTATTTTTCCATACTGCAACACAAGATTTCTTTTTAAAAAATTTATATTATATTATTTTTTAAAAGATTTTATTTATTTATTTCACACAGAGCACAAAGAGGTGAGCAGGAAAGGGCAAAGCAGGCTCCTTGCTGAGGAGGTAACCTGAGGCGAGGCTCGATCCTAGAACCCGGGGATCTTGACCTGAGCTGAATGCAGATGTTTAACCAACTTAGCCAGCCAGGTGCTCCAAGATTTCTTTCTTTCTTTCTTTTTTCTTTTTTTAAAGATTTATTTATTTATTTATTTATTCGAGTTTGGGGAGGGGCAGAGAGAGACATAGAGAGAGAGAATGAGAGAGAGAGAGCATCTCTGACAGACTTCCTGCTGAGTGCAGAGCAAGATATAGGACTCAATGAGCTGAAATCAAGAGTCAGATGCTTAAGCAACTGAGCCACCCAGGTGCCCCACAACACAAGATATCTAATTCGAATCTGTTTTTGACTAGGTTTAAAATTATTTCTGCTCATATAAATTCATTCCCTATATTTATAATGTAGATACCAGCTAGGCTTATTTTTTTCTATAGTAATATAAAGTCAAGCTGTTTGGTGAAAAAGACAGTTCATTTACCTGTTGAAATATAACCAGTATAAGAATAACTGCTTTGAGGACATTTTGAGTATGAGAGGACATGTTGAGAACGCCTTAAAAGTACTCGTGTACTGAGCAACACAGCCTTCATTGCAACACATTCCACTAATACAAAATGAAAACATACAGTTGAATCATGACCTCCTGAAATTCATTCTTCCTACTATGGCAGAATTTACTATGGCTAATAAAGATGAGGGAATACTCATTTTTAATCTGCAATAATAAAATTTCACATTAGGAGGACTGCATAAAAATGCACTTTCTAGGAAGCTGGTTAAAATGTAACTTTAAAAACAGTGTTCTAGTAGGTATAAGTAAGTCCAGAAATACCTAATTTGGAAAGCATTTGACTAGGGGTCATGAAAAATCAGTAAAAGAAAAAAAAAATCTAGGACAAATCTTGTCCTCAAGTTCTCACTGCAAATCCCAGTGAAGCCAATGGAAAGTTTATGGAAATATCTGAAAGGCACATTTGGCCTAGTTCAAAAGCTCTATTAAATTAGTATTTTAATACATTGTCCTAGTTAAGTCTTGTCTTTATGGTCCTTTTAACATTGCTTCACCCCGGGTTCATTCATAGCTTACTCGGAAGTCACAGAAATGAGGATAGGCTAACAGGATATTTGACCTTTTAACCAATTTCAAAGAGACATTGACTCCCTAACCTCCCCCAGCCCAAGACTGAGAAGAGAACCCATGTGATGAAATTCATGGGTCCAAGGCAAGCTTTGTGGTTTTTAATGCCCATACAGTAGGAAGTATAAACAGATGTAAAATGTATAATACTGCTCCTTAGCTTTGGAGAATTTGGTCCCTGAAACTAAACTGTATATACGACTGACAATATCTGATGTTATAAATATTGTTATAAATTTTACTTTATGCTACTGAGTATATAAATGTCATTGTGGCTGTTACCTTGTGATAAAAGGAGGAAGTCAGGTAACCTTTAACTTCCTCTGCTCTGTTTTATAGAGCCTCTGTTTTGGCCCAGTACTGCCTCAGTACACAGCAATGGACCCTGCCTATAGCACCAGATTTGGTTTCTGGAAACGCTAGAACAAAGCATCAGTTCATGACATTTTGGAGTTAGTTATCAAAGATTTGACTTCTTCATAGAGGTGGATTTTGATAAGCACCCACCGTCAGCTTTTAGATTTATCTTTGAAGATATGAGGAGGCTTCAGGGATGCCTTTGCTGAGAGAGGAGGGAGCCAGGTGAGACAATCTCTGTCTGCTCAAAACCAAGCCTTGTCTTGAAAGGAAAATCTGGACCATAGACTCTGGAGCCAGAACTTGAGTTCATGTCCCTGCTCTATCACTTACTACATCTATGACTTTAATGACTTTGTTTAACCTCTCTGGGCCTTAGTGACCGCACCCCTAAAAAATGGACACAAACACAGGGTTTTGTGAGAATTAAGAGTTCAAATATCTAGAGCATTGTTTTTCTTACTTCGGCTCTCATTATTATTTTATACCGAGTACTCTCACTTAGATTTGTCTCTTGGCCCAGCTCTCTGCCTCCCCATTTAAATAATGTAAGGTGGCCTGGATGGGAGAAAGGATGTGTAGAGGCAGAAAGAGATGTGATAAGATAAAGAACAAAGAGCTGCTTCAGTAAAAAACTGTGAGCTCCCCTGCCCCTGTTATATCTTGACAACTATCTGACATCTCACAAAAAGAAGAGAGGACTTCTTTCCTCTATGCAACATGCTTTCTATGGGCCTCTCTGTATCACTAGCCAGTGCTCAAGCAGCACCCAGCCATTCAAAGCGGAAGAGTCAGGTGGGCCCGGACACCTGCCAATAGGGGTAGTAGTGGGGTTGGAGAAGAGGAAGGAAACCGGATGCCACACCGTAAAGCTTTCTCTGGGTTGGAGCCCTCTTGAGACACTTCCAAAGGTAGGGTCTCCAAAACACGGTCAAAAACTGGGGGAAGGTTTTAAGAAGTTGTCAGAAAGGTATCAAATCACCAAACGTTTCTTGCTTAACTGTTACGCACCAGGACTTGGGCTGGCAATGGGCGACACAAAGATGATGGTGACGTCCCTGACCGCAAGTTCCTGTCTGATCATCCATGGGCCCAGATATTTTTAAGACCACGTGTGGCCATCAGCTCAGGCCCAGTCCCTCTGCGACTGCACATGAGGGGACCCATGATTGGGGACAACAAAGAAAGATGCCTGTAGCCGTTAGCTCCGCAGACGGAGATTTCAGATAGAGGATGCCATCCAGGGCAAGAAAATGAACTCTTTGCTTTACATTTACACTCGTGCCTGTTAACTAAGAGTCTCTGAAAATATTGATGACAAACGAAATGAAGTCCTGCTTTAAAACCCAACTGATCAATTACATATGGCTTAAGCCTTGAACTGCTCCTAATATCACCATTTCAGAAATGCCTTAATGTTCATGCAGACGAGAAACACAGCTCTTTCGCAAGAAGCGGGACTGCATTCCTTGGAGCCTATGTGTACAGTGAAGTAGAACGTGAACAAAACTCCCGGAGAAAGGCCAAGGGGCCGCGCTCGCTGCGAACGGGGCACACGTGTCCGTCGGTCCCGCCCCCGAGCCCCGCCCCATCCATCCAGATTGTACCGGGTCCGCCAACGCTCGCGAGAGCCCTCCTGGCTTCCACGTTTGCCACGTTCCAAAGGACCCAGACAGACTGGAAAGTCGAAGGCGGCTCGCGCTCACAGGCGGCTGCGACGCGCCCAGAACAGCCCCAAGTCTTCATGGGGTGGGGAAGCACGGCAGGGCTCCGTCCCTTCACAGGAGCCGTTGTGATTGGCTCTAGTCTCCGTCACTCAGCCTTTCGCGGAGGCGGGGAGGAGGCGGGGCTCGGGCGGGAAGGGGCGTGGCCGAGGGGGTGGGCGAGCCGCGCGCTCTCGCCAGGGGAGGGAGTCACAGGTTCAGCGCACGCGAGGGTTGGGCGCGCGCAGCCGGCACGCGGGCGAAAGTCTTCGGAGGCGCGGCGGACGGTGCCGAGACACAGGCGCTGCTGCAGGAGCTGCGGCCCGCACCCGCCGCAGCGCTCGCTGCCGTCAGCGGCCCTCGCGCCTCCGGTGTCCCGGCTCACTGAGGGACCCACCCCACCCCTCGCCGGTTCCAGTAGCGCGCGCAATGGCCCCTCGCAAGAACGCCAAGGGCGGCGGCGGCAACAGCAGCAGCAGCAGCAGCAGCAGCAGCAGCAGCAGCAGCGGCTCTGGCAGCGGCTCCGGCAGCGGCAGCCCGGGCGGGGGCACCAGCGGCGGCAGCAGCAGCCCCGGGGCCCGGAGAGGTCAGAGGCGTGCGGAGGCGGGAGTGCGGGGCCGGGGTCCGGGACCGGCCCGGGCGGCTGGCTTTGCGGTTCAGTCTCCTCGGATCCCGCCGTGCATCTCCTTCATCCTCCGCGTCGCTCCTCCTTTTGGCGCGGGGCGGAGGCCGCGCGCGGTGGGCCAGGCGGGCGGACCGAGAGGCCGGACGGAGCTGGGTCCGTAGCCTGGGGTTGGTCGCGCCGGGGAGCCCCTTCCCGGCTGATCCCTCACCTGCCTGGCGCAGCCAGGAGGGAGGTTAGTGATCTACCCTTTCTTTGCTGTGCGTGGATCCAAAGGTGGGAGGGAGTAAGGGAACCAGTTTACCTTTGCCGTGCATGTTTTGGGGAGTTTGGAAATGAGCCAAAGTCGGAGAAAATAAGTTCCTGCCAAACCAGGGTAATATTCTGTGTGTGTGTGTGTGTGTAGGGTGTTTGGGAGGGGAGTGATTTGAATGTTCTTGGCAATAATTTTAAATATTTTTGCTCCTAGGTAGCTTTCTTAACATGCGTTGTTGTTGCCTTGAAAGTATCATAGAATATCCTAGAATACTGGGTGAACCTCTCGATTTTTTCAGTCTTCCCTTTAACAAAAAAAATACACGTTGGCTATTAACCTTATTCTTCCATGTGCTTTACCCGGCAAAGAGAACAGTGCAGATGTTTTAAATCTGTTTCATCTCATATTTCAGCGGTTCTGTTTCTTTTAAACTTCCTTGGACTCATTTAGGATATTGTAACTGCAGTACACGTGTGTGTGAATGTGAGCCGCAGTTTTTCCTTTTTGAGATGATCATTTTGAAATGATAGAGAGTTTGTTTCCCGAGTTCTACAAGTAGTCATTTTATATATAAAACAAGTAAATTAGACAACTACAGTCATACTTCATATAACTATTTTTTTTAATAAGCACTTATCACCATGTGAAAGTTTCTTATTTTCTTGTGTATTGCCTTCTTGCTTTACACCCTCTCCTTGTTCATTCCTATTGCCAACTCCTAGAATAGTCCTGGACTTAATAGGTGCTCAATAAATATTTGTTTAATGAGTGAATGAATACATTTAAATGATGAACGTAGTGTAATTAAACTCATTGCACAAATTAACATTCTAAGAGTTAATATTTATATCGGAAATGAAAAAAGATACACACAATTTGAAGTTAAAAGACAGCATATTAATTCACCTTTGACAAAAGTAAATGTGTTCCTTTGTCACTTGTCCCTAAATTCCAGTCAGTTGCTTAAAGAGGCAGAAGAGTAGGTGAACTGTCTTTGGCAGCTTTGGCTCCCCTTTTAAAAATTTCTTAATGGGAAGATCCTCAACAGCAAGCTGGGAAACCTGATGAACAAGACTGTTGTTTTGTTAATGTTAACTGCTGTCAGAAGTTTTCTGTAGCTGTTTACAAGGGAGGCACATCTTTGTTCCATTTTACTCTTTGTACTCAGGGGTAGAAGAGGCCTGGTTGCATCTGGGGAAGTCATTGTATTAAGTAAGGACTATTACTGGGTTCCATTAGAGCGGGGGGTTGTGGGGAGTTGTGGGGGGATATATATTGTGTTCTCACCACCGCTGGTTCTTCAATCACTGAACCAGTTTTAATAGGCAGGTAATGAATATAGGAAATGTTACGACCTAAATTAATGTATTTTGACTTGCCTATTTAGATACTTTTGGGCTGCCACTCCTGTCCATATTTGAGGATCTGTGGCCTTTTACGCATTGTTCACATTGATTGCACAATTGTCACGAAAAGAAACGGTATGTAAAAGAGAAAAGTAATTGTATTACCAAAACAAAACATAACAAAAACGGAACACAAAACACTGAAAGAGTTGATATTGGAGTCTTGCATGTTACGTAATGAGTAGTCTTTTTCCGCAGACATTTTTTGTAGTAGTGAGTTCTGACTGTGTGCCAGGTAGAAGGCACTGGAGGTGGAAACAGGGATTCTTTGAGTCTTAAACAGTGTGAAAGTGTGATTGTTTGTCTTGTTTGCTTATATAGCGGGTTATACCTGGAAGATAAAGCCCTTTTTGTTGCTCTGTTTCTTGAGTCTTTGAGGTAGAGACGTTGATTCCCAAACCATTCTCATCTGCTGGGGAAATCACAGAAGCTGAAGAAATTTTAGCAGTGGCATTACCCTAAGGCCCATCTAGTTCCCTCTTCTAATTTTACAGATGAGGAAATTAATGCCCAGAAAAGTTGTGTAGTTCATTAAAGTTTGGGTAGGTTTTGGAAATCCAACTATTTAATGGACGATCCAAGACTAGAACTCAACTTTTCTGTCACTCATTCATGATACCATCATACTTGAATTTGAGGTTCTCTAATTTTTAAGATTTTATGGGAATTTTAGATTTGAAGTAGATTATCCCTTTCCCTCTGTAGATGATCTCTTCCTTTTTGGTTAGGTCTGTGGCATACCACACCAGGTTGCTTAATAAAAAAGTATGCTTTTTTTTCATATCCAGTTAAATTTGACTAAAATTAGGTTTGAAATAGTACTTTTGAAAATCTTAGTCTGAGAAGAAATGCACCGGCTCAAATAGGAAGTTTTTCGAGATATGTTGCATTGAAAGTCTGAAGTTGATGATGACATTAGTCATATGAAACATTATTTGTTAAATTTTTGTATAAAGGCATGGGGGAGAAGGACTCAGTCCTTTGAAACATTCATTTTAGGGAGAAAGCGATTATTTGGCTTTCTCTTTCTCTTGGTGATCATTTTGTTGAAAAGTGATGTTTAGAATTTAGGGAATTTATATAATGGATATTTTAAAGCAACTGCCTACTTTTCATTTAAGTCTTCAACTTAAACTGAAAACCAATAAAATGTCTAGTTTCATAAACTGAAAACCAATAAAATGTCTAGTTTCATACAGAACTCAGTTTTACCTCTTCAGTTTTACTCTTTAAAATATAAAAGAAACATGAGTAAATTGGACATCTTGCCTTTAACTTGCGTATGAAAATTTCACTTGCATGGCCAGTTGGGGCCAGGGGTACCTTAGTTTACATTTATTGATTGGAAAAGTTTTGGTTGGGAAGGATCTTGGTGACCTCTTGGGCTTACTTTGTAGTTCATAGACTCTGGTATGTGTAATGTTTTTGTTTAGCTTTTCCCTTTTGACTATCATTAAGTCTTTTCCTGTAGCTTTCTAACAAGTTAGAGAGATGTAAACATCTGTTTGTTCAAAAGTGGTTTGTCTAATAGTGTCAGGCTACTATGTTACACTTCACCAGTAGGTGTCACTATAGAATACTTTATCCTTTTTCTGTTGAAGTTTTGGTTATGTAATACTACTTAGTTTTTTATTTAATCAGTTCTGCACATACCCAGAACTATTGATGGACAACTGCTTAAAAACTCATAGGCGTTGCTCTCAAGGTCTTTAACAGCAGATTTTTAAATATAGTAGTAAGATTTTGTCCCTAGCAACCTTATTTATTTAGCTTATCTTTTTTGTTATTTTTAAGATTATTTATTTATTTGATAGAGTAAGAGAGATCACAAGTAGGCAGAGAGGCAGGCTGAGGGGGTGGGAAAGCATGTTCCCTGCTGAGCAGAGAGTCAGATGTGGGGCTTGATCCCAGGACCCTGAGATCATGACCTGAGCTGAAGGCAGAGGCTTAACCCACTCAGCCACCCAGGTGCCCCTATTTAGCTTATCTTGTTTAGAATTAAATGCATTCATTTTTTTTTAAAGGTTTTATTTATTTATTTGAAAGATCCTGAGAGCACAAATGGTGGGGGTCGGGGGGATGGCAGAGGGAGAGGAAGAAGCAGGCTTCCTGCGGAGCGAGGATCCCGGTGCCAGTGGGATCCCAGCCCCCACCTCCCCCCCATCATGACCTGAGCTGAAGGCAGACACCCAACCCACTGAGCCACCCAAGTGCCCCTAGAATTAACACATTCATATAGTATCTGTGAAACTTCTGCATTCACAGATTCATCTGATGGATACTAATCATTTAGAAATTTGTGTTTTCTTTCTTTCTACTTTCAGTATTGCTCAGACTGCTTAGTAACGAACAGACACAACACGGTGCAGATTGCATTCTGGCTCCCTTGAATGAAGAGGCCTTGGTGAAATTCCCTTTCTTTATCGATAGGCTGTTAGGTAGGGCCAGTCGGTTTATCCTCTGTTAGTCATTCTAGGACGAAGAGATAGGATGAAAGCTCCAAGAACAGTGTGCTGTTTTGTGTTCCTTTGAACAGCATTTTGCCCAACCTGGCCCAGATGATTTGAAACCAAGTACTAAAAAATGTTCTGAGGGAACTCTTGAACACATTTTAAAAAGACCAAACATATTAACCTGTAGGAGGTAAAAGGAAAGGTCTCTATTTTAGTCTTCTTTAAAATCACATATGGCAGAGAGATTACTAGAAAAGGAAAAATTTTCCTTTTCAGCTAATTAGCAGCAAAGTAACTTGGATAAATGCTCTTGTGGACTATCTACCTTATTTTTAGTCAGTACAGAAATTTAACCCCGAGCTCTCCAATCCTAGTAGAATAACCCCACCCCCAAAAAGGAATGTACTTTGGGAATCTGTTGACCTGGATTCATGTCCATTTATAAACCGTGTAGCCAGTCTCTCCAAATCTCTTACCCTGATCTTGGAAGAAGTCTTCTCTCATTTCATGGTTGTTATAGCCCTCAAACCAATTTTCTATGCCTTTGTGTTGACCTCAGATACATTCATTAAAGTTTTTCTAATGGCAAGGGTGAGTACAAAACTTCGGAGGACATAAGGGTGCAGAGCTAAGCAGGTCATTGCATGCCTGACATTTTTTTATGGTTGAAAAACAAATAATTTTGTTACATTCTGTTAGCCTATGTGTTGCAATTGAAATGGCTGCCCCAGCAGCCATTTCTACTATGTGTTTCTACTATGGCCTGGAGGACCACCTGATGCATTTCTGTCCACCTCTGAAGGCCAAAGTACACCATTTGTAGGTCTGTTATGTTGTTTTATTTTACTAGAACTAAGATACATTTTAGTCTTTTGATGCTATTTTTAATATGAAAATAGGTAACTTTGTTTGTGTCTTGGATACTTTTTGTCTCCTAAGTAGTTCCAACTTCATTCTGTACCAAGATACAAAAACTTTTTTTTTTCAAGATTTTGTTTATTTATTTGACAGGGGGTTTGGGGGGAGAGCACAAGCAGAGGGAGTGACAGATAGAGGGAGAGTGAGAAGCACGCACCTAGCTGAGCAGGGAGCCTAGTGCAGGGCTTGATTCCAGGACCCCGGCCTGGGATCGTGACCTGAGCCAAAGGCAGATGCTTAACCGACTGAGCCACCCAAGTGTACCTGCAAAAAAAAAAAAAAAAAAAAAAAATTATATTAACTTACCCTTAGTAAAACTGGCAGGTACGTAGAACCCATCTACAATTTAACCAGTCTCTGGGGAAAGTGTCAGCCACCTGTCGGGGATGTGGAGGTCTAAGGTTGGCTCAGATGTCTAAGGTCTGCTGCTCCAGGATCCACTCAGCTCTGCAGGCATGGGTGTAAGTGTGTCTGGGCGGAGATGCATGTCGGGTTCCTTTCTACAGTTCTGGTGATTTCTGCTAGAATACTAGATGTTTGTTTGTTTCTTTTCTGTATGCCAGCTGTAGAGGTATATTCTGGAGTCCCATGCTTTAACTTTTTCTCTTTCTTCTGGTGGTGTGGGGAGCTAGGGTGGTATTTTCTTGTCGTTCATTATTTATTTAAAAAAAAATTATTCTCCTGGAATGGGAGAGCTTAAGGCATTTGGCCTGCATTTGATACTTGTTTTCAAGGAAGTGTCTTACCTTTGGCTGAGGTGGTTATCTTTTAAGGGCAAGTCTCTGAATGCAGTTCAGTTCTGATCCCACTGATGACCCTTGAGGACAAATTTGCTGTAGATAACCTGTTAGACTCAAAGGAACATCTGAACTTACTTCACGAATACATTGTTAAAAAAAAAAAAAGTCACATAAGGACTTTTGAAGGGTTTGGACTGTTCTTCAGCCCCTTTTGAGATCCAGGTGGCTTGTCTTGGCATTCTGGCCGTAGTGTAACTGTCATCATCCACTGTAGATGCTCTCTGTGCTCTAAAGCGGGTAGGGCTAGTGAATCAGACAGGGCAGGGCTGGTGGTGGCTGTCCAGTTACAGCAGAGTGGAAGGCACTCTTGCAGGGCTTGGAGAAACGCCATTACTTCTCTCCCACAGATGTGCCTGCCCATTTAACCCAGTGACTCATTCTGTATGGAAGCCAGCAAGCCTCAGTCTTCATTTTAAAGTGAAAGAATATTGTTTGATAAAATAATATGGTTCCCTAATCGGTAGGGTGTAGACTCAGCGCAGTTTTGAAGTTATACTCTGTGTCTAACTTCTCTTTCTTATTTATCAGATCACTAACATACACAGTTCCCTCCCCTCCTCCCCATTTTTCACCCGTTTTAATTTCCCAGTTCCCGAAAAGATACACTGGGAAGCCCTTTTGGTCTTAATGTTCACATGTAAATTTTACTTAGGAGCAGTTAATTTTTTTTTTCTTACATGAAAATAAAAATGTGTGCCGAAAGACTTCTAGCCTTTAACTTCATTTTTCCGTTCTTTGAATCAAGTTCATTTGAACAGTTGTCCCTTTCTGAGTTTTAGAAATTAATTCATGCTTTTTTGTCAGTGAGCCATCTCTCTAACTTCTACAACTGTAGATTGCTATGTACTGTTCTTTAAAACTTTGTCTCTTTGAAATGTTGCATGTTTAAGACCCAGCCACTGTCCAGGTGAAGAAATAAAATGTTGCCAAATTCTTGGTTTCTCCTCTCCTGCAATATTCCTTCTCAGCCACTCTTATACGATTTGTGATAATTATTATCCTGCACTTCCTTATAATGTATAATGTATAGACACCCAAGTGATGTCTATTACATAATGTCACATTGCAGGTTGTATAACTAGGGGTGATTTGTGTAAGCGTAACTATTGTCAAAGGCCGTTTAGGTACAAGGGCTTAGGAAGTGTATCTATATATACCACTTGGCTTGTTGAGTTTTCTTTTTGCAGACACTGCTGCTCTGAGCAATCTTGTGGGTGCCCATGCCCTTGTGTACGTTCTGAAGGGCTTTTCTGGCTTGGAATTGGTGGTCATAAGAAAGCATTTCTTCAACTTCACACGCTCCTGCTGTCTGTGTTGTCGTAGTAGGTTTATGCTTCCTCTCACCCAGCCTACAGCTCCTTTTTGCTGCCACCGCATTACCAGCACTTGCTAAGGTTTAATATTCACAGGGTTAGTGGGTGTGATGTTGTTATCTTGTGGTTTCAACTTGCATTGGCTTGATCAGCAGTGAGATTACTCCCGAGAATAGCTATTTTTGTTTCCTTTTTTGTGAGTTGCCTGTTCATTGAGCGTGTCTATTTTTTAGGGGTGTGGTGGTGGTGGTTTGGTTTGTTACGTGTTTTTCGTTTTGATTTGTAGAATTTATGTTCTATATTCCGAACCTTTGGATTATTTGTAGGGTGAAGGGCTTCTCCCAATCTGATTATTTTCCTTGTCATTTCCTACAGTATATTTAGTGGAGAATTTTAAGATTTTAGCATATTCATATTATAATTTTTACTTTATGATTTGTACCTTTGTGCTTTAAGACATCCTTTCCAAAACAGAGATCATAAAACATTCTCTTATTTCCTCTAAAATATCTTAAATTTTGTTTTCTCACATGTAGATCTCTAAACTACCAGGTGTACATTTCATTGTATATATTGTGGTCGTAAAACCTTCTCTTACTTCTTCTAAAATATCTTAAATTTTGTTTTCTCAATATAGACTCTAAAGTACCAAGTGTAGATTTTATTGTATATATTGTGAGGTAGAGATCTAATTCAATATATTTTAAAAACAGATGATGAAAATTTCCTGTACCATCAGTTGAAGTGTCTTCTTTACACGCTAATCTGCATGTATCATGTATTATGTATAACTCTTATGTGGCTCTGTTTTATTCCAAGCATGTAGGAATCACTCTACAGCATATTTGGTCAGGCAAATCCTCTGCCTTGTCTTGTTATCATTGTCCTTGATGTTTTTGGACCTTTCCTTGTGCATGACTATACCATTTAGCATAAGCATATCAAGTAAGTTTCATGAGAACTGTTACAGGATTTTGAGTGGAGTTGTATTGAATTTGTAGCATGATTTGGGACAAATATACATCTATAAAACCAGGTCTTCCTATATGTGAACATAGTATAATTTCCTATTTATTTAAGTCTTATCATTAATTTTTGTAATTTCATCCAAAAGGTACATAGATCTTTTGTTACATTTAGCCTGGGAAATTATGTATTTACATTTTTTTTTGTATTTACATTTTTTTTTAAGATTTTATTTATTTATTTGACAGAGAGAAATTACAAGTACACTGAGAGGCAGGCAGAGAGAGAGAGAGAGAGAAGGAAGCAGGCTCCCTGCTGAGCAGAGAGCCCGATGCCGAACTCGATCCCAGGACCCTGAGATCATGACCTGAGCCGAAGGCAGCGGCTTAACCCACTGAGCCACCCAGGCGCCCCTGTATTTACATTTTTAAACAAGTATTTTATTATGAAAAATTTAGAATGTGCACCTGAGTTAAAAGAATTGTATAATGACCGTACCACTGAGATTTTGTAGTGGTTAACATTTAATAAATTTGCTTCATATCATATCAATCTGTTAATTTGTTCTTTATGGGTTTCCAAGTAAGTTGTAGATATCAGTATACCTCACTCCTAAACATTTACCGAAGTCTGATGTTAACTAGAGCTCAACATTTGTTTCTGGGTTTGTTTGCTTTTTTTACCCCCTGAGGTAATATTTGCATACAGTGAATTGCACAAATCTTAGTGTATTATTCTCAGTCTTTATAAATGTGTACATCTGTGTAACCCAAACAACCTGGTAAGATAGAGAATATGTCTATCACCTCAGAAAACTCCAGTCCCTTCCTTGCCACCACCTCTGCCATCAGAGGCAATTATTGTACTAAATTTTTTCACTGTAGATTGTTATTGTCTGTTTTGGAACTTTGTTTACATCTTTTTTGAGTCAGCAGATTTTTGAGGTCCATCCATGTTGCTTGTATGAATATCTTGTTGTGTTTGTTGCCAAGTGGTCCATTGTGTGACCAGAGCACAATGTTTCTCTGGTCTTTTACTGATGGACACTTGGGCTATTTCTAGTTTGGGCCTATTACAAAGAACATTCTATGAATATTGTAATATTGGAGATTTCTTTCTTTTTTTTTTAGTGGATATATGTCTTAATTTCTCTGAGTAAATACCTAGGAGAGGAATTACTGGGTTATAAGGTAGGTGTTTGTTTAGTTTTATGCAAGAACTGCCAAATTATTTTCCAGAGTGGTTGTACAATATATATTACTCTTCCACCAACAGCGTGTAGGAATATAGTTGTTCTACATCTGTACCAACATTTAGTGTTGTCAGTCTTCTTAATTTTAGCCATTCTGGTGGGTGTTAGTAGCTTCTCATTGTGGTTTAAAATTACATTTCCCTGATGACTAGTGATGTCATGTAGTTTTTCTTCTGCTTATTGGTCATACATATTATCTTCTTATGCAAGGTTTCTGTTTACCTCTTGCCTATTTTTTATTGTCTTTTTTTTCCATCTTTTTGTTATTGAGTTGTAGCTTTTAAATATCCCAGATAGAAGTTCTTTTCAGATAGATATATGTATTGCAAATTTCTTCCAATATATAGCTTACTTTTTTCTTAATAGTGTCTTTTGAAGAGCACATATTTTTATGTTGATGTTTACTTCATTTTTAATGGTTTTTGCTCTCTTTATCTTGCTAAGAAACTGCCTATTTTCTTTTTTCGCCCTATTTTCAAGATACAAAACTATCCTGTTATACTGTTTTTTTTAGAAGTTTTGGGATTTATTATTAATTAATTAATTAATTAATTTTTGAGAGAGAGAGAGAATGCACACAAGTGGTGGTATGATGCAGAGGGAGGGAGAAAGTTTCAGATGGCCTCCATGCCTAGCCTGGAGCCCAGCACAGGGCTCCATCTCACGATCCTGAGTTCATGACCTGAGCAAAAGTCAAGAGTCAGACCTTTAACCAATCGAGCCACCCAGAACCCTCTAAATTTTAAATATCTTTAAATTCTGAATATTTGGGGGCACCTGGGAGCCTCAGGCAGTTAAGCATATACCTTCGGCTCAGGTCATGATCTTAGGGTCCAGGGATGGAGTCCCACGTTAGGCTCCCTGCTCAGTGGGGAGTCTACTTCTCCCTCTCCCTCTCCCTCTGCCTCTTCCCTTTCACCCTGCTCATTTTTGTTCTTTCTCAAAAAACAAAAACAAAACAAAAAAAACCTTAAAAAAATTCTAGTTATGGGGCACCTGGGTGGCTCAGTGGGTTAAACCTCTGCCTTCGGCTCAGGTCATGGTCTCAGGGTCCTGGGATCGAGCCCCACATTGGGCTCTCTGCTCAGCAGAGAGCCTGCTTCCTCCTCTCTCTCTGCCTGCCTCTCTGCCTACTTGTGATCTCTGTCTGTCAAATAAATAAAAAATATTAAAAAAAATTCTAGTTATTTTTAGACAGAATTTTTTCTGATTTTATTAAAGTGAAAAGTCTTTAAAAAATAGGCTGGATATTCTAATACCTGTGAGAAGGTAAACCATTTGGTCCTGGTGATGTGGCTGCGTTGGCTTGGTATGGTGTCTATTTTCCTGCTTAAATGGTAATGACTAGCACTGGATTCATTACTTTGTTCAAAACTGAACTGACTCTCTTCATGAGTCATAGTGCTTGTTTTCTGGAACTTTCAGGTTTATTTGATTATTTGATGGGTTTTAATGGCTCAGTCTCTTTAGTTGTAACCAATAAACATACTTGGAAGTCTAGGGTACCTGACGTAGATTTGAGTGAACAGTTCCTAAATGGCTCTGTGTCTCCTATGAAGGTACTAGTAGATTTATGTGCCAAACATTGATGTGCCGTGTGTTTCCATTTCCATTTTGTTCTGTTAAATTACAAAGGTAGGACATCTTTAAGGTGAAATTCATATATGTGAAGGTGCAAAGCAACTTGTATTCTTTTCTTCTTTTAGAAGTGGTATGGTATTTGTGCCAATAAGTCCCCAGCTACTTTTTCAAAACCCTCTTGTGACCACTGAGACATTTAAGATGACTGAATCAGGATAGAGTAAGGTTGAGTAAGATTGGGTAAGATAAAGAATTGTTCAGAGCTCAGGTAAGTACTGATTTGGAAGAAATTACTTGTATTTGAGATCTTCCTCCTCGGTTGGCCCTGCAACAACGTCTTGCTGTCCTCTTTGTGTTCTTAGTTGATGTTTCCCTGTGTTTTCAGTACTAGCTATTTAAATCTTCAACTCCTTGAGCTCAATGCCTTACTTCTTCCCATTGAATTTTGACAGATGACTTCCTCTCATTGTTTGGAGAAATCAGGGACATCCTTCAAGAGTTTCTCATCTCAGGGCACCTGGGTAACTCAGTTAAGCAGCCAACTCTTGATTTGGCTCAGGTCCTGATCTAGGGTCCTGGGGTAGAGCCCCAAGTTGAGCTCTGCCCTCAGTGGGATGTTTTCTTGAGGATTCTCTCTCCCTCTCCTTCTTCCTTTCCCTCCCCTCTTGTCCACCCCCCCCCCATAAATAAATAATCTTAAAAAAAAAAAAAAAGTCTTGGGGCATCTGACTGGCTCAGTCATTTAAGCGTCTCTCTTTTGCTCAGGCCATGTTCCCAGGATCCTAGGATCGAGCCCCGCATTGGGCTCCCAGTTCAGCAGGAGGTCTGCTGCTTCCTTTTCCACTTCCCCTGGTTGTGTTCCTTCTCTTTCTGTGTCTTTCTCTGTCAAATAAATAAATAAACTCTTAAAAAATAAATAAAATTTTAAAAACGTCTCTCATCTCATACATCACATGTGGGGGTTTGGGGTTTGATCTCTGAAGTTCATGACCTTGGGAACCAACTGACATGAGGCTGATTTTTGTGCTCTCCCCCCGACCCTGCCCTGAGTGGGGAAACTGGGGTCTGGGGCCTAGGATGGCTGCAAAAGCCAGTACAGTTGAGAATCTTGACAAGATATTGCTCTAATTGGCATATGAGAGAAAATAAGAACTGAGCTCATAAAATATATCTTTAATGTGTAGTTCAGTACAGCCCCTTTTCTTTCTTTAGACTGAGGAGGAGGCCCAGTAGGGTGGACCGTGAGTGGAGAGGAGCCAGTACCACAGATAGAAAGAGTGTAAAATCTTGGCATTCGCAGCTGTTATAGACCTCTGGGCCCTACCAACCTAAGAGAAAAGGAAAGGCTGGATCAGGAGCCCTGGGCTGCCCAAGGGAGCCCTCACTGGTGTGTCCGTACCATGTTCTCACAGACCTGAGCAATCACTTACCCACCCCTGAAAACCCCTGTTCTCTACCCCTTTTCGTAGCCGGTTCCCCTTTCTTTAGTTTCTCTCATTTAATGAAAAACAAAACAAAACCCCAAACCTCCTTCTACCCTGCCTCCTCTACCCAGCCAAATATCACAAATGAGTAATATGGGCTCCTCTTTTTCTCTCCTTCCCTCCAAGTCTTTCTGGTCAGAGTCGACAGAGACTACATTAGCCCTCAGATCTGCTGGGCCCTTGTTCCTTTTCTTTGCTCCCAGAAGAGGACGGTCTTCCCCAGGATTCTTTGCTGGGCCCTGTTCTAACCCCATGCTACACACTCTCCATAGCTATAACTACTGTCTGTTGATGGCTTCCAATGCTTGGTATTCCTCCTGAGCTATAAACTTAACTGGCATCCATAATGGTAGAGGACAAACCTAGCTGCCACTTAGCAAGTGCCCACTGTATGTCAGACATTGTTTCTTTAGCTCAACGTTTAATTCTCAGAGTTCTTCTTGACCTCCTCTTTTTGTGGGTGAAGAGATGGAAGCTGAACTTAATTGATCAGAGATCGTGGAGCTAGTAGCAGTGGGAACTGCAGTTGGGATCCCAACCCTTGACTCTAGAGCTCCTTCAGTTGAACATTTTTAGATTCTTTCATTGTTGCTTAGGTTACTCCAAACTGGCCCTGTTTCATCTCTCTGTCACAGCCACCTTTATAAAGTGGAGATGAGGTCATGCCCTTCTCTGTTTGAAAACCTTGGGTGGTTCCTCAGGACTCAAGATACTGTGTAATTCTGTAGCATGATCTAGGGACACTTCATGATCTTGCCCCTCTTACCCTCTCTAGCCATTTTCTGCCTCCTTTTCTATGTTTATACTGATTAAGCCATATTCAGCCACTCTCTGAGGCCTCTGACTGTACACATGCCGTTTCTTCTAGGACTGCTCCTTGCTTTGTCTTTTCCTGCCCGACTCCTAAGTATCCTTCACCATTTAGCTCCTTCGTTAGTCCTTCCTGTTCTCTCTCCGGTGTCTTTCCATACTCTGGGCTCTGTAACCCCCATGCCCCTAAGCACGAGGTTCCGTAGCATTCTCCGCATATCACTATTTTAGCATCTTCATTCACTTATTGGTTCCTTCAGCAAATGAAAATGTATCAGGTATTGGACAACAAAATATCAGACTGGACTGGACCCGAGTGTTGGCTCTGCCACTTCAATAAAGGCATCAAACCTCTCAGGATCTTTAACTTTTCTCCATCTTTATGGATGACTGTACGTGCAGCATAGTTACAAAGATTGATATGAAGTGTCACATAGTAAGCACTTCATTAATACATTTATTAAGTATGGTGATGGTGATATTCCTGTGAACAAAACTGACATTTCCTCATGGACTGTAATGATCGGTGGTCTTCCATTCTTGCTTGATAGTAAGGGTAGCATCTTTGTTAGGAACAGACACCAGATTCAGACTTCCATAAACAATTAGGACTTTTTTTTCATTTAAAAAGATGCGATACATTGATTCCAGACGTGGTATGATCAGTGGCTAGAAATGTCTTCAGGAACTCGTGTTCTTTCTGCTTCTCTGCTCTCGTTCTCAGCGTCCATGTCACCTTGAGGCTGGTTTCTCTCCTGGACCTAGAGCCAGGATGGTAGCCAGAGGCCACTGGGAATGCAGGCTTCCTTGTTCATGTCCTGTGGAAGAAAAGAGAGAAAAGAGCCTTCTTTTTCTCATTTGCTCAGAGTAAGAGTCTGTGCTGCTTATTGGTTTCAGCTGGCATAGGCCTGTGCATCTCATCTGCCACTGGCGGTAGGGAGATGAGCATGATCGTTTAGGACTGGGCTCGGCATTGCCCCTCAGACACAACTCCTTGGAGCTTCTCAGTTTTGCTGCCATAGCTTGGAGCAGCCTCAGATGGCCGTGGAAGCAGATGGACACAACCGGCGTCCAGTAATGCTTTATTTGTGGATGTGAACATTTGAGTCTCAGACCATTTTCTCCTGTTAATAAGTTTCTGTCTTTGATTTCTCTTCACTTGATCTTCTCTTCTCTAAATGTTCATAAGCCGATGGTCCATGCAGAAGTGGGAGATAGGCTGTAATTTGCTTTCCCTGATCAAGAGTAAGTGCTAGGGTTGAGAGAGTTAGTTTCAGTGTTTGTATAGGCAAGCACCATGTTTTGGTTTGTTTTTACCTCTACTGCTTAAGCGATTGTCAGGACATAGTATGTACTCAGTAAATATCGGAATGAATGAGCACAGGTAAAAGTCTTCCTTCCTTCCGGTAGATCAAAAGGGCACTGAGGCTAGAGGTGGTGTTTTTGTGTATTCTACACTGCCTTGAATGTAACGAGTGCTTACATATTATGCACTACATGGGTGGATTTTTTTCCCCACCCAGGTTGATGTTTTGGGCAAGAAAGCAGATAAAAAAATAATTTTATTGACATCATAAGTGTTGGTGCTGAAGAAACAGCAGAATTATTAGGATGTGCATACTTTGTTGATGTGGAGAATTACTGACATAGGTCAGGTCCTTTAATAGGTCCCGTTGAGGCTCCACGCTCATAGTTTCTACATGGTAGTAGCTCTGTCCACGGAAGCTCCTCTCATCCCTCAGGGTTCTTCTTGGCCGTTCGTGCATTCTGACGGGGAAGAGGGTTTGGCAGAAGCAGCCATTCTGTTTGTTCTGTATTTTGTGAAATTGGAAAATTTCTCTCTACTTTGTAAGATACTGATTTTCCCATTACTTGGATTTTTAGATATGACTGAAGGATAGGCCAGAATGATTTATGTGAACAATGAAATTCTACTGAATTTTTGTTCCCTTTTTCCTTTTTCTTTTTGATAGTGGCTTTTAAAATTACTTTGGAAGAACTATGAATATTTCCTCCATAACTTAAGATAAGGTTTTGTCAGTTTTGAGGGGCCTGGGTGGCTCAGTCGGTTAAGCATCCAACTCTCGGTTTCAGTTCAGGTAGTGGTCGCAGGGTCCTGGGATCAAGCCTCGGGTAGGGCTCCCCACTCAGCATGGAGACTGCTTTAGATTCTCTCTCCCTCTCCCTCTGCACCTTCTGCTTGTGCTTTCTCTCGCAAATAAATAGAATCTTAAAAAAAAAGATAAGGCTTTGCCAGTTTTTTTTTTTTTTTTTTAAGATTTTATTTATTAGGGAGAGCTTGCATAAGCACGGGGAGGGGCAGAGGGAGAAGCAGAGTCCCCACTGAACAGGGAGCCTCACACACTGCCTGACTCCAGAACCCCAGAATCACAACCTGAGCTGAAGGCTGATGTCCAACCAACTGAGCCATGGAGGTGCCCCCAAGGTTTTGTCAGTTTCAATTAAAAAATAAAAATCGATGAAGTGAACAGTGCTAACATTTATAAAGATGATTTCAGAACAGATTGTACCTTACAATGTTGTATCTTTAAAATTCAAGATTATGATTTTTCCCAAGTGATTATTTTTACCTATATGGAATGCATACCCTAATATAGTACTTAGCAGAGTGAATTTTTGTTTTGTTTTCATTTGATTTTCTCCTCCACTGGGGCTGTGAGCTAAGTGGCCTCTCTGGTTCATTGCTGCAGCATAGGGTAGGGATTGCAAGAGTATTTGTTGAATAATGCATGTTCAGATGCATGTGGAAAATTGTGGAAGCCTATTAAAATTTACCATCCTGTGATTTTTATTACTTTGTGCCTTAAAATTCGTATTGCCTTATAGAGCTAAAAGTGCTTTGTTTTGTGGATCTGAATTATGTTGACCAGAAATGTTCCATTTAAGGGCAATACTTTTATCCAAAATGGTAATAAAAATATTCACTCACTGGTCCAGGAGAGACCCCACCTGATTGGAAGGACAGCACCTGTCAGGCATACCTGTGCTTTCTGCCTGAACATCAGTTTCTCTATACCTTGCAGAGCGTGGTGAGACTTTAGCCTCTTTAGTTAGTCTGATCTTCTTGGGTCCTACTCCTGTGGGCTGTCAGCAGCAGAGTAGTTTTTTATGGAATATCGCCCAAAGAGCAGTATTTGAAAAGTGTTCTCTGCAGTGCCACCTGAGCTCAGGACAGTGGGGTGTTTGGTGACTTTTTTTCTGGGCGGCCTCAGTCATGGGAAGGGAGTGCATTTGTTGAAGCTGGAGCTGTGGAAGTGATTGTGGAGGGAGTTTAGAGCAAAATGGGTCAGCAAGAGGAGAGTTACAGGACATCTCTGAACAAGTGATGAGATGACATTGACCATCACTTTGGTTTTGTACTGGGGCAGGATCAGGACAGCATGGACAGCCTTGGAGTGTGGGGCCGGGCAGCCAAATGATGAAGCTGATGGGGTTCCAGCAGTATGTGCACTGAACGCTCCTGTCCCTCACCCAGAACCAGCCTGTCCACCACCTCTCTGTGGTTTCGTTTGGTTTTTAAAATGCTCGTGTATGTTACATTCGCTTTACCATTTAGATGGGACAAAGAATAATTTATATTTTTAGATTTTAGTGGGAATTTCATGTAAATTGTCCAGTGAAGTTAACAAGTTAACAAGTTAACAAGGGCTTCCTGCGTACCAAGCCCCATACTCAGTGGGGAGAGAATAGAGCAGAACACTCCAGCACCAAGCCACTGGGAGTGTTGCTGTCCTTTGGGCTGCATAGCAGTATTTGTTGAAAGAACAAGCTATGCATGATCAAGGAGGAGGGAAAAGGAAGACTAAAATGAGAATGATCTGAGGCTTTTTAAGACTCAAATTTACAACTCCAGCTGAAGTTTTCTGGGTCATCAGCTTTTGGGGAATCATGAATATTGGAAGAAATGGCAAAGATACCTAAAAGATAAATGGCCCATTCCATTAAAGAAAGGTAGATTCAGGGCCACTTCAACTGATGTCTCATGACAACCTTAGCAAATTCTCATATTAAAAATTATTATTATACTTTAAGATTTTACTTATTTATTTGAGAGTACAGAGCGAAAGTGAGAGGGAGAAGTAGACTTCCAGCTGAGCAGCGACCCGGATGTGGGACTCGATCCCAGGGCCCTGGGATCATGACCTGAGCTGAAGGCAAACATTTAACCGACGGAGCCACTCAGGGCCCTAAAAATTGTTTTTAAGTGCATAGCAAGGAAAGCAATGAAGACTAAGGAGACACTGTAGGTTTACTAAGTGCAACTTGTTTAAAAAGGAAAACAAAAATTAATTGTGCATTTAATACGGTTTCTAGACTAAGTGGTCAAGATGAAATGTTGATATTTTTCCTGACTTCATCAAGGTATTTAACACCATCTCTGAAAATCTCCCTGAGCGCAAGATGGCGTAACATGGTCATATGATATGGTTTGAATCACAGCCGGACTGTGGAACAGTTCCCACAGAGCTCTGACTTTAATGGGCTGGTGTCAACTTGAAGGGAGCCCTGCCCGCTTAATGCGGAGTGAATTCATGGTAGTACCGCTCTGAGGGGACGCGAGTGCTGGGAGTAGGGAAGGCACACTGCAGAATGGCCTGGCTGGGAAGGTAGACTTTAACAGTTCGCTCGCTTTTGCAAAGTGAACTCACCCTTGAGGATGAGGGGGGAGAGACTTGAAGTCGTAGATACGGTATCTTGGTTTGTTTTTGTGTGTGTGTGTGTGTATGTGTGTGTGTGTGTGTGTTTAAATGCTTAGTATTTTGTTTGGGTTTTGGTTGTTTTAATTGCTTTTAGTCTCAGAGGGAGTTGACCCGCACGATATGCCTGACAAATAAGAATCCCCTTCAGTGTTTGTGTTCTCAGTGACCAGAGTGAGGGAGGTGAAAATCCCATTGTGTTG
Organism: Mustela erminea; assembly: GCF_009829155.1. Classification (NCBI taxonomy): domain Eukaryota; kingdom Metazoa; phylum Chordata; class Mammalia; order Carnivora; family Mustelidae; genus Mustela; species Mustela erminea. The sequence continues at coordinate 14,277,016 of NC_045629.1, read as the reverse complement.
GGTGGGCTGTGTCTGGAATGGTGGCTTCAGATGGGGGGAAGGAGGCTGCTGTTAGGGAGCCCGTGATGGCAGACTTCTCAGAGGAGGAAGAGCTTTCTGTGAGGCCTTTGGAGGAGGAAGGGGTGAAAACGCTGGGGCTGGCTAGTCTGGACTGTGGGGTCCCCTTTGGGGACATCTCCATCTCCCTGGCTTTGAGCAGCTTCTGGGTGGTAGAGGAGTTAGGTTTATTCTCCTGGATGCATTTGAGGCAGAAACCGGTGGAAACTGGCCTGCAAGCTGATGGAGGTATGTGAGCAGAACTTGCATGTGGGAGACATTGAGTAGCAGCATCTTTCTCTTGGGTTTCCATTAAGTTTGAGACCAGTGACCGGATTCATGTCCTTTTCATTACCACTTCATTTAGGACTTGACCCTTAGCTCCTTGGATCTTCTTTTATAAAACCAGTTTATTTTTGTTTTTATTTTTATATTTTTCTTTCTGTTTTGAACTTTTAAACCTATATAACAGCAAAAAGCTTCGTACATTGAAAGACTTTTATATTGTTTCTTTGGATTTACCAGCTGTTAGCACTTTGCCATATTTGCTGTGCAGTTGTGTATTTATCCATTTATCTTTTTCTCTCTTGTTTTTTGGGCATCTTCGAAAGTAAGCTATGGTCATCAGAGCAATTTAACTCACTTAACTACTTCCTCATCTATCTCCTCTAAGTACAAGGACATTGTCCTACAGAACCACAATAGAGTTCTCCAACCCAAGAAATTATGTAAATACATTCCATATTCAGATTTTTCTAGTTGTCTCCAGAAGCATCTTTAAAACTTGAAGCCTTTGTTTGTTTACTTGCTTTTATTTACTTATCCAGAATCTAGTCATGACTTAACCTTAGAGTTCTTGACATTTTGAATTCCTAGCCCTAACCCTCTGGAGCATCTGGTTCTTTTTTTTTTAAGATTTTATTTATTTATTTGACAGGCAGAGATCATAAGTAGGCAGAGAGGCGGAGAGAGAGAGGTGGAAGCAGGGTCCCTGCTGAGCAGAGAGCCTGATGCGGGGCTCGATCCCAGGACCCTGGGATCATGACCTGAGCCGAAGGCAGAGGCTTTAACCCCCTGAGCCACCCAGGTGCCCCGGGAGCATATGGTTCTTTAGGACTAGATTGGGCCTGGACATCTGTCTTTTCCTAATTTTTTAATATGAAAATATTCAAACCTTCAAGACAGTTATAAGAAAAGCTCATTTAGATTCACCAGTTGTTAATATTTTGATACCTTTGTATTCTCTATTTGTCTCTCTAGAAAAACACATCATTTTATTCATTTTGCTGCTGAACATTTCAAAGGTAAATCGTAATACTTTACCCCATAATACTTTAAGTCGTACTAATATCCTTCAACTTTTTTCCTAAGGATGAGGATATCCTCCAACATAGTCAGAATGAATTTATCACACTTGAGAAATTTAACACCGCTTTAGTACTGTTACCTAACCTAAAGTCCATATTCAGATTTTCCTAATTTATTCCAATAATGACTTTTTTTTTTAAGATTTTATTTATTTGACAGGGAGAGATCACAAGTGGGCAGAGAGGCAAGCAGAGAGAGAGAGAGAGAGGAGGAAGCAGGCTCCCTGCAGAGCAGAGAGCCCGATGTGGGACTCGATCCCAGGACCCTGAGATCATGACCTGAGCCGAAGGCAGAGAGGCTTAACCCACTGAGCCACCCAGGTGCCCCTCCAGTAATGACTTTAAACTGACCCTCCAGCCTACCTTTAAATTCTTAATGTCTATTTTACATGCAGATTTGTTCCATTAAATTATATTCCGCCCCGCAATGCTCATAGGTAAACTATATGCCTTCTCTGTAAAACGTGTTGCCTTTTGTGATTTTCTAAAGATTTTACCATGTATTCAATGTGAAGATTACAATAAAGGGAAATTTTTCGATTTCTTCAGTGGTCTGGTATTTTAAATTTGTGGGTCATTAAAAGTTGGGGGAAACAAATACACTGGTAAACTAGTTTTTGAAAAAAAGTTAAGGGGTTCAAGTGTTGGGAGGGCTGTCAGGTAACAGAAGAATTAGATAGAACTAGCTTAGAATTTGTTTTTGTGACTCATAATAGCTAATGGAGACATTCCTTAAAATTATCAAAATTTCTTTTGCTTTTACTTGCTGTGATACCTACCCTTAAGCGACATTTAGTTGACACCGTGTCTTTGACCTGGTCTTTGACTCTGTGACCTTCCTCCTTGCTGGCACAGTGTTTGAGCTAGTGACACGGCTTCTGTCAGTGATTGTCACAGGTCCACAAACTGGAATAGATGTCCCATTTCAGAATATGAAGCATGGAGCCCTGTTAAAGTTTAAGTTAGATTTTCTAGTTTGGTAATAAGTAAAAAAATAAAATTTTGATAACATCAAAATTAAAAACTTTAACCCATCAAATGAATAGGAAAGTCATAGCCTGGTAGAAAATTTTCTAACACATAGATCTGTTAAAGGAAAGGTATCTAGGAAATACAAGGAACTCCTACAATTCAATTTGAAAAGGCAATAAAAAAATAGGCAAAAGATTTGAACAGACAGTTCCCCAAGAAAGGATAAATGGCCAATAAGCACATCAAGAAAATGCTCAAACGTTGATCCTTAGGAGAATGCCAATTAAACCATAGTGAGATACAACTGCATACTCACCAGAATGGCCAATATTAAGAAGACTGACAACACCGAATGTTTTGGCAAAATCCTAGAACAAAAGAACTCTCATACCTTCTTGGTATGTATATAAAATGGTAGAACCACTTTGGGGAAAGATCTGGTATAATGCTGAATGTACACGCGGGCTGTGATCCTGCAATTTCTAGTAATTTAACCCAAGTGAAATGCAGGCGTGTATTTCTAATATGCAGTCAATAGTCTTGTATAGGAATATTCCTAACAGCTTTCTTTGTAATAGTCCGAAATGGGGAACAGTCCAGATTTCTGCCAATAACAGAACGGCCTGATAAACAAAGGAATGCTACCCAGCCACAGAAGAGAATAAACTGCTACTACACAGAACGCACTTGGTTCCCAGGAACATAAAGCGAAGGGAGGGAAGCCTTACACAAACAGGGACATATGGTGCCATGCCATTTTAAGAAATTTCAAGAATTTTTTGACCTACAGTGAAAAAAAAGAAAGGAAAACAAAGAGGCTGCCTCTGGGGTTGGGGTTGGGGGGAAGGTGACTGGAAAGGGCTATGGGAGAACTTAGGAGTGGTGTTAATGTTCTGTGTTTTGACAGGGATTTGGGGTACACAGTGTGTATTTTTGTGAAAACTCGGAATGTACACTTAAAATTAGAGCATTTCATTTCATATAAATTGCACATTAAAAACGATAAAGAAATATTAAACTGCAGTTTATGATATAGAAGCTGAAGTACTTAGGGGAAGTGAACCAATGTCTGCAGTTCATTTTGAGCTATGTTATACAGATAACATAGGCTCGTTGATGGGTGCAGGGGGGTGAATGGACACGACGTAAGCGTTGTAATAAAATGTTCGTGGTAGAAGCCAAGTTGCTGTATATGGGTATGCTTGGTAAAATTCTCTCAGCTTTCTTGTGTGCTTGAAAATTTCCATAATAGAACATTGGGAAATGACTCATATGTTGTTTTTTGAGGCATATGAAATAGCCATTTGGGGGGGCGCAGAGTGGTCAAATACTGGCAGGTGTTCATGGGCTGCCCTAATACGTGCATCCACGTTTTGTAGCTGTTGCATTTAGCAGTCTTTTTCTGACAGGGTGATGATAGACAGTGTCATTTTCTTCTAGTCCTTGTGCTTAGCTGGGCTAGATTAGTCCGTGGGTGGCAGAGGCTCTTGACTGTCTTTGGGGCCGATTCCTTAACATGCCAGCCAACTCTGCCTGTTCTAGTCTGTTTGGTTTATATCAGATCTCACTTCCAAAGCGGAGTTTCTTATCTATTAGCAGTGAGGCAAGAGGGCCTCTCTCTATGTGGTCTGCTTTGGGGCAGTGCCCTCTTCTAGTTTTTTGGCCTATAATTTTCCAATAATTTGACTCTAAAATCCGTATGTTTTGCAGTTTACACAAGAATCTACTGTATTTTGTGCTAGGGCTTTCATATACCCCTTCCCTCTCTTCCCATTTGCATCTATAGGACACTTTATCATAAATGTTGAATTGTTTTGTCCTAGAAGTGGAAACTGGTGAGGAAGGACACCTTTGGATCTTTTGCTTTCTAAAGTGGTTAAGGTCAAAAAGCCTTTGGGGACACAGCTGCAAATCAGTTGTGGTCATACCTGTTGGCTTTGTGACCTGGTCTCATTGCCTCACCACTGGAGTTAAATGAGTGGGACTAGGCTTTTTCTTTTTCATGTTACTCTTTTTAGTTTTGGAAAAAGAACTTTTTGTTTGTTTCCTTGAACAACTTTTCACTACCTCAGAGTTTCTGAGTGGACACCACAGCTCAGTTTTCTTTATACCTTCTGCTACTTCCAGTTCAGCAGCAGACTGTCTCATTTTGAACTCCATAGTAACTGATCACCACTAATAACTCTTACCCACATACAGATGACCGATTAGCCAAGGAGTGCTTTTTCCCCCAAGTGTTTTCTCTTTCTCGAGTCCTCTGTAGGGAGAACTGATTAAGTTGAAAGCACTAACCTGTTGGATGTGGTGGGGGGAATGAGTTTTGGAGTTCACTACCATTTATATCATGATTTTAGCATTTCACTAATGGACCTTTGGGAAATCACAGATCCATAAGATGATTGATGGACCTGTGTTCATCACTGCTGAAAAGAATGACTGAATCCAGAACACAAACACAGGTGTACCTGGAACAGTGGTTCCTCAACCTGGGGTTCCAAAGAGTAATAAAGGTTCCAAAAAATAAAGGGAGGCTGTTATAGATAGTTGTGGCTCATATTTCACTTTCCCTTACACTGGTGAAAATGTAAATGACTTTCTCAATTTCGTTTTACTAAATTGTAATACCCTTTGTCATTCCCTTAGCCACTCGTGTCTTTTCTGTATGGAATTAGTCAGGAGAGCAGTGTGAGGCATCTGACCATGGGGCCAGGTGCATGGGGCTGCAGCGTCCTTCCAACTTGGGCCTTCTTATGTTCAACATAGGTGACAGTCACCGAAGATGGATCAGTGAGGAATTTTTCTGACACAAAGCAATGAATACTTGCTTGTAGACCAGTTTGAGTTCATGACCAGTGTTTGGTGAACACTGAGCTTCTTTTTTAATATTTCTCTTAACTATTTGTAAGTCTTTTCCTATTGCGAGTTCGTTTTAACATAACTCATGGAGATGGAGAAAAATTGAAGTGACGTGGCATTTGTTGGACTAAACTTTGCACCCTTATTTCTCATGTTAGCAGAAAGAGGTTTGATTACTCATAATAATCAAGAATTTGAGAAGTTTATGCATTTAACAAGTGTTTATGGAATTCTTACAAGGTATAAGGCAAATGTACAGTAATCAACAAGGCAGATGCGGTCCTTGGCTTTATGAAACTTGCATTCTGGAGGAAGAAAGAGATTTAAGAACTAAATACCAATGAAGTAAATTTAGGAAGAAGTACATACTACCATGAGAGCATATTAGAAAGCGCTCTCACAGGAATGAATATACAATAGAAAAAGGGTATTCTCTTCAACAAATGATGTTGGGGAAACTGGACCACTTTCTTTCACTGTACACAAAAATAAACTCACAATGGATTAAGGACCTGCCCTGAATGTGAGACCTGAAGCCGTGAAAATCCTTGGAGCGAGAACAGGCAGTAATTTCTCTGACGTTGGCCATAGCGACATTTTTTCTAGATATGTCTCCTGAGGAAAGAGAAATAAAAATAAAAATAAACTTTAGGACTACATCAAAAGAAAAAGTTGCTGCACAATGAAACAGTCAAAAGAATGGAAAGGCAGTCTGTGAATGGGGGAAGGTATTTGCCAGTGACATAGCTGATAAAGGGTAAGTATCCAGGATCTATAAAGAATTGATTCCATTCAACACCCAAAAAACAAATATTCCATTTAATAAAAAGTGGGCAGAACACTTGAACAGACACCTCTCTGGAGAAGACGTACAAATGGCCAACAGACACATGAAAAGATGGTCAACATGATTCATCATCAGGGAACTGCAAATCAAAACTACAGTGAGATCTTACTTAACCTCATACCTGTGAGAATGCCTAAAATAAAAAACACAACAAGCAACAAATGGTGGTGAGGATGTGGAGAAAAGGGAATCCTCTTGCACTGTGTGGGAATGCAAACTGCTGCAGCCACTCTGGAAAATAGTACGGAGGTTCCTCAAAAAATTAAAAATAGAATTACCCTATGATCCAGTAATCACACTACTAGATATTTACCCTGAAAGTACTAATTCAGACGGATATATGTACCCCAGTGCTTATTGCAGCATTATTTACCATAGCCAAACTATGGAAGCAACCCAAGTGTCCAATGATAGATGAACGGATAATGAAGATGTGGTATATGTATATAATGGAATATTATCTAGCCATGACAAAGAATGAAATCTTGCCATTTACAATACCATGGATAGAGCTAAAGGGTATAACACTAAGTGAAATAAGCCAGTCAGAGAAAGACAAATACCAGGTGATTTCACTCATATGTGGAATTTAAGAAACAAAACAAACGAGCCAAGGAAAAGAGAGAGTGGCAAACCAAGAAACACTCTTCATTATAGAGAATAAATTGATAGTTGCCAGAGGAGAGGTGAGTGAGGGATGGGGGAAATAGGAAATGGGGATTAAAGAATATACTTAAAAATAATAATAATAAATAATAAATAAGTATAATAAATAAATAATATAATAATAAATGTAATAAATAAATAATAAATAAAATGATAAATAAAAAATAAAAATAAAAAAATAAATTAAACAAATAAGAATAAAAATAATAATAATAAAAGAGAGAAACAACAGAAAAAGAAAATGCTGTTACAGTATTTTGGGAGGGTTCCTTGAAGAGGCGGGATTTAAGCAGAATAAGCAGGAGGTAGTTAGGCTGGGGAAAAATATATGGTGTTCCACCAGTGTTGATGTTCAGGAAGAGAGCATAGCCTATGCAGAGACCCTGCGACAGGACCAGAGTGGGGTGAGTTTTTTTGTTTGTTTGTTTTTTTGTATCTGGAACTTAACGCAGCTACAGGAAATGACACAAAATGAAAGCCAGAGTGTCAGGCTGGGGCCTAGTCAAGGCTGTGGGCTTGTAGACCACATCAAAAGTTTTCATTTTATCCCGAGAATAGTGTGAAGTCATTCAGGGGTTTTTAGAGGGTAATGATATAATTGGATTGGAAAAAAAAAAACATCGTGGGCGTACCTGGGTGGCTCAGTTCGTTAAGCATCCAACTCTTGATTTCGGCTCTGGTCATGATCTCAGGCTCGTGGGATGGAGATCTGTGTCAGACTCCGTGCTCAGAGGGCAGTCTGGTTAAGATTCTCTCTGTCCCTCTGCACCCCCACCCTGTGCATACTCACATGCGCACGCTCTGTCTCTCTCAAATTAATAAATACATCCTTAAAAAAAGAAAAAGTATTGTGGCTGATGAATGGAACAATAAAGGTATGTTAAAGTATTGCGGTAGCCTAGGAAATGATGGTAGTGAGGATTTGGGCAACCTCAGTAGAGAGGCAGAAAGACGGGTGATTTGAGACACAGTTTCCCATTTTTTTATGTCATGGCACGTATAGATGGTTTTTTAAAAAGTATCATACTGTGGTAAATAGGCAAGGATAACCCAGGGGCTGAGGGGAATTTGTACTCTGGCATAGTTGTAACCCATTTGTGTCAGTGTGATGGCTGCATCAGACTCTGAGAGTTGGGTGTTTGGGAAAAGAGGAAGAGAATGAAGTCAGGGATGAATCCCAGGTTTTTTGTTTAACCAAATACTTTGGTTTGATGGAAGTGCTTCTGAGATCTGGACAGCTAGAGAGGAGAGGGGAAAGATCGTGGGTTCAGTTGTGTTTATGCAGAGTTGAGTTTCTGTTAAGTGTTCAGATGGGATATTGAGTGGGCAGATATTCTTCTTTGAGGAGAGAATTTAAGCCATGTGGAGGGTGGCTCAAAGTCATCTAAGGAGATGGCATAGGACCAAGGCATACAGAATTTCCGCATTGAAAAGTCAACTAGAGGAGACTGAACTAGCAAAGGACATTGAGAATTAGAAAGGCCAAAAAGGTAGAAGATATACCAGATGATTCTGAAGCAATGAAAGTCAAGGAAGGAGAATGTTTAAGGAGGCAGAAGTCTCCTGAGAGGGCAAGTAAGATGAGGACTGAGAACGTTCCATGGGGTTCAGTGACCTGGAAGTCATAGGCATGACGTCAGAGCAACTGTACTGTGCAGAAGCTAGTGCGGGTCATGGGCCACCAGAAAGTGAAAGCAGAGAAGTAACAGCTCTGTTGAGAATGTCCTCTGTGACGGGGAGGAGAGAGGACAGGGGTAGGCTCTGGGCTTGAGTGGCTGCGGGTACAAGAGAGTGAGAAGATGAGCAGAGTGAGGGAGTCAAGGGCTTGGGATGAAAGCAGAGAATAGAGGTGGTGAATGGAGGTTAGTGATGGTTGGCAGTGCGGTGAAGGGTTTCCTGCTGAGACTTCTGTTCTCTGTGATATAAGAGGCGCTGGCATTTTCTGAGTATGAGAAAATAGACTAGGGGCAGAGTTGTTGGAAATAGCCCTTGTGGAGAGCAGGAGAGTGAGTGTTCTAGAGCCTGGGCGGGATTGACACGCAGCCCTGACGGCTGATTGGGGTTGGCTCCACTGTGTCTGTGCGTGACTTCCTTGGGTGTGCCTCGCTGCCCTTCCAGTCATAGGGAGGGAGAATAATGGAGTTCTTCCAGGGAGATATGGCGGATGGGAACCCTGAAGGGATAGAGGGACAAGGGGTTTAGTGAGTCAGGGAGTGATTTCACTGATGAACTGTGGACTCTTAAGATGGATATGGAAAGATGTAAAGGCAGGAGGCAAGGAGGTATTCAGAAGAAGGTCGAAACAAGAGAATTACAGGATCCAAGAAGAAGCTGTTGAGTAAACCAACTGGACAAGTGGGAGGGTTATGATCGGAGTGGGTGTTTTTATCCTATGTATCACACATTCGGCACAACCTAAATCTTCCAGCACTGAGGGGGGGGCACTGTGTTTAAGGAGATTTTTACTCACTGTGTGCTGAGTTGCCTTTTGTTATGTCTGTAATACTGGCTATTTAATATTAGGTTTCAAGTGGTAAAAGTTGCTCATGTTTGCTTTGGAGACTATACATACATGAAGAGGGGTATGTGTGTGTATGTGTATTTAAGAAATACATTTTTGGTATCTTACAGTACCCTGCAGTTCTCATGATGGGGTCATGCAAACAGACCTATCCTAGCAGGGTTGCAGGATCTGTGAGGATGATTGTACCAGGAAAGCTAGAGATATTTCAGCAAGGATGAAGATATGATTAGGAAGGTGAATTGAGGTGGGTTTATAAGAAGATCCACAGTAGGGATATAAGAGTGAATGGTGGACAGAGGATGGAGGGGAACAGGATCACTGGAGATGAAGGAACGGAAGAGAACTTGTCATATTTGCCACACACCACCATGTGGTGATGGCTAGTATGGAGGTCAAGACGTCACTGAGGGGCAAGGGCACTGGAGGTTGTCCATGACAGTGACGAGGGAGGGGGAGGGCAGTAGAGTTGGATGGCATGGGCCACAGACGAGCAGGGTTTTGTTGTTTTCTTTTTCAGGTGGTAAGGAAGTGATGGTCTAGAAATTGGTAAAAGCAAGAACTCTTTTCCTCCTCTTCCAGACCTTGAGAGTTAGAGCTGCACCCGATCACCTGGCTGGGAACCTGTTAGATATGCACAGTCTCAGGCCCCACTGACTCAGAAGCTCTGGGGGTGGGCTCACACTCTGTGTTGTGGCAAGCCCTCCAGGAGACTCCAGTGTGCTGGTGAGAGCCATTGCTGCCAGTGATAGCTTGCTTGGGTGCGGGGAGGGAAGTAGTCAGTGTGACCTGTGAGCTGTCTGATGGGTTTCCCCTGGTATGTTTTGGAAGCAGATAGAGATTGGACTTAGTATACATGAGACTTGGCTTTTCTGGTCTCCAGTGACGTCAGGCTGATAATAATAGTTTCAGAGCACATGTTAGATGTTTGGTCTTTGCCTGGACCTACGAACTTGCTATTAGCCCTAGCAGTGATTACAAGGACTGGTTCATTTATAACTTTACTTGTCATTGCTAGGGTTTTAAACACACGATTCACTGTATGCACATGTATTTATTTTTAAACTTTTCATAAACATCTCCTGTCATAAAAATAAATTGTTATTCTTTAGATTTTATTTATTTGACAGAGAGAGCGATCACAAGTAGGCAGAGAGGCAGGAAGAGAGAGAGGAGGAAGCAGGCTCCCCACTGAGCAGAGAGCCGGAAGCGGGCTTGATCCCAGGACCCTGGGATCATGACCTGAGCCAAAGGCAGAGGCTTTAACCCGCTGAGCCACCCAGGCGCCCCAATAAGTTGTTATTCTTGTAAGTGGTAGTTACAATTCAAAATTTCTTTTTCTTCAAGGAATGTGATTGATTGAATGTTATTTCAGATTTATCCTAATCATGCTTTCTAGAATACACAGCTGTGCCATTATTGTGACACTAAGGAGGGAAAACATTTTATGAAAAAACTGCAAAACTTGTAAAATGTGAAGGAGAAGGTTGTGTAGATGTGTGTGATTTGTCGAGGGGTTATCACTGGAGCTGTGTTAAAAGGCCTCAGGGATGAGGTGTATGCGGATTTAGTAGGTGTGACTCCTGTCTCAGTTCAGCGTTGGCCACAGACCTGTAACTGGGATGCAGCTGGCTTGGCACAGGCCAAGGGAGGGAAGGATGGGAGGGAAGGAACCCCAGCAGCTTGGGCAGCCTGGAGGCAGGCTGGCCTCATGAAAAAGAGCTGGGATTGGAGATGTGGAGGCTGTGTGTGCGTCCTGTTTGGTTTGCATCATTGGTTCGAACCAGTGATTGGTTCATTGGTCATGTGTTGCCTGGATGAGTTCAACAAACATTGATTTCGCATGCCCGATTTATGCCAGGACACATTTTAAAGATGAGGAAGTTGAGGCCCCCAAATTTAATGTCTTCCCCAAATTGAAGTTAGTGAAGAAGCCAGGAATCGAATTAGGTTCCTTAAGTCTGAAACGGGCTATGGCCCTCCCCCGTGTGAGTATAGTGGCTTGGTTTCCTGTGGCCCAGGGACAGGTCTCTTGTCACACACCCTCTCTCTGAAAACAATAAAACAAAGGAAAGCCTCCAAAATACTAAATTTGCATGATGGCAGTCATCTTAAATCCCTGTCAACAAGTGAGCCACTATCATGTAAGTGTTAGCAAGCCCTAACTTCAGCAGGACAGATCTTTGAGGACAGGAAAGGGAAACTGGAAATGGCTTTTGGTCAGAGGACACCTAAGACACTTGTCAGTTTTGTTTAGTTGGCCCCGATGCCTTGTTTGCTCTGTTTCTAGTCAAATATTGGGACCATACATTGCTGACTCCTCTTCAGACCATTTAAATGTTTAATTTGCAGGTGAAGCGTTCAATTTGACCGAAAATATTAAACACTCATAATAAATAATTTTGGAAGCCTGCTACCTTGCTCTGGATACTATTTGTGCTTAATTAATTATATACACTCATCAGAGCTCTGATGAATTCTGTGAACGGCTAATCTTAAATCAATGGATTAATGTTGGTAGCACTGGGCTGGTTTTATTTCACAGAAGGGACGATTTGGAGTTAGGGGTGGAGAGACCTGGAAAAAATCAGAATGTAGTTGCACACTCTCTTTCCAGTACCTTCTCTTGACGTCCTGTTTCCTAGATCACTGCTGTCATGCTAAAGGATTTCTTCTTTCCCTGTCCCCTCTCGCTCTCCCAGCCTCCCTTCCCGCCCTCCACGCTTTCATTCTCAGCTCCCTCTCCCTCCTTCTCTAGTGAAATTTCTTTTTTTTTTTTCTTTTGCTGTTGGAGGAATTAGACTTGGGATGGTAATGTCTGCATATCAGAATTCTGAAAGCATTAATTAATTTCTTACTATTTAGTGTTCTGTTTCACTCACACAAACTAAGTCATGGTCTTTTTCATGTAAGCATTTGATTAGGTTCTGAAGGGCCAGATCAAGCTGGTCCTGGGCATGGGGCCACATGTTACAGCAAGACTTGTTTCAGTTTTGAATGATTTGGTCGTTGGGCTGAAACCATTGAAGACGGATCCCAAGAAAACAAAACTGGCGGCACAATTTGTTCCATTTCCTTTTCTCCAAAATACTTTTTCTTTTTTGGGGGGGGTTTGGGATTTGGAAGACAGGACCAACCAAGAGGAATCCCATAAGTGGGAGAGAAAGGCTATTGCATTGTTAGGAGCATTTCAGCCTGAGTGATTAGCAGTATTTGGCCATGAGGAAGAGGCCTCTAAAAATAACTGGTGAGCAGAGTTTGCAGTCAGGTCCAATTTCAGTTCTAGAGGCCTTGCCTGTGGAGCAGTTGGCCAGGCTCAAGCTCTAGTAGGGAAGGGTGTTCGGCCTGCCTTATACCTGCTGATAGCGCTCTAGTTTTTGTCTTCCATCTGTATTATTCATGGATTGAAGCAACCAAAATGGCTGAAGGTAAAGGCGCATTTTTATTGTTTGGGTTAAAACTGGTTTAGGATCTAGCTGGCAAATTTTAGCTTTATTTTCAGTTGCGCACTCTTAAAAATATTTTTGGCTAAGTGCTTCGACCACATCTTCTGCATTTTCTATTTTAAACTACTGGAGACATGAACTTCTTATGGTAGCTAATTTTTTCATGGAGTAATCTGTCTTTAATCTGAATATGTTTTGGTGTCTTAAAATATCTTTTCGTATATTGTACTATCAGAGACTGCAGTTTACAAACTTCAGAAAAATGTACAAGTGGCCTTCCCTGGTTTTATAATTACAGTGAACTTAAAGAATGGTGTGTATTCAGATCTCAGGTTATAGGAAATTTAAGGCCTGTGTGAGTCTCAGCCTATATTAGCGAGCACATTTAATTGGTTTAAGCAAAGCTTGACTCAGACTTTACCATATGTGGAAACTGACCAAATTTTTGTGAAGGGGGCGTTCTGTGAGAAGTAAAGACAATAGGATTTTATTTTGTTTTTGTTTTTAAAATGTAATTATTAACTACAAATGTTCTTTAACAATGTGTCGAATTTACATTTTTTTTCCCCCTTACTTTGTAGGGTGAGAATCTCTTTCCACTTAATTGAAAGTAAGCTACATTAGCTCATTATGGTTTTGCTTTGTTTTTCAGTTTGTTTTGGACTTTTTATATTTGTTTTTATTTGTCACATTAGATAACCTTACTAGATTGGTAGAAACTGCCATAGTTCTGTTGTGGTGTATATGTTCACAAGCAGAACACCATCTCAAGACCTCAGATTTCTGTAGCCTTCCCATCCTGCTCATTATGTTGAAATTTTATTTAAGGAAAAAAAAAAGATGTTATTCAGACAGCTTCCAACTCTCAGCTGCCTAAGTGGCCACTGGAAGGAGTCTATTATTAGTATAGAGAATATGAGTATTCCTGCTCTGAACACTGGTGTGAGTAAATGGTTAGAATGGGTCACTTGACTGTTCTGATAAAGTACTTCATGTCGCCATGATGAACAATTTGAGATATGTATCTTGAGTTCTTTTATAAGACATTTCTCCCCTTTTCTGAGGATTATATAATCTGTGTAGTGAGTGAGGTAAGATAGGCAGTACTTCTGACTTACTGTTAACAGTTCTTGACTCCCAAATGCTGACATTTTGAACATGAAAAAATAATCAGTTTGATGAGTTGCTTGACAGTTTTTGTGCCTTTTTTTTTGTCAAAATTTTAAAAGTGTGGGGTTTATGTATAAATACAAACTTACCAGCAGAACTCAGACATGGTTGATTTGTAATTTAGTTTGTTGTAATCCAATTAAGTAATTGACTACCTCCTGTTCAGGTGCTGGGGTGTATCTTCTCTTTTCTTTTTCTTCAACCAAATGAATAAAAGGACCTATTGTCCCTAGCCCACATTTTGTAGAGAGACACATTTCATTGCTCACTGTGGTAATTTTCTGTGTTGGGTAGTATGTAACAACAGTTTTCTGATTTGGAGGTCATTACTTCTGCTGGGTCAACATGGAGAAAAATGAATCGTGTAGTTCTTGCCATATTCTTAACCCCGTTTAAAAAAATCTTCCTGACTAATCCCTAGGACTACGGGTCAAATAATGAGTCAGAAAATGAAATGAAGACTCTTGGTAATTTATTCTGATCTTGGGAAATAGGGTTAACTGCTAGACATTGCTCCAGAATATCTTTGGAACAAAGTACAGGTTTAAGGTTTGCTTAAGGTGTTTTAAACTCTTTTGAAATGTTTATCTTGTTATGCTTTTTTCAGTTAATTGGACAGGAAATAATCTGCCCCTTGGGACTAGGTATACCATATATACAAAGTGACACATCACAGGAATATTATTTGGTGTCAAATAAAAAGTTCCCCTAACAGAGATGTCTTGGGAAAGAGTCCTTTCTATAATTTACCGTTTGTTCCTTTGTGGAATTAGTAAATATTAACAGCAATAAGATGAATAATACTAGAATGACAATTTATTTGACATTAGAAAGGATAGATAAAGTATTGCTAATATTTTCATATTCTAGCTATTTACCCTTCTGTTGACATTCATCTTTTAAAGGGATAAATTTGTTTGGTAAATAGTACTGTAAATGAAAAATATTTCTAAGATTTATTATACCTTTTTTGCATTCTTAAACAGTTTAAAATAATATTTTAATGACAGACTCAATCTGAAGGTCATCATTCCCTTGTACTTAAGATTACTTTAAGGGCAATTTAAGATTATGATCTTTTACTTTTTTTTTTTCTTTAAAGATTTTATTTATTTGACTGAGAGAAACATGAGGAGAGAGAACACAAGCAGAGGGAGTGGGAGAGGGAGAAGCAGGCTTCCTGCTGAGCAGGAAGGTGGACATGGGGCTGGATTCCGGGACCCTAGGATCATGGTCTTAGCCAAAGTCAGATGCTTAACAGCTGAGCCTCCCAGGTGCCCCAAGATTATTTTAAGGACAGTTCGAGGTTTGCCTACAAGCATCAGTCATAGTCACCCCCTGCCATTTAAGTTTTTAAATTCTTTGCTCTTGCTGCTGGTTTTCATACCTCCTACGGGCCTTCCTTCCAGCAGCAGCACTTTGTTGCTTGAACTCCTATAGGTGAGGTTGTCTTTAAGGTATATTCTTTAGTTTTGTGCAGTACGTTAGTATACTAGATCAGAGTTGTTAGAATCATGTCTAAAACAAATGTAAGTCGATTCTAGGCAAAAGTATATTCTTTACTGTGTTTTGCTCCCCTTCCTCCCATTCCTGGTTTCTGCTATGGTGCATGCATTTATGTAACTTAAATTAAAAAAAAAGAATTTTTGGTATTTGGTATTGCAGGTCCATAACTTAGATGAGTATTTGCTGAACTAATTTGGATAAATGAGTCTTCCCTTTTGAGAATTGTAGAAATTTTCCTCTTCCATTTCTGCTTTAAGAAAGAGAAATGGAGATAGACTTGAACTTTGAATTCAGATAATTATTTTATTTCATTAGCTATTTCATTACAAGCTCATTTTAAATTATCAATCCATATTTGGAGGTTAATAGATATTCCAGAAGGCATTTTTCTTATTATAATTAGTATTCTATATAAACAGGTATGTATGCATATATTTATATGCTATATAAAAATAGGGTGGTTTTTTTTTTTTTTTTAATGTATTTCATAGAGGCAAGGAGCAAGCACGAGTTGGGAGGGCAGGAGTAGAGGGAGAGAATTTCAAGCAGACTCTGTGCTGAATGTGGAGCCAGACCCTGGGCCTCTGTCTCACGATCCTGAGATCATGACCTGAGCTGAAAGCAGGAGTTGGTTGCTTAACTGACTGAGCCACCCAGGCACACCAGAAATAAGGATTTTTTTTTTTAATACAGCGTTGAAAATTATCTCCTATGCATCAGCGTTTTAACAAATTAAACCCGTAACATTGCTAGTGAATCTGTGGTGCTCCCCTGTCCCCATTTTTTTCTTTTAATTTTTAAAATTTTAGTGATGCTCTGTATTGTTCTTATAGTTTTTATGCTCAAGACACATAGAAGTATTGGAAATCATCATTTTCCCCCATTGACATTGCCAAAGTTTTCACCCAGTCTCCCCCTCCCATGGCTGTGTTCAGATACTGAAATAGTGAAGCCTGTTTTAAGTGGATTTAATATGCGACATTATAATCTATGCCCAGTAAGAACTTTTTTAATGTAAACATTATGATTTTGTGTAGCCAGCTTTTAGGAGACTGCTAATAATAGATCTTACTAGAAACAGATTAGATGGTCATATGTTATTTGGTAAGTATTCTTTTGTGAATTCACCCTATGACTATAAATCGGGCCCTTTTTGATAGGTCTGTTAATATTTAAAGAACATTAGAAAGAGAAATTGACTTTTTCGTTAAGAATGAAATTTGTCTTAGTCACATTTTTATAGACTTAAATATAGATATTTAGATAAAATGTATGTATTTGAGTGTGTATACGCACACATCGACTCATTCTCAGACTGGTTTATTTTTTATGACCCCTTTTGAAAAGTTGAACTAGTGATTTGTTTAAAAAACTTCATATCTTTTTAATAAGAAGAATTTCATTTCATTTTTTCTTTCTGAAGATTTGGCAGTATAGTCGCTTTGAGTCACTGAATACTATGTACTCATAGTAATAATACTCTGTATTGAGAGCTGGATTTAGGGGTGAGAAAGTGGATTCTAGATTAGAGCTAGTGAGCTTTGTCAAAGTCATGTAATTTGGCCCACTCACGTGGGTCTGGGAACTCGGGACCAGGGAAGTCAGGGTTAATTCCTAGTCCTACCCAGCTTGTGCCTGGGACTTGGAGTAAACCACATAATCCTTTTTCTATAAAACAGGGATAATGATTCTTGTCCTTACCCAGTGGTTCTGAACTAGGCAGCACCCTTGTAGGGGACACTGGGATGAGTTTCAGAGTAATTTTGTCATCATCGGGGAGCTACTTAGCTTCCAGACCCGAGGAAGCCAGGGAGGCTGCCCTGCAGTGTGAGGGACAGTTGCACTGGATAAAGAGTTGTTCCGTACAGACATCCAGAAATGCACTCTTGAGATACACTGACCAGCCTCTTGTGAGGGTCACGCACCGCCACGCACGTGGGAGCACTTTGAACTACGCAGGCACGTGCTCAACAAAGAGAAGACAGTGTCCTGCTCTACCACCTCCTTGTTAACTTTTCCTTTTCTCAAAGTGCATTTGGGAATATGACATATCCTTCGAATAACATTATGTTCCCTTTCAAGAGAAATTTGAATGCAGTCGTCCTTTCTTTTAAAGACAGCGTGGATCATTTTCTGTCAGTTTCACTTGCTTTCATTATTTTTGTTTACTTTTGGCTGAAGAATAGCAAATGTGATAAATGATACTCAGTGGACCACAGTATACAAAGCTGCGTCCTGCATTGAGACGGATGGTGAATGATGAGCCTTTCCTGCTTCCTTAGGTCCCAGTGGGTCTTGTAAAGGAGGAGGACTTATGGACTATTTTGCTTCTCTTCTTCCCTCATCTCTATTTCCTATAAATAGTCTCCTTCCTTCTTCTCTCTCTCTCTGGCTAAGAATATGGAGCCATTTTGGGGGGAGATACTTTCTGTGGCCCTCAGCAGGCTTTTTAAGGTTCTCCAGAAACTAAATGGGTCAGAGAAAAGGATGTGGCCACATTTCTTTGTGACTTCATGAAGTTGTTGATATGTGCTGAACTTTGGAGGAGGTTATATGTAAAGAAGTTAGAAGAAAGGTATACATACTACATAAAATATACATATTAGGTCAACCTTTATTTAAAAAAAAAAATTGTTCGCCAATGAGTGCTTTATTTTTTTTTTTCATTACTTTTGAGTCAGAGTTTTATATGTGTGGTGTTGAGTCTGAGTAGAATCGCTTCTTTTTCAAAATCTTTATTTTAGGGGCACCTGGGTGGCTCTGATGGTTGGATGTCCACATTCAGCTCAGATCATGATCTCCAGGTCCTGGGATCCGGCCCCACATCGGGCTCCCAGCTCCGCGGGGAGTCTGCTTCTCCCTCTCCCTCTGCCTTTCCCCCTGCTTGTGTCCCCCTCCCCCGCCTCCCTCTTTCAAATAAATAAATAAATAAATAAATAAATCAATCAATCAATCTTGGGAAAAAATCTTTTTTTTATGTAACATGTTTTGAGAATTAGATTGAAAACTGTTTTTGAAATGATTTATCATTGTAAGTACTTTCTGATTACTGGAGAAATAATTCAGCAAAAAGAGGTGTTCAATAAATGTCTTCTTTTATAATGACATTGTTTGTTTTATTTTTAAACAGAGACAAAGCATGGAGGACACAAAAACGGGAGGAAAGGAGGACTTTCTGGAAGTTCATTTTTCACATGGTTTATGGTCATTGCATTGCTGGGCGTCTGGACTTCAGTAGCTGTCGTCTGGTTTGATCTTGTTGATTATGAGGAAGTTTTAGGTAAGGATTTTGGTATTGTTTCTTATTTGAGTTTGTAAGCATGAAAGACATCCTGTAGTAATCTTAAAAATTTATTATTATTTTCGGGTAATTTCTTTAGCCTTTCAGTTCTCAACAGTGCAGGAACAAAAGGGGATGTTATCAGGGTTCCCTGGGAGTAGTGGCTTTTCAGCTTCTTCGAACATAATTTGTAGTAAAAATAAAAAATTAGTATTTATGTATGTATATCGCACAGAAAAGTTTTATCAAATAGTGCTTAACTCTTAGGAAATGCAGTACTGCATAATTTCTGTTCCATTGTATTGTATTATGAATTTTAAACATTCATGGGCCACTGACTTTATGTCAGGACCCAATTTGCAAGACCCTACCTTAGAGAGCATTTAGAAGCACACCCCTTTGTCTTTGTTGGAATGAATCAGTGTGTGTGTGTGTGTGTGTGTGTGTGTGTGTGTGTAGGTGCTTTCTGTATGCTGTTGAGGAAGTTGCCATGCTTTTTTCTGATAGTTATCTTCCTTTCTCCTATTTTTCGTTTTCTCTCCCCATAATCACTGCAGTTTTTCATGACTTTTTACATTAATGATTCTTTACCATTTTTGGAGTCATACTTTGAAGTCACAGTCTTTTTTTAAAGTTGAGATAAAATTTACATAACGTAAAAATCAACATTCGTAATATGTGAAAATGTACAGTTTATTCTTTTTAATATATTCCTCATGATCTAATTCAGAATATTTCCATTACCCCTCTTCCCCTCTCCTGGCGGACACTGATATACTTTTCATGTCTATGATTTTCTTACTCTTGACATTTCCTATAAATAGAATCATACAATATGGGTCCTTTTGTGTCTGCCTTTTTGCATTTAGCATATTGTTTTCAGGGTTCAGTACTTACTGCATTTTACAGCTGAATAATATTCCATTGAATGGATACACACCACATTTTGCTTATCCATTCATCAGTGGTGGACCTTTGGGTTCTTTCTACTTTTTGGCTATTGTGAATACATGGTCTTCCTCTAATGATCCAGTGAAAAATATGGGCCCTGTCACTGAAAAAAAATGCACGCTCCTCTAGATATACCACGTTGCATCGAAACCCACCCTGCCTTCCATAAAGCCTCTGCACTTCTGCTCTAGATGTTAGGTTACAGCCATCTTTCGGTGGGGGGAGACAAAACATGCTGTTGGATAATCCGCCGTTGAAATTTTTCATTATTTCTTAAACAGGAGTGTCTTTGGATAGAGGATAGAGTAATAAAGGAAGAATTTTAGTTCAGAGACAAACTTCTGAGTACAAATCTGTGCTTTTGTTGACTTACACAGTGCTATGTTGCTAGGGAACGTCTATTAGACAAATGAAGAGATTTAAAGTGTTTGTACTTTTAAGGGCAAGTTAACAATTTTCATGTTTTTACATGCACGCAGCCAAAGCAAAGGACTTCCGTTATAACTTATCGGAGGTACTTCAAGGTAGGCTATTAGAGGTACATTTTAAGTCTACTTATGTCGGTCTCTAAAATCTCATCCTTATTCTACTAATTTAGTTATTCCCTGCATCTGAGAAAATAGGTGGTATAGGACCAATGTCCCCCTTTGAGTTTGTCAGAAAGTATGGTCTTTTTAATGTTACTTGAGCTCTCTGCTATAGATCGCCTCCATTTGCCAATCAGCCCTTCTTATTTATATTTTCTTAGCCACAGAAATGATAACTTCCTTATCTCTCTGTTATTATAATTATTTTTATTTTTAATTATTTACTTATTTATTTTTTTAAGATTTTATTTATTTATTTGAGAGACAGAGATCACAAGTAGGTAGAGAGGCAGGCAGCAGGTAGCCTGATGTGGGACTTGATCCCAGGACCCTAGGATCATGATCTGAGCCAAAGGCGGAGGCTTTAACCCACTAAGCCACTCAGGTGCCCCTTTATTTTTATTTTTAATGTGTATGTGTGTGCTTTTTATACCGGACTTCTACTTTGCTAGTTAACTATTTTCCTAAGTATAACGAGGGCTCTGGGAGGGTAAAGATTGCGCATAGCCACTCTACTTCACAAGTTCTGCCTGCTCTCCTGCAGTGTCTTAACTTACATCTTATTAAAGAGTTGGGAACAGTGCCGCAGATTGGTTTTTTCGTACTAAAGGCTCTGTCTGTGGATGCTGTTAAAAACACTGCTGTATGTGATGTCTCCTCACAGCCACTGTCCAGTGCTGAGTTCTAAATGATGTTGATTTTAGGATTTTTTTTTTTTTAGAGAATTGAATGTATTTGACTTAAGTTTGGAGTGCTAAACATGGCAGTGCTCCTAGATGATAAAACCTTAAGATAACATTTTACTCTGCTTGAAGAGGAAAGGATATGGTAGTACTGTCTTCTCAAGTAGTTTGTTTTAAGCTTTGTGTGTTTTTCTTGCTAGTAGATAGCCAGTGCTAGTTAAGGTTTTTTGTTTGTTTGTTTGTTTTGTTTTTTTTAAAGGCTTTTTAAAAAGTTTTTTATTTCTTAAAGATTTTATTTATTTGACAGAGAGACAGCAAGAAAGGGAACACAAGCAGGGGAATGGGAGAGGGAGAAGCAGGCTTCCTGCCAAGCAGGGAGCCTGACATGGGACTTGATCCCAGGATGCTGGGGACTTGATCCCAGGATGCTGGGATCAGGACCTAAGCCAAAGGCAGATACTTAATGACTGAGCCACCCAGGTGCCCCACTAGTTAAGTTTTAAGTGGGATAACTAAGATTATTTTTTTGTCATTTCAGGAAGCTAGTCTTATTAACTATATTTCCAGAAGTCTTTTTTTTTCAAAGTTGATTAGTGATGTTTCTGTTATGAATCATTATTGTAAAATATAAAATTAATTGCCCTCATATTTTTAATATTTGATGTTATTTGTTTATATTTAGTCTTTATTTGAGGCTTGGTGGATGTTCTTTTTATTTTGAATATTGATGGTGGTGAGGAACTTTCATTACTGTAGAAGCATTACATTTTAATGTAACTGTTAGAAGTCAAGAATGTTTCTTATATATGTGGAAATTTTTACCTCAACTGTTTTTGGTAACATAATAAAATATTCATCTGAAATGATTAAATCAGGGGATTATTAAAACTTTAAGAAGATATTATCTCAGTTATAGTTCTTAGATTGTAAGGCGAACATTTCCTGAATCTGTCAGTGAATCCTCTTATCATTTTTAGGTAAGATCTTCACTTAGCACTGCTTTTCAGGATTCAGAGAGCAAAGAATTGCATGGATTGGTAATATTTATGGCTGATGGTCAGGACTGCATTAAGGGGTAATACCTTATCAAACTCGTTTTCCCTTTTCTTCCCATCCATCTTTTCCTCCCTCTTGCAGGAAAACTAGGAGTCTATGATGCTGATGGTGATGGAGATTTTGATGTGGAAGATGCCAAAGTTTTACTAGGCAAGTAGCGTTTTCTTTTTTATTAATGGTGGTAAAATGCTAGAACAAAACAGATCTTTGCCTTGATAATATGTATGTCCAGTCACACACATTTTATGGATGATGTTTTCCCACTTCAATTCTGTATTTCATTCTTACTGAAATGGCTTAATTTCTTTTGCATGGACTTATATTTCAGCATACTTTTATAATAAATGGTTAAGTATAGACCTCTTGCACATATATTTTCAATAAGCCTAATTTCAGATCTGTGTTCAGATTTAAAGTACTTTCTATTCTGAACTTAATATCTGAACATATAGATAATGTACTAGCCCGTTTTCAAAGATGGTAATTATAGCCACTCGTTAGCATCAGTTGACGTAATTCACTTCCATTTGAAACTAAGTTTCTAAAGGCTTACGTAAATCCATTTTGAAATAAAATCATGGTAGCCAACATTTTAAAATGTCACATGCATGTTTTAAAGGTAACATTAAAATATGAACCAGTAGTTTTTTGGCCAGGTTTCATTATTGTAGAAATCTTGAGCCCTTCTCTTTCTATCACCAGAATTACCTATCTTTATCATTGAGATATTTTGTGTAATGTATCAACATGTGATATTCCCTCATTTGTTTTAAAATGCTACCTTCCTAGAAGGGATAATGCTGATTTTTAATATGCAAGCTTTATGTAATCTGGCCTGGTGAGATGTGTGTTTCTGCTTGTTAAAGAGCATCACTTCCTTTTCTTTACTATTAGTAAAGAAGTGTATATTAGTATAGTAGTATAGTATTAGTATAGTAGTGTTACATGTATGCTATGTTACATGTATACTATTAATATAGTAGTGTTACATGTATTAAAATCTTATATACTAAAGTATTTAGAAAAATAACAAATACATCATGGTACTCTGTACCATGCTTACCAGAATAATGGTGCAGAGAAATTCAACTTGGACCCACAATTTTGTGTTTATTTTATGGATATGAAAAATATGAGAGGGTATCACATCTATAACCAATGAAACAATTTTTGGTAGATTAATCTTAACCTCCTTATAAAATAGTAAGTTCTAAATATGGAAAAAAGGGTTTTAGTTGTGATTAAATGTAATTTAGCTTCTCAATTTTGACTTTATGTTTTCTTATTACTTCTCAGTGGGAATTATGTTCGCTACTTAACAGTGGAAGCTTACTCTTTTTTTTTTTTTTTTTAAGATTTTATTTATTTATTTGACAGACAATGATCACAAGTAGGCAGAGAGGCAGGCAGAGAGAGAGAGAGAGGAGGAACAGGCTCCCTGCTGAGCAGAGAGCCCGATGCGGGACTCGATCCCAGGACCCTGAGATCATGACCCGAGCCGAAGGCAGCGGCTTAACCCACTGAGCCACCCAGGCGCCCCGGAAGCTTACTCTTGATGAAATTTTTTTTTTCCTGTCTTAATCTTAATGGAATTTTTTATGTAATTTTGTCATTACATATCTAAATTTTTCTTTGGATATAGTAAATCCTCAGAAGACTATAATCCTAGACATGAAAAAGAAGTAAGATATATAGAATTTAACCTATCAGAATGATGCTAATTTGCTTGCCTATAAGTGGTTTATTATTCCACCTACTACTTTGCTTTAAATGATGAATTCTGAATAGTGAACCTTGTTCATTTTAAAGATAACTTCATGTGGTCCATGTTTCCTCACTTATAGAAATAATATTCTCATCTGCTATATTTTGTTGTTTTTTTTTTCGGCTTAAAATCAGCTGTGTGGTCTGTCAGGAAATATCAACTATTAAAAATTGAAATGTTATTTCTTCTATAGCCCACACTGTTTTCTATAGAAAACTTAAATTAGGAACTTGATTTTTAATATTTTAATAGATTATAAGAGTTTATTTCCTATAAGGTTTTTAAGCAACCATTAAGAGGTTAATTAATTGTATCTTCGAACATTGCCATTTGCAGTAGGCATGTATTTGCTACGGGCAAATCATAACTTTTTCCTTTTGCAAGAATTATATATTTGGAGTGAGAACCAAATTTGGTGAATCTCAGAGTTCATTTTGGTAATTTGACTATTAAATGCATAAAGGCTAAAGTAAATGATTTTATATTTTATCATATAAAGGTACTAATTCATAGTTAGCTTGTGGCTTCACAGTTAGCTGGAACAAACCAAAGGTGAACTGTCAGGCTCACTTAGGTCCTCTGATCTTATTTCTATAATAATTGAGTTCTCTGCATGAAATACTAGCTTGCCTGGAATTGAATTTTATGACTAAAGGTCTTACCTAGTTTAGCGAGGTTATTGTAGCTTAGTTGTGCCTCTCTTACTCGCAGGAGTTTTCAAAGAGAGCCTGGTGAAATTCTTGGGGATACAGAGACATTAACGGGCTCTGTATGTTCAGGGAGAGGTTATGCAGAAGCAAATTCAGTGAGCGTGTACCCAAAAAGAAGCAAGGCTTCCTCGGTGCATTTTCATTGGAGAGGCAGCTCAGAGGTAAGGGCTTTGGATTAAGGCACCAGGAAACCAAAGGGCAGATTCAGGTAGGAAGCTAGAAATTAGGGGAGAGCTTGTTGTAACTGTTGAAATAGCTGAGCTTGTATTAACAGTTGAAATATGCTGAGCTTTACTATGTTCGACATTTCTTTGATGAGTATTTCCTTCTTATTCTTAAATTTGCATAATCTAAATCTTATCAATTTGAGGAAGTGTACACTTTCATATTTATATTTCATATTTTAAGGTTTGGCTTTTCTTTTGAAATACCAAGAGAATGAAATATGTGTGAGTAAATCAAGATATTCTGAACAGCCATCAATAATTTTATTTCATTGTTTCTGGCCATGGCGCTTATGATATACTTTGAAAATATTCTAAACCTTTCCTAGTTTACATAGCTTCCTACTTCTGTGGTCAAATTATTAGAATAAATTATCTCTGATATCAGTTTGGGTTATTGAAAACTACATTGTTGGAAATTGTATTCTTTGAAAACTTGTTTCCCAAATAAAATCAACAGGAAAATGGTCCAGGTACCAGTTGCTAAGAGTAACATCCTTTTCGAGTAATGCCACCCAAGGATTGCATGATTGTCCTTTTGTCTGTGACTAGCACCTTGCTGGCCCCATGTCAGGTGTGGCTGGAGAACAAAAGGGAAGCCGGTCAACAATTCCTAGAACCTTGGTAAGCATCTGTAGACCAGACAGATGCATAAGTGAACTGGATCTTGTCCACTCAGAGATGCTCACACCCTGCCCTTGGGGTCAGGCCTGCTCTTAGAGACTAAGGAATTACATACCCAGAGTAATTCCTTTTTCTGTTTGGTATTTGGTAATATTTTTGTCTTAAGAACCACAGGAAGGTTGCATTGTTTAGGTACTTTTGCATATTTGTTGAATCCTTCAGCTTGTCATACTGAAGGCTGGTAAAGTTTTATATTTGATACTTAGAAGTACTAATATTTGAAAATAGAGGAAAAAATAAACATGTTTATTATAAATATACAGCTATAGTGTTTTTTTTAAGATTTTATTTATTTATTTGATAGAGAGAGATCACAAGTAGGCAGAGAGGCAGGCAGAGGGAGAGGGGGAAGCAGGCTCCCTGCTGAGCAGAGAGCCTGATTTGGGGCTCGATCCCAGGACGCTGAGATCATGACCTGAGCTGAAGGCAGAGGCTTAACCCACTGAGCCACCCAGGCACCCAAGTTATTTATAATGTTTTAAGGCAGGAAATAGAAAGAATGTTATTCCCGCAGAGATTTCAGTGGGAATACAGATCTCCTCTGTTCATAGTACTTGTCGACTGTTAAATTCAGTGAAAAAATAATCCAGTTGTGTCAACAAATAATTTAAATACCAAAAATACTAACTGGAGTTTGTTTTCTCTCCCTGACCCCCATACTTGAACAATGATATGGTGTAGTTCTTCTGTGCACTGAAGTGGGGATAAAACACTGTATACTTTAATATTTATGCTAGCTGTCTTACTGTTGTACCTTACCTGCCAATCTTGATTCCTGGCTCTTACACTACATGGAGAAATGTTGAGTTGCCAAAGCCCAGCCTACTGAGTGAGGTGGTTATCATCAAGAAAGCTCTCAAGTCATGTTTACATTTCTTACAGGCAGAACTTTCTACCCTGTGTTTTTTTCTCTTTCAGAATTACAGGTCTTGTTATATAGGGCTTGGCTGTATTGGTAGATTTTTATATTTACTGGGCTGAGAGATGTTTCTTACCCAAAGCCAGTTCTAAACAGGAAAAAAAAAAAAAGGATAAAACCAATACATACTTTGTTTTCTTTACATCGTGGTGGCCCATTTTGGGAATAATATTTAAAAAAACAACAGGAGTCATGGATCTTTTTAGTCGAAGCTAACTTCTTGGGCTTATGGGAAGAGAGCTTTAAATATTCCTGTTGCAAGTGACTGGCTGGGGCCTTGGTCAAATTTAATATTGGTTAGCAGAGTGAATTATTACTAATAGCTGACTCTTAGTGGTCAGAATTATAGGGCCATGAGTAAGTAGCCAGAGTACTGGAAAGCTAACATTTGGTAGTGGGAACATTTGATTATCTGACATAATTTGAATAAATTTATGTCCATCTGTGAATGCTATAAACAGTAATCTTGCTAGTCGTATTAATCCCAGAGTTTCTTAAGTAAACTCTATGTCTGAAGGGGGAAAATGTAAGGAAATGAACCTTTTTATTTTCTTCAATGAATATTTATTGATATAAATAAATGCTTATATAATCAACTCTCGATAATATCTGGTTGGTAAATCAGCAAACATGGAGGCTGTCCAGAAGGATCTTTTTACCCTCATATTACTTTTATTCGTTCTTCCCATTGACATTAATCAGTCAATTTTGGCGAATACAGTTTTGTTTTGGGGCTGTAGATTCTCTAATGAGGGAAAGGCAAACCTGGCTAGGGGCTGGTAAGAGTGGCAAGGATTGGTCGAATTGTGCCTTTCCTGCAGTGCATGATTGAGAGTTGATTGTAAGGTGTGGATCTTAATCGGTTTCTTTGTTTTCCGAAGTTACCTTTTCTGTTAACGTCTGTGACCATGATGCACGTCCTTTTTGAGATCACTCTTCCTCAGCTTCTTTTTTCCACCTAACTGCTCTCCTTCTTTTCTCTTTCTCTCTTCCTTTATTCTTATGTAGGCCTGACCAAAGATGGCAGTAATGAAAATATTGATTCTCTTGAGGAAGTCCTTAATATTTTAGCAGAGGAAAGTTCAGATTGGTTTTATGGTTTCCTCTCATTTCTCTATGATATAATGACTCCCTTTGAAATGCTAGAAGAAGAAGAAGAAGAAAGCGAAACCGCAGATGGTGTTGATGGTACGTCACAGAACGAAGGGGTTCAGGGCAAGACTTGTGTCATTTTGGATTTACATAACCAGTAACTTTGATTCAGGGACTGAAGTCATTGGCTTGTGAAAACCTGCAGCAGTGTCCTGTTTCTTTCTTTCCTTTGCTCACCCAGGGCTTCACGAGCAGTGGGGCAGCTGTGATCAAACCGTACAAGGCAACCATGTGATCTTTCTCCCCAGTCCAGCTCCTAGCTAGTCCCTTGCTTGGCTCCCCCACTTCTAGTGAAGAAAGTGGCATTCCTCATTCTTGTAGTAGTCTGCAAAGTGCATTGAGAATGATATTCTTGGTGGTATAATTGGTTTCTGTATCGTTTTGTTTCAACTTATGTTGTATTCACAGCACTAAATTTAGAAGCTTCATAGCAAATTGTTTTGTGATTAACCCTTGATGCTTGTCTTTCTAACACACTATTAATTGAGATGATTATAATGGACTTGATTATAAAAATGTTTCCAGCATGATTCATAAATTAAATGATTCTCTGTTGATCTTTAAGATGACTGATGTGTAAAGTGATGGTTCGTTAACATGCTGATATTTTTTATTGTAATTTGTTTAGGTTAACTGATTTGTCAGATAGGTTAATACAAATTTCAGTGTAAAATTCTGTACTAATGGTGCTTTTAAAATAATTTGAAAATAACCCCATGTTTTTGCCTTAGGGTAGTGAAACTACTGTATTCAGATAGTAGTAGGTCTGAATATTTGTCTATGAAAGCAAAATTTATTTTTAATTTTATTTCCAAATATACATCCAGAGAAAGTAATTTGTATTTTTTTTTAAGCAGGCATATTACACAAGAGGGAAAATGTGAATATGTATCTTAAATAATGCTGTACATATTAAAATTATTCATCCTAAATAAGTCTTTTTTCATTTTTTTCCATGTATCTCCTTATTAAGTGGCTATCACCCTTGGCTTAGGTAGAACAATGGTTTTTAGATTTATAGATTTACTTAAGTGGTAATTCTTTTCAGGAGAATACATTTTTTGCCATTTGAAGACCTTAAAAAACATTTTTGAATCAGTTCATTTAAAATGAGTTTGCTTCAGTAATAGCAAAAGGAATTATGTTAACCTTATATAACATGCATTCATAAAATGAGATTTCATCTGTTCCCTTACCGCTTGAAAGCGATTAGGACCTCTGGTTTCTGCTACCATTTTAGGGAGTGCAGTTTTGTGTTTTTAAATCTCTGAGCCTCTAGGAAATTTAACTTGGCTTTGATTCCTCATTGAGCTGAAAATTTGAATATATTTCTATTTTTGAACATTTTTATGTATTTAACTCTAGTAATTTCTTCTTTTCAAATACTCATTCCTTGCGTTTTAATATGTAACCAAGTTGCTTTCAGTAAGTGGAGAAGTCACGCATTTTTTTCAGAGGGGAACATGACAAATTTAGTTTTTCTGTTGGCAATCAGGCTATCCAGCTATTTGTATTTATTTGACCGAGATCACAAGTAAGCAAAGAGGCAGGCAGAGAGAGGAGGAAGCAAGCTCCCTGCTGAGCAGAGAGCCCAATGTGGGCTTCTATCCCAGGACCCTGGGATCATGACCTGAGCCAGAGGCAGAGGCTTTAACCCACTGAGCCCCCAGGCGCCCCCAGCTATTTGTAAGTATGTATCGTAACTCAGCCATAGCCAGAGAGTTTAAAGTACCAAATGAGAACTGGAGGAAACACATCCGTTTCCCCCTTTGCTCACGACTTACATGTGTCAGAAGAAACTGCAACTTGGTCATCTTAAAAAGCATTATTTTAAAGCTACTTTTGCATATGGCTGCACACGTAGTAAAACTCTAGTTTGTCTTTCCCTGATTACTCAGGGAGTATGTTTCATTCTGTTCATGTTTCTGACAGTGAAAAGCTTCAGATTTTGAAATGTTAATATCCTGGAACACAAAAGTATGATTTTAGTAATGTTCTTTTTGAAAGTTTATGTAGTCTTTCTGCATATTGATTGTGTCTTCCACTCTGAGCCAGAGTACTGTGAAATACCAACTTTCATTAGGTTTAATTTAAAAAAAGTTTTGGGCCTCACTCAATGAAATTCACATAGCCAGGTGTCTGAGATGTATCTTTTAAAGCAGTCTTGTTTTTCTGTGCTTCATTACTACTAACTCTAGAAGATTTGTGATGAGTTCGAGAAGTAAATGAACTAAATTTGCATGTTAAGATGTTTGCAATCATTAATTTCTCATCAGGCTCTTTTTTTTTGTCATGATAATGATACTAATGCATGTTTTATGTACAGAAATTAATTATGCTTTATTTTTGTAAGTGAAAAATAATGACATGAAGAGATAATTTTCTTTTTATCTAGTACCCCACCGCTAGTCAGCCCTGTTGAAAAGTCTCCGAGGAACGTAAAACCTAGGGAGCTGGTGAACCCCTGACTTCTGTGACTTCCTTCAACTTGTAGCAAAGACTTGTTTTTGTGAGAAAAAAATAAAGTTGTTTGCAAAACTAGTGTAGAGTATTTTGAAGCTGATCAAAATTACTTTGCTTAAATTTTATTTATTGTATCTTTATGATTTTTAATTTTTCTAACGATTTATTGTTTTATTTTCATTTCATAGTATAAATATTTCCCTAGCTTTATGCCTTTTAAGCTTATTAGAAAGGCAAAATTCTGTACATTTGAGTACTGATTTGTAGTTGAATGGAGTTTGGAGTTGTATCACATTTACTCTGCTTTTCTAACTTAAAACACCCAGAACTTGGCAGCATGAACTCTGTATACAGATGTCATCTTGCCTCCTCAGACCTGGCCCGCTTGTTTCTTGAGACCCATTGCTATGTATGTGTCCAGTTGTGTTCTCTGAAGTTTGGCTCAAAAACAAGAAAGTGGCACTCTGGGGGTTTCTTTTCTGCACTGTAGCTTCCTTCAGGCCTGATTTTCTCCGAGACAGGAGTGGTGGGGTATGAGTCAGTTGGAGAGCCGTCTTCTGGGTGCTGGTCGTATTGAATCCCTGAGGCCTTGCCGCCAGGTTGGTGTTTGGGAGAATCACGTCAATGCTTCGGGCATAATGGAATGCTGGGTGATCCTGCCTTTTCATCTTGTACTCGATTCTTCTCGGAATTACCTACCTGTCTCATAGAGCTGTATCCAAACATGTAAGACAACTTTTCTGCTTGAATTCTGGTTTGTTTTTATTTACAGTTAGCTAGACTGAATAAAATGTTTCTGTGTACCCAAAGCTTTGGAGAATTCTCAAAAGCAACTGTAGGCATAGGCAGCTATTCTTAATTTGATTGATTCCTTGGTAGATAACACCTTTTGGTGATTGATATCATGATATTTTCTTTTTTCTTTCTTTCTTTTTTTTTTTTTTAAGATTTTATTTATTTATTTGACAGACAGAGTACAAGTGGACAGAGAGGCAGGCTGAGAGAGAGAGGGAATCAGGGTCCCTGCTGAGCAAGAGCCCAATGCGGGGCTTGATCCCAGGACCCTGAGATCATGACCTGAGCTGAAGGCAGAGGCTTTAACCTACTGAGTCACACAGGCACCCCCATGATCTTTTCTAAATAAGATCCCGGTCTACAAAATAAGTAGTTTTCTGTGATTTGGGCTGTGGAATTTTCTTTGATTACAATGCATTATTTGGAGAGTTTTCATAAAATTCACTGACTCAGACTCTGTTAGCACAAGTTGATTGACATAATTGTATGCCAAACTGTTTGCTTCTGATACTTGTTGATCCTTATATAACCAAGTGTAATACATTGGAGTGGATATTAACTAGACTGTGAGGTCCTGAAGTTAGGAACCAAGTCTTAGGCTTCATTTGAATCCCTCTTCAAACCTGAGTCCAACATAGAATATTTATTAAGTATTTGCTGGGGTTATTAGTCTTGATGAGTGATAACCTCGGAAGTTACCCATTGTCTAAGAAAACATGGATGGTTTTATTTTTTAAACCAACTTAAATAAGTGAAAAAATTATTGGACCTTTTTTCCCCCAAGAGAAATAACATTTTGAATTTCATATGGGAAACTGACCTATGCTAACTGATGTCTTCTGATGAGCTTCATGGTGAGCTTTCCAGGGTCTTTTATGTTCCTATTTGAGTCTGCTTCTTCATGCAAACTTCTGGTCTCTGGATGTCATCCCTTCCTAAACTTTGAGTCATTCCCTTTTCTTATGTTCCAATCTTCCCTTCCCCACTTATTGTAGAATATTGGAAGGTTTGTAGCTTTCTTTTTTCAAAAATGTCTGTGATAATATTGTTACACTTATATTTAAAGATAAAAAGGAAATTGGTGTAGTTAGTGCACTGGCATGCCTTTTAGCCAAACATTCTAGAGCAACAGTCTGCCTAGAGCAGAGAACTGTTACTGAGGCATTTGGGACCTTTCTTTTTATTATTATTATAATTGTTATTTTTGCTACCTGTAGTCAGTGTTGAAATAAATTGTGATGGTTCAGTATGGGAAGGAGGAAGATGAGAAACTGAAGCTCAGGGTGACTCACGGGTCTCACTAGGGACTGTGGTTGTGATGGAAGTGACCAGAGTACTAAGTGATACCCAGCCGACCAAGTGTATGGCCAGCTCTCGGGAAACCTGTAGTAGCTACTTAGGTTTCTGTAACAGAGTCAGTCCTCTAAAATTATGTCCATTGCACAGGTCCAACCATTGGCTTAATGATTCAGCATTTTAATTTGATACAGAACATTTCATCTTGAAAATATGTGTGGGATAGTAGCTCTGGGGCCGTTGCCAAAATAACATTAATTACTCTTAGGCAACTCATGTTTTAAGGGCAGAACATAAGACCTGTTTTTTAAAATTCCTGTTAAAAAATTCTCAAAAAGCTAACAGAGCTATTAACATTGATTACCTTAAAAACCGTCAGAGTAACCATATGGCGATAGGAGGTAAAGAACATGATGATTACTTCTTTGCCATTCCCTTTGGCTGCAGCTACTTCCTGATGCTTTTTTGATGACTGCCTTCAGTTGGAACATATTCTATCAACAAACAACTTTCATCTCAATGAGTTACAGAATACCAAAGTGTTTCCCTTTTAGGCTTTGATTGATATAATTTTCTATATGCTACTTGGAACTATTTTTAAGGAGTTACATTATATTGTCATGAATTTTATTGATTGACAAATTCCATCCCCCCTTTTCTTTGGCCCTGGGCATTGGCTGTCATAGTAGGGAGAGAAAAATAGGGCATGCTTGTTGATTTTTTGACTGTAAAGGGAGTCCACATCAACCATAGTCACAAATTTAATTATCTCTGTAATTAGGGATTATATAAAATTACATAAAAAAATCCTATATACTGCCCTGTGTTTTTCTCTGGGGCTACTTCTTCTCTAATGTCCCCAACTTTTTTTTTAATTTTCCTCTATATCCTGGATCACCACTAACCCTTCCACCATTGGGCTTCACATCGTTTATGGAAAAAGATCTATTCTAAATTTACCCAAACTGAGCCTGTGTAAGGGGCTCACTGCAGTGACAGAGTTATTCTTTTCAGTATGTGTTCAAAACCTTTCCCATGATCTTCCATTTTCCAGGGTCACTTTATTCTTCTGGAAAGATGATTTTGCTCTCTGCTTACCAAGATAGTGATCTTTGGCTTCAGTTCCATTGTCTTCCTCTTGCTACACTTTACAACATTTCTTTATTCTCAGAATTTTCTTCATTGTTTCCTTTCATTGATCATTTTTGCAGATGTTGCATCTTGTGGTTTCTCAAGTTAAGTCTTTACCTGCATCTCCCCCTGCATCTTCTGGACTCATTATAAGTTCTCTCTTGCTAGCTCTGTTCCTGTTTCCCGGAGGCATGCCTTTTTCTCCCTCTAGCCATTAAACATGCAGACACAGTGAAATCTTGCAAACCCTTATTCCTTTCTGTCCCTTAGGAACCATGGGAAATTCCACATATCATCAGTTTTGTCTTCAGAAGAAGAGTCAAGGGCCCGTATTAGCACTCTGGGTTTTTGGTCACCCTTTTACCACCAATGTTGTCTCATTGTAATGTGACCACGTCTTTACTGCTTGTAAAACTGTAATCTGAAGAACTTTATGGGACATTTAATAACTAACAATTCAGTCACGTCTTCATCCTAAATCTTTGTTCCTGACTTCCTTCCTAATACTACATTTTTGACTTGAAGAATACTGTGTTTCTTGACTCATTTCTTGTTATGTAGGCACTCCTCTGTTAACTTCCTTTTTTCTTGGTGCTAGGCTTGGTGCTTTCTCTCCTGTCTGTACCCTTTCTTTCTTTCTGGATGTGATCTTTGTGATTTAAATATTAGCTGTGTCTTTATCACATCAAGAATATTGAAAACTTATTGACTGTATTCTTTAAGTTTATCAACTTGAACTAAAGTTGATGCTTTGGAATTTTGTATAGTGCATTGCACACAAACTGGAAAAGTTTTAAATAAAGCCTCATTACTTTATCCTGTTTCACTTAGCTAATACTAACCTAATATTTTATTAATGTCAAAAGTTAACTCTAGTTTTTTTTTTTTTTTTAAGATTTTATTTATTTGTCAAAGAGAGAGCACAAGCAGGGGGAACGGCAGGCAGAGCAGGCAGAGGGAGAAGCAGGCTCCCCACTGAGCAAGGAGCACCATGTGGGGCTCAGTCCCAGGACCCTGGGATCATGGCCTGAGCCGAAGGCAGATACTTAACTGACTGAGCCACCCAGGTGTCCCAGCTCCAGCCATTTCATCAATACAGTTCTTTCAGCTGTCATGACAGTGGGGTTTGGTGGTTGGGTAGTCTGATTCTTACCACTTTGCTTTTTAACAGGAAAATCTGGGCATGCGTTGAGAGAACATGAAGGAGTCAGGAGAGGGACATGAACAGCATCAAACAAGCATTTTAATGTTTTATGCTAGTTTCTTTTGCACATTGGATATGCCCATGTATTTAAAAGTTAGTATCACAAGAATAAGTTTGGTATTTTATTCTGAAATAAAATTTAGTGGGGAGTAGCCCAAGACGGCAGTCAGTCTTATAAGGTGGCATCTGTTTTTAACAGCGCTTAGGAAGGATTCAAGTTTTATTTGTGAAAAATGATTCGTTACACACACACACACACTAGTTATTCTGTATGTATATGAGTAATTGGACAGGTATAGATAGCCATATGAAACAGTTAACTCACATTTCTTTTTAAAATGGAGTCAGTAGTAAAACATACACTAATACTTTTTTTCCACAATAATGAGGATGCTACTTTTTTTTTAAATTGAAGTATAGTTGATACACAATATTCCCATTAGTTTCACACGTACAGCATAGTGTTTGAACAACTCTCCATGTTACGCTGTGCTCACAACTTCAGCTACCATCTGATGATAATGGTACTTTCAACCAAAATAAATTGCCATTCTCAAATGGACTGTCTCACTGGATGGAAACAAATTGCGATGGAGAGAGAAAGAGGAAGGGTTTGAGGGATGAAGAATGATTTGAATAATTTATAATATGGGAGTGAAAACACCTCATACTGACAGTTGGGGGTGTGACTAGGGTTTTGTAAAACACAGAGTGGGTGCTGCTTTGGGACTTTCTTGTCCAACCGCCGCCGCCATTTGTTACTGAGGGACAGATGGTACTGCCCCCACAGGAGGTTACCAGTAATCACCACACCTCCCACTCTGAGAGCCTAGGAAGTGGGTTGGCAACTTGGAATGCCACCTTGGAAAGTTTGCTGATACATGAGTATAAAATAGCGTTTATATGTGATCAGGAGATAGAACTGAGAACATCAGTTGACTGGGATGCCAAATACAGCCTGTTAGAATGAAAGTGTACTGTGAGGTGTAGGGTATTGATGTGTGTTAGAGGTTAAACCCACCATCACAACTCTTATTTGCCAGGACAAGAAATAGCAAACTAGTGCAATGTTTTTATTTTTTAAAATAAATTATTATGTGTGTATGTGTGTTTGAAGATTTTACTTATTTATCTGGCAGAGAGAGAGCACAAGTAGGGGGAGCAGCAGAGGCAGAAGGAGAAGCAGGCTTCCCGCTGAGCAAGGAGCCCCATGTGGGGTTCTGTCCCAGAACCCTGGGATCATGACCTGAGCCGAAGGCAGACGCTTAACTGACTGAGCCACTCAGGAGCCCCTACTGCAACATTTTTAGATGAAGAATGAAAAACTTTAGCATATACCTACATGATGGTGTAATTCTTGCTTGTATAATTTCTTTTTATAAAGAAAGTTTGAGTTTGTGGAGGAAAAAAGCAATGATTTTTCAAACAGTAGAGATTGAAATTCTATCAAAATATGCTATCCTTGGGGCGCATGGGTGGCCCAGTCGTTGGGTGTATGCCCTCAGCTCAGGTCATGATCCCAGGCTCCTGAGATCGAGCCCGGTTTTGGGCTCCCTGGTCAGTGAAGAACCTGATTCTCCTTCTCACTCTGCTACTCCCCCTGCTTGTGCTTGCTCTCGTGCTCGCTTTCTCTCTCTCTCTCTCTCTCTCACTGTCTTTGTCAAATAAATAAATAAATAAATAAATGCTATCATTTTTTTTGGATGGCAGTGACAATTGAGTGACAATTGAGTAGGGCAGTAAACTCCCCTGGTCCTTTCATGTGTGGTGCTTGTAATTGATCATCGGTGCAAGCGGAAGGCCACTGGCAGTGCAGGCACAGCTGAGTGGGAAATGCTATTTCCAGTGGCAATTAGGTTTTTCTAAGCTCACGATTCTTTCAGGTCTACCGTGAGTCATGAAGTTGACTGAATCATAGGCTGATTACAGTGCATTTTTTGTTATAGTGAAAGTAAGGTTTCAAAATGACATAAACGGTAGATATTTATGTGTTGAAGGAGTGTTCTTTTTAAATGGTAAGTTTAACTTAATTTAAAAGAGGCATTGATTTTAACTACAGATATTTATTATATTTTAAAAAATACTTCATTTTTAATTCCCTTAATATTTTCTGTTTATAACCTATTTTCATCTTGTAAATATCAACAGAAGGACCTGGTGGGGTAGCCAAGAGAAAAACTAAGGCTAAAGGTATTTTCTGTTTTTCAAATTAGCATTGAGTGTATCAAGTTAAATGCTTGAAACTGCATGATATTTTTTAGATACATTAATGCAACTACTAATGCTAAACATTGCCTTTTGATTTGGGTTGCACCTTTGGCCTGTAGTAGTTTCATCAAGATGTCTTTAAAGAATTTCTTGCCTCAAGCCTATAATTTTAAGTAATTTCCTTTTTATTGTATCAAAACTTTTGTAACAGTCTTTAGAAACATATAATGATATCATGGTGCTGTTATACTATATCTAGACTTACATCTAAACTTGATACTGTCTAACCTAAAACATTAGTTTGAATTTTTTTAATTACTAGTGGAAAAAAAGATGAATTTTTCACTGATTGATTTCATTTCTTCAGAAGCTCTGGTGACCCTCTATCTTAGAGCCTAATAAAAGCCAGTGTGAGCACTTGTAGTTTTCAATGAAACGAAAACTTAGATTTATAGTCTGCAGTACTGCATTTCATTGGTGTAGAGTTTGCTGTGTTTTGATTATTTTAATTCTTCAAAAATTACTGTACCTGACAACCATCATATGTAGGCTAACAGCTTATTGTTACAGCATTTTTTTTTTATATCCTT
Source organism: Mustela erminea (assembly GCF_009829155.1). NCBI lineage: Eukaryota > Metazoa > Chordata > Mammalia > Carnivora > Mustelidae > Mustela > Mustela erminea. The sequence goes on along the minus strand of NC_045629.1, from coordinate 14,239,931 downwards.
GTGGTTTTTCTTGTTCACATGTCAGTATTTATGTCCTTTAGGGATAGGGGCATGGGAAAAGTGCATGTTTTTATCAACTTGTAATATTCTTTTGTGTTCAAGTGCTTGGCATATGGTTTTTAGTTTGTTTTTTGATAAAACATTATGACTGTGACTTGCAGGGCTTTGTGATTTGTATTTTAATCTTAAGATTAGGGGATTTTAATGTTTTAATTTTGTGTTCCATCTGAATAATTCCCAGGAAGGAAAACAGTTTTTACATTTTATTCTCATGTTGCTAATTACGAGATAAATGCCCAAAGATTAAGTAGAATTTATACTTCTTGATCTGGAGAGGCAAATCAGACATTAAAAATTTAGTATTGTAAAATCTGTTTAGAACAAGATTGTAGAGCATTGCATAACGCTCTGGCAACCGCGTGATCTCTGTCTCTGCAAACAGCACTGAAGTCAGTGAGGGTTCGGACAGTTGCTTCTTTAGGAATGTTCCATATTTTTAGAAGGTCTTAGTAAGATTTTCAGGAAGACTAGAATAACATTTTGAGCTATGTGAATTTTTTTTTTTTTTAAGATTTTATTTATTTATTTATTTGACAGAGAGAAATCACAAGTAGATGGAGAGGCAGGCAGAGAGAGAGGAAGGGAAGCAGGCTCCCTGCTGAGCAGAGAGCCCGATGTGGGGCTCGATCCCAGGACCCTGAGATCATGACCTGAGCCGAAGGCAGCGGCTTAACCCACTGAGCCACCCAGGCGCCCCTGAGCTATGTGAATTTTAAGCAATTCTGATGGGCATAAACATCCTCCACACTATATTAAAGAAATCTTTCGTTCTCTTTGTTTCTGCTTAAATGCTATGTAATACAGTAAATACCTTGCTTCTTTTGTATTTCCTAATGAGAGAGCGAGAAGGTGAAATTCAAAGCTTTTCCTAGCAGCTCTGTTAAACTTTATGTAAAACGGGTTGAAAGCAGGATTGGTCTCACATGAGACTGAGAATTAGCTGTACGTTTCATTTAATTGCTCCCCTGCCTATGAGCATGGATGGACAACATGTTGGCTTGAGTGGCTGTACGTACATAAATTAACTGGAAAACATACTTAAAGGAATACTGAGTTTATAATGTTGGCTATAAGCAGACAAGAATGTCTACTTGTCCATTTGAAGTACTACAGATGATGAATTTAAAATTTCACGCCCGTGGATATTGTTTTTTTCCTTACCTAAGAAAATTGAATGGTATTTACCTTTTAATCTGTGCATTATATTTGTTTTCAAGGCTTGTAAGCACAGTTATTTTAAGGACATAATTTTTTGTTAGGACTGAAAGTTTTAAAATTATCTTTGGATGGATGCTTGTAAGCTGGGGAAATTTTTTTAATGTTGCCAGTATTCCTTTAATTATGTCATTATAATTGTGAAATGTGAGTTGTTAACACTTTGTGTAACATTCATGGATGGATTCATTTTCATAGTACTGCATGTTAGCCTTATTTTAAGAGGAGTCATAACCTGTTTCAAGTTGGAAAAATACGATGGCAAGTTTCTGGCATTTCTTTAGTAGCTGATACTTTGTCGAGGTTTGTATCTGGTTTTAGCCAATTTAAAAGTAGGGGATGAAAGTCTCTTTCTGAATGACCGTTTCGTGTGTGTGCAGAGATAAAGACCATACTTTAGCACTAAATTACTGTCCTGTGAATTAAGAGATGCTTTCAATAAACTTTTTTTCCTTTGGTTGGAAAACCTGAAAGTTAAAGAACTCACTAAAGAAGAGCTCAAGAAAGAAAAAGAGAAGCCCGAGCCAAGGAAGGGGAGTAAGAGCGAAGAGAGACGAAGGGGGAAGGAGAAGGAGGATGACCGGAAGGATAAGAAGATTCCTGATGCAGATGTATCCAGGAAAGGGTCTCCTAAGGGGAAAAAGGACAGAGAGAAGGACAATGTGGGCCTAGACAGAAGTGCTAAAGCCAAGGACAGTAGGAAGAAGTCCACAAATGTCAAGGACACTTCCGGTAAAATGGCGTCCAGAGACAAAGATGAGGCAAAGGAGGGGAAAAGTTCTGGCGGACATGCACACTCAGCCAAGGGGGAGAACCCGAAAAGGAAGAACTGAAAGCTGTAATATCGTCGTCGCAGGAAATGGTAATGTTCTTCATCGTGATTTGCTGCTAAATGGCATAGAAAATTTTGTACTGCTCCAGCTGGGGAGCTCCAGCTAGCCCTTGGGTGTATCTATTGGTGCTCAGTACGTACATTGTTTGAAATCCAGATGCACTGTCTTATGCCTCTCCGTTTCAAAGATGATGCTTGTAAAAACCATGTAATAAAAATGTGATGTCATAGCTTCAGTTTTCATTAATTTATTGATCATGTATCCAGACAAATGTATATCTGTAATATGAATTGTAATGAGCTTCTTAATCGACTGAATACTTCTATCTGAGTTAAATAAGAACGTTAAGATTTTCCGTAGTGTGTGTATGCAGAGTGCCTTTCAGGTGTGACAGGTGGTCAGGTGGGTGGGAGGTTTTCTTTCTCCCTTTACCCTTTGTCTTCTTCCCTCCTTTCCCTTCACGCTTCCTGCTTCTCTCTCCCCTTCAGCTGCCCTTCTCCCTCTCTCCTTCCCCTCTCCCTTTTCCCCTCTTCCTTCCCCTCTTCTTCCCCATCCTCTCTCTCCCCCTCCTCAGGCTCCTGGGGCAGCCCCTCGGGGCCTCTTTCCCCCTAGTCTCTCAGGGGTGGCCCCTTCCTCAGGCTCTTCCCTGGATTCTCCTTTTCCTTCTCCTTCTCCTCCCCCTTTTCTCCTTTTGAGTCTCTCCTCCCCAAACTTTTGTTGGCTCTGTTACCTCCTCCTCCATCCCTCCATGCCTCCTGGCTAGTCCCCCTCTTGGCTTCTCTTCCCGCCACTCCTCCCCACCTGCTTTTGTCAGCCAGTGCATGCAGTGCCTACTGTTCTGAGAACTCTGGATGCAGTCATGAATAAAAGGAACAATTTGATGTAGAAGAACAATTTTAGAACACCTTTACTGATGATATTTTTACAGACTCAGAACAGAAGTAACAAGACTTTAAATATTTCAAATTAAGATACGCTTTCATTTCCTGTCACATGGTTTTTCAGTTATTTGGGGGGAGTGGCATCTGTTTTTCATATTTGATTGTATTGTGGTTTACCATTTCTAAGGAGCTTCAAATCCGAGATCTAACTAGAGATCAGAACTTAATCAGAAGACATTTAATAAAATGCAATTTCAATAAGAATCTACTTCTACAAATGGTTTGTGCCGTCCTGTGCATGAAGTCTGAAATCTCTAACTGTGACTGCCGGTGAGACTCAGTTACGGACGGGAGAAGAGCGGCCTGATCTGTTGTAACAGAATCTAAAATGTTGCCACAAAGCTTTTATTTATTTATTTTTTAATAGTTCTTTGGGGGCGCCAGGGTGGCACGGTCGGTTAGGTGTCCAACTCTTGGTTTCGGCTCAGGTCATGATCCCAGGGTCATGAGACCGAGCCCTGCATCAAGCTCCACACTCAGCGGTGTCTGCTTGGGATTCTTTCTCCCACTCTCTCTTCCCCTCCTCACTGTGCACATGCTCCCTCTCTCTCTCTCATAAATAAATCCTAAAAAATAATAATTCTTCAACTTGTTCTGTGAAGAGCTTAAAAACAGACAATTTGGCCTAATTGAAGATATTTCAAACCAGAAATGAATTAGCATTAAATGCCAATGTTCCTAAAAGTGTTGTGTGCCATTTTCTTATGGGCTGGCACTCTTCCTGCTTAAAATCAAGCACTTAGACATTTAGCTGACAAAAATTCCATTTGACAGAATTATACAGCAAGAGGGAAATCCTAGAGAATAATACCCAATCTAGCTAATCCAATCCTATTATTTTCTTGTTCAAAAACTATGGCCCAAAGAAATTGTAACACGTGTTCACTTGGGGTTTCGTGTGTCAGTTTAGTCAGGGTTTTGTTTTATTGGTTACCAGAACATTGGAAACCACACAGGGAATTTTATGGCTTATTTAGTTGGCAGATAGAGGAGCAATGGCTTTGGGTGGGTAAATCCAAGTCCAGACCTGTCATCAGAGCTGGGTGTCTTCTACTTCTCAAGTCTTGGCTCTGCTGATGCTTTTCCTTGACTTTTTAGTCTATCGGGAGTTGGTACCACTTGATGAAGAAGATGGCCCTCAATAGGCCCCAGACAGATCTTTCTATTTAGTGCAAAGAGCCAATTTTCTGGAATGGCTCTGACCAAGTCTCTGAGAGAATTGCAGCAGGACTGGGTAGGTCTGGTGACCATTTGTGACCCTTCCTGTAGTTGGGGATGGTTAATCTTCTCGGCCTGTCTCCTGTGCACAGCGCTTTGGGTGAGGGTTGGAATGGGCCCCGCTAAAACCGTAGGAAATGTTTCCTGCAGGGAAGACGGTTTCTGGGGGGAGAAGAGGGAGGCTCCAACTGAGCACTGACCAGACAAGCAGCAAAACAGATACTCACCACACACATGAAAGTTACAACATCTTAGAAACATATCCTGATGGTAGATCTTGCTGCTAAGATAAATGGATTGATTTTTTAATTCATGTACCAAATTTTAAGTGTCATTTTTTTCTACAGATTTTTTTTTTTCTTTCTTGGAGGAGGGCTGATAGTTATATTTGCATTTACCGAGGGCATTCTAATAATTTCTACACTGATTTTTAAGAGATAAAAGTGATGTGGGATAAATTATATAAATGCTAAATTTAAGAAAACGAAGGGGGAAAAAATCTAAGAATAACCTAATCAGCAGTAGCACATTCACATTATCTATTGCTTGCTATAGCTCTTGGAAATATTTTACTTCTGTCATAGTTTTCCTTTGAATATCAGCTTAAGAATTAAATTGGTACATCTCTACTAAAAGCATTTAAATATATTTCAAGAGCTCTTATGAACTGGGAATGGTTTTATTTTCTTTCCTTTTTTCTTTCTTTCCTCTTTCTTCAGTAAATGAAGGCTTCGGCTGAATTTATTGAAGCTGAGATCACACTTCATCTAACTGCGTTGGCACTTACTAGTCAACTAAAAACTGAGTGTGGGAGAAACTTTGCTCCTGATTAATGGGTTTAAAACTGTGCTTGTATTCTGACTTTTACTCACTTTTTAATTTGGAGCATAGTTATTTCTATATTCTGCTGCTTCATATTGTTATCTAAGGATAATTAAAACCAGAGAGGTTATTACTTTTTGCAAAAAGCATCTAAAAACAGGGACAAAAATTTCCTAATACAAAGTAGTTGGGAGTAAGAAGAAATCCTGAAAAGAAAAAGTAAAATGCTAAGAAAGTAAGTTTGCCATATCACAAACAAAATTTTTCTTTGAATTACACTATGAGATGATACATCAGGTTCTGAGAAATGACATTACTGGCCTAATTTTCTTTAATTTTGTAGGGTAGTGTTTCACATGAGTGGCAGGGTCACTGTAAAGATAAAGATGGTCAGTTTTATAAAAATATTTGGGAGCCTAGCAATTTTTCCAAGAATCCTTTTTGTCCTTTAATATTTAGGTGACTTCTTTTGAAGAACTATATCATCCTTTTCTCTTCATTTGTTGTGATGCACAGTGTCTGCTTCATTCATTAAGGATTTGTGTGTGTATTTAAGGTTATTGCCAACATTGTTAGTAATCACTGTTTAGAAATCTTATTACTACTTTTTTTTTTTACAAGATTTTTGGTTTTACTTTGTGGGTGATTTGCATTGTATATAAGTGGTCTTCTCAACATTTCATGATAAGGGAGAGTTTGCTAGATAAATTGACATAAATCCTTCAGGATGAATGCCTGAGTTAACCCAGGAGGATTCAGTCTATAAGTATTTAGTTCATGGAAAATATTTTATAGTGTTATGCACTGCTTAGTCATACAACTCTGTACCTTCAGACATTTTTGTAATGATTATTTCGATGATAAGGACTCTCTTTATATATATATATATATATATATATATATATATATATATATATATTTCCATTAAAAAACAGATAAAAGTAATACACAAGTATGATTTTTAAAATTTTAAATGTTTTAACTGTAGTGTCATTTTCTGTGAAATGGGTCTGGTGACTTAGGCTCCATCTCCTGGCTTTGGTTCCTTTCTCCCCAGTTCTCCACTGTTCCTTCTTCTGGAATAATTCTCCACTGGTAACAATTCTCCAGATTGGTTAACTTGGATTATTTCACTAGGAAATGCATCTTAGAAATGCCAGTTTTCCTCATTTGTAAATTGAAGGTCATACTGTCATGTGGCTGTGGGAACGAGCTGGTATTGGATCTGCGTGAAGAGCTGGCACATAGTTCACCCCCCCCCCCCCCCCCCCGCCGTGTTCTAGCTAAAGAGGTTTTCATTCTTGGGAAACTGAAAGGCGGGTGTTATGTAGCAGATCGGCTAAGTGTTATTCTCGTGGAAATCTCGTTTGGAGTAATCTGAAAAGATCCCCAGTAACAGTCTTCAGAAGTCTCCTGTCCTTCCTCTGTTTGCCTGAAGGTAAAACCATGTGCCCTAGATGTTTATTACCGATTGGGGTATCATTTTTCCATAGAAATCAGTTTTCACAAAAGCTTCTATCTTGTAAGCCCTACAAAGCGGGAAGTCCTCTATCTTCCTTTTCTTTGTTCTCATTTCATACCTCATTTGATTTCACTTTACGTGTTTTTATCACTCTACATTAGCATCTGTACATCATAGAGTTCTGTCATTTATTTCTTCCTTGCCTCAAACATTACTGCTCTTGTACCCTAAGAGATGAGAGAAAGATATGTACTTAAATCTTAGGAAGACATATACTTAAAGCTTTTGTGCTATTTTTGATAAATACCCATGTGCAGTATCATCTCTCTTTTTCGTGTATTGATCCATTCAACAAATATTCTGAGTGTTTGCAGCATTCCAGACTGTGCTAGACACTGGGGATACAAGTGACAAAGGTGACTGTCATCTCTACAGTGAAATGTTAGGAAATAAGGGGTGGAGGAAGAAAATAATGAATTGGAGCCAGCTAATGCCAGCACTGCCCACTCTTCCCCTCTGCCTAGAATGTGTTCCCCCTCATGCAGTGGGCCATGTCCCACCTCTGCTGCAGGATCCAGCTGACTCATCACGTCTGCACTAACATTCTCTCCGATCCTCCCGGGCGGCGGGGGAGGGAAGAGGACACTGCGCGTGTCTTCCCAGTTATCACGCTCATCATTTCGCACCATTCCTGGATTTTGCTTCCTACCAGACTGATTTATGTCCAGTGCCTATCATGAGAGCTGAGGATAATAGGCATCCAATAGAGATTTATCGAATGATGAACATACAAAGCCCAGATCATGTAAAAATACTTCAGCTTTGTATATGCCATTGAGTAATACTAAAAAGAATTTTTGAAGACAGGTGTAGGCCTTTCTGTGATTGCAGGATGCTTTAACCACTGGGAGGTTGCCGGTCGCTGTGTTCATGTAGTATGCATGCAGGGAAGGTGGTAAATTTGGCTCTTCTGGAAGAAATGAAGGGAAAAGTTAATTTGTGGGAAGAAAATGGGTATGTATTTGCTGGATTTGAACTCTCTCATTTAATTCTTGCCTTCTAAGACAAGAGTTTTATCCCCTTCCCATACTTGCGGAAAGGCAGGCTGCATCTGTGGTAGTTGCTCAAGATGGGAGTATTCCCAGGTGGAATTCCGCGGCGGCCCTCTCGGTGCGTGAACCCGAGCTCCTGTTTTCTGTCGCGTGTTGCATGTGTTCGCGCGAGCCCGCTGAGTTCCAGTCTTGGTGGAGACCCTTCAGCGGTCCTGAAACCCAGCGTCTTAGGAGTGCTTTTGGCAATTTCATTCTTCTGAGATTGAGGTCGTCCTCTTCTGGCTGGCTGGCTGTCGATGTTGGATCATGTGAAGACGCTTTGAATCTGGAATGGCTCTTACGGTAGATCATGGGGCAGCTTTTTTAATTTCTGACAGGTTCAGAATTTTGACAGGGCTGCAGTTGGGATACCTGCAAAGATCTGTATTTGCTGATTTTACAAGCAAGGAGCTGCAATGATGATGAGTGTGGCCCATCAGTATGTGCGTCTTTCTGGTTTTTCGGTTTTCCAGAATATTTCTCAAGTTCATGTACCTATTAGGGTTATTCTTGGGGTATTGTAATTTACACTGTCAGACTACTTGCATTTGAAGTAGTAGCAGTCCTAAGCTCTTCCGCTTTGAATCTCAGCATCTGGCGTAACCTAGGTTGGTGAGATCAAAATTTTCTTCAGTCACTACTGAATCTGTATGCCAAAGATTGATAAGCCAGTTTTTTAAAATGTCTTAGCTTTTATGGGCTAAGTCTTCGAAGTCCTATTTGTAATTCTCACTTTCCCAGATTTTGTTGAGGAAGTGGTTTGAATAGACTCTTGGGAAAAATGAATCCTTTATTTTCAGCCAGAGTAGATAGCTCCATGATCCAGTGGCCCCAGGGCCTTTCTGATTCTCATGCCCTTGCTTCTTTTTTCTAGCTGCACTGGCCACATGACTGTTCCTAGCTCCCAGCACCTGCTCACCCCAGACCAGCTGGGAAATTTGTACTTGCTGGTCCAGAGCCTTACCTGGAACCTTCTTCCAGTGCCAGTCACAGGGCCACATCCCTGGTTTCCTTCAGGAATCTGTTCACATTTTATCAATGAGACCCTTCTTCATCAATTCACTATAGATAATCTGTCCTCATTCCCTGATGGCCTGGCACGCCCTGTCCCATATCTTACCTGTTCAATATTCTCTAAATATTTCAGGTTTCTTATTTTTTAAATTTTTCCCTCCCTATGAGAAGTAGGGCTTTTCAGTGTTCATTTTCTGGAGAACAGTGCCTTCCATTAGTAGGTGCTAAATAGTTGTTGAGTGAATGAATGCCGCATGCAATTTAGTAAGTTCTAAACTGCTGCGAACAGATGAGAAGAAAATACATTTATTTCCTATTGCTCTTGGGTATAGTAGGGTAGCAGTGAAAGAAGTAAAGTAATATTGGACTAAAGTAACTGTCAGATAGTCAAGTTGGCTATGAATGTTTGACTTGAAGTGCTCACATCACTTACTTTATAACCTTCCATTTTTAATTAAAATTGTAGGAAAAAAATTATATACTTATTAAATGCAGACATGTTTCTTTCTGATTTCCTAATTTTTCGGATGCGCCCAAAAAACCAAAAACAAGGTATGCTTTAAGGCAATGAATTGATTCTTCAAATCATGCAGGGGCTCTCGTGGTTGACTTGGAACTTTCATTCAACCCTAGATAATTACCTTCAGGCGTATGGTTATCCTGTGCCCTTTGCCAGCTTAGGAATGGAAGTGGGTTCTGATTTGACTCTTAAAGCTGAAAAGAAGAGCTTCCAGCAAAGATTTCCTCACAGCCTGAGAGAAGCAGAGGAAGAGGTGGTTCTTTGTTTCCAGATATCCTCTGGTCCAACAGAGGAGCTTGCAGCTGGGTAAGCCCTGATGGCCTGGCTGGTGCAAGGGTGACGCTAAGTGCTGAGAGCGAGCCCACCTGTCTCTGCACTCCTTGGGAGATGAGACAGTAAATTTCCTTTTCACTGGAGCTAGTGCGAGGCGGTGTTTTGTTATGCAGTCCCAGAAACATCAAAAGTGATGACATTTGTTTCATAATGTAATTTTGAACATTGATTTCAGGACTACCTCCTTACCATTTATACCTCGTCATAAATCCAGTTTGAAAACCTTTGATTACTAGTTCGGGGGGAATATATATATATATATATATATATATATATATATATATATAGTTGTTTAATTTTTACTTTTGCCTTAAAATCTTCTATGAACCTGGATTTACTGCTGTTTCCTGAGGAACACTTATTCATGGACTAAAGTAGATTTGGGTGGCAATATAATTTCTCAAAACACCAGAATGAAAGCTTATAGGCCTAATTCTTCCCTGTGGCTTAGCAGACTAGTAAGAATTAGTTTAAAATGCATTTTTTTTTCTTTTTTAACTTTAGAAAAGTTAATAGGGGTCTAGGGAAGGAGATATGTTAATGTGATCCTCAGCTGCTTTGACGTTTACAAGACTGTTTACTTTTATGCTGATTTCATCTCTGGGAAATAGCTGTGACCAAGTATCAATATATTTACAATTCAGCTGCCACTTTCGACAGGAAAGAAAACTGCTCAATATTTTCTCTTGTTAGATGCTTTTGCTTTCTCCTGTAGTTCTACAATTTCAATTTTAGAGACAAGTAACTCCAGCTGATCTAGAGAAGGCTGACAACGAGGGGAACCATATGTCTAAATATTGGTATGCTAGTAGTTTTCAAACACTTCTCACATCAAAAATTGTTTTCAAATGAAACTGCCTAAAAATCTAATAAGAATGGGATTTGCAGGCCGTTTAATCTTTATTGTTTGGTGGGGAACTATTTCACTGCTTATTGAACCCACGGAGCACAATTTGAAAACCTGCTGGAACTATAGTTTCCAGAGATTTAACCAAACTATTCTTTATATAGTTTGGTTATATATTCCCCCCCTTTATGGGGATTAGTGAAGAATGACCCTGTGAGTTTTCATCCAAACGGAGATATTTCTGAGGAAGAAATAACAATTCCAGCACAATGGACAGAACCTGGGCTGTAGTGGTGGATGCCCGGCACAGATAAGAATCTCTTTGATAATAGTAGGAAACTGATCTGAGTCCCCTTTCCCACCTTTATAGCCTTTCGCCTCTCTAGTGCTGCCAGGGAGCCCTGGTCACAGAGCATCTCTGCAGACCTCAGGAGCCTCTCACTGTTGGGGGCGTTCAGCCCTCTAGCAGGTGCTTATGGGTACCTGTTATGTGCCAGGCATTTCCCAAGGTGCTGAGAGTACAAAGATCAATGACACAATTTGGAAGGTTTACAGCAGAACGTAGCAATGAATAGTTTCATACCTGTTCCTTTAACAGTTGAGAGACTATTGAGGAAGGAGTTATTTAAATGGGAAAGAACCTGGGAGTTTTCAGTCCTAAATTTGAATTTTGAAATGTAATGGGTTTATTATTAATAAGGCCTTCGTCTCTACCCATCTCCCCCTGAAATTGAACTACATTTAGGATTCATGGTTATTTGTGTATGATCCCTTTGGAGTCTACATTATAGTTCAAAGTCCCATATTGGTAGGAGTAGAACACAGCTGTATCCACTAGTGTTTGTTTTGATAGTGTCAGGTTTTTTATGTAAATTGTGTGGAAGATAAGTAACTAAAGCAAATATAAGTGATGGGGTAGAATCCTGTGTATCTGTCTCACTCTCCTTAGGATTGGGGAGAAGAAGGTGGGAGTGTGTTTTTGCCAATGAGAGAAAAGAGAAGGGAACAGTCAGGAAAAGTACAAGGAATCAAAAACAAGTAAAAGACATTGAGAGTTTTGCAGATTACAATAGCATATGGACATTAAGAGTGGTCTGAAGAGCTTGAGAAGAAAAATGCCTCTCAGATCTGTACTGACCTTTTCACTGTAGGTCACTGACATGCACGACACACTTCCTCTGGTAACAGTTGTTGGTACAAGATTCTCGCTGGGGTTAACACGGAGCCAGGAGCTGGTAGAGGGAATGACAGACTGGGACCTGCATTAGCTTTCTAACGAGTTGTATTTAATTGAGGTCGATTTTAATGTTCTTCAAATAGAATATCAAAGAAATAATTTAGTCTAACATAGACTGGTGTTAACTTTTAAAATCAGCTTTCATGTTTATTTACCCCATGTTTTATTTTCCTTAAGACGTTTAAAAAAATACAAAAAACAAAACCTTGTTTGCATGTCTTTTAGCTCTTTATAGAACAGTATGATTGTAAGTGGTACCTTGAGAAGATTATAAATAGTTATGTATGATTTGATTCTCATTTTTAACTATAGGTTTTAAGAAGAGCAGGTAATTATATCTAAATCAAAATAGGGCATTGAAACAAATAACAAATTCAAGTGTATCTTAGTTGTCTTGCAGCTGGATTCAGCTCAAACAGCAATTAATTAATCACTTTTGAACACGGGGAGCTTGAACTCATATTGAACTTCTTTTGGCAAGTATAGACAGGATTATTTTAGAGATCCGTGAGCGCTTAAGCAGGGATTTTTTGTTTTATTGTTTTTAAGTCAAAGGTTAACTTAGGTAAAGAGACAGTCAAGACCCATGTGAGGTTAAAGAGCAGTCTACCTTCCAACTTCAGATTTTAAGCACCTCCACATTCTCAGGGAGTACGAAGTCTTGAAAACTAAATTACTTGCACTGTTGATGAAGTGTTCGAGAATGTTGTTTTTCCTGGCTTAATATGTCAAAAAAAAAAAAAAAAAAAAAGGAAAGAAAAAAACTCAAGTTAACTCTGTGAATAAAAATGCAGGCCTTAAAGAAAGATCTGCTTCAAAGCCAACAGTCCCACCGGAAGAAGCTGAGCCATACCCGTGGCTGGAGGATCAGGTTCCCGAGGACTCAGGTAAGCTCTTCTCCACCTCCGACCAGATGTGCTTCCGGCTGCTGGCTGTGCTGCCGGCTGTTTCCAGAAGGCTGCTTTACCCATAATTTGTGTCACGATGTTTACGGGAATATGATGTATTTTTTTCTCCTTCTCTTCTGAGATTTTGGAGTAAACTTAATGTTTTCTGGTAAAAATTTACACAGGATAATTTTAATTTGGGGGAATCAAGAATCGAAGGCACAGAGGAGCAGTTAGGAACACCATGAACTAAATGCCAGGCGTTTCCGGTTCCAGAACTTCTTGCAGTGAAAACACAGTCAGACATGCAGTGTATACAAGTGTCATCATTGACTGTTCCATGATCTAACAGAGGCCTACTGGGCTCCCAGTCTTTCTAATAGGAGGGTCCCCTTTCTCCATCAGAGACTTCCCAGACCCCCACGTAATGCTGTGGAGGCCCGTTGTACATCCACATGAATTCATAGATAAACTCCCATATCTCCTTAGTCGCCCAAGGGCCTGTGACCCACAGAAGGAAAATTCCTAAAATCTTTGAATAAATTATTGGCAAATGAAATTCAAATCTATTACTCTCATTTCCTGTTTGTGCTGTGCTATGTATTGCAAAGTGCAATTTAATTTGCTGCACGTCTTCCCTTTACCTAATCATTCTCCCAAATTTGGTTTCATTTTGCCACCTATTGGAAGTGTTTGGTATGACACTACATATTTACTGGCAACTCCAGTACTCTAATTTTATTATCACTGTATGAATATTTGATTTTCTTTTCTCCCTTTTAAGATCACTGTGCTGCTCTGATGTTTTTATTTGTTCAAAACATAATCCTGGAATTTACTCTCTCCCTCCCAATCCTTTAGAATACCACAACTCAAGCAAGAGAGCTACTTTTTAAAAAAAAATAAGTCTTATAATTAAATGTGTATTTGGATTTAGCATCTCCATTGCACTAAATGTTACGTTGCACTAAATAAATTTATAATTAAAAAATCTTCTTTTCCAAAGGTAATAACTCACTCTGAAATGTGCCATTTGTTTCTGTTCTCCTTTTTAAAAATTTTTCTTAATACTACTCTACATTTAACTTGTCCTTCTGAATCCATCAGTTTACCATCAGTTTATTATCAACTCATATCCTTTCAACTTCTTTGCAATGTTTGGTTTAGTTTAAATGTTGCCTTTCAACCTTTCTACTATCTAGATTTTTGGCTTCTTTCTTTTCTCTATCTGTCCTACAAACCCAGGTACATACCTTTCATTACAACACAGTAAAGTAAACCCTCTCTTGGTCCCTACAGAACTTTGTATCTGCCCTCCAGTCCCCGGCCCTGTAGTAGCCAGACTTTTGAAACAAGAATCTACAATAGCTTTCTTCACCTTATGTTCCACCCAGTTTTTAACTCACTACAGTCTAACTTCTGCCTGTACTAACCCTCCCCACGGGAAAGGAGGAACATCACAGAATCATGGAAGGATGAAGCAGCATGGTGGACTCCCCAAGTTCAAAGCCAGGGCTAGTAGCAGGTGATTCTGGAGAGGCATGGGAGCAGGTCTTGATTGTGGAGGTCTTCTCTTCTGTTCTGAGGAGCTTAGATTTTCCTCTGTTCGGGTTAAGCAAAGGAGCAGAGTGCCATCCACTATAGTTACCAATATTAGATTCTCTGTGGATGGTGCTGTCAGCACTCGTGAAACTAGGAATTTGTTAGGAAGCTGTCATGGGCATTGTGAGAGCCGAGGAGGGAAGAACAGAGATTGGCAGGCTCTTCTGTAATTATATGCAAATACATATAAACGTGGTTTGTGCCATATAACCATCTATAAAAATAGAAGTTACTTTCCGTGCTTCAGGAATGGTTTGGTAATGTGATTAGGCTTAACAGGCTCTTAAACTTTTTCCTACCTGAAGCAGTTCAAAGGAGTTTACTCTGTTTTTGTCATCGAGGATTTAACACGTCAGGGTAACCAACTGATGTCATTGGCATTGCTTCCAGTGACAGCATACATGATAGTCTAGCGCTACTTCAATTTACTGAACATGGATGTTTGTTAAAGAAAATTTATCACAGTGTCACTGTCATTATAGCTTCTTATCCCCGTAATCCGATAAGCAGCACAGTGTTGTCGGGATGTCGTTAACTGATAGTGTTGACTTTTGTAATTTATATCTCTTGCAATCCGGCGGGATCTGGCGGATGGGCTTCTCCAAAGCTGAAAGGATTGCCAGTTTTCCTGTGGGGTCTTCTCAGTTCTGACCCTCTCAGTCCTCACACCAGCCAGGGGGCCCTTTCTCCTGACTGTCAGGGAAGACAGTGACTGGTCATGCCCTTTCATGTATACTGGCCTCATCTTCCACATTTTAATCTTTGTTTCCCAGTACTTCCCTCCTGAAAGCTTTGCCCATCCCTTTTTCTTTTTTCTGTCATGATTGTGAATTTTGTTAATTAGAAAACATGTAATTTTGCTCTGTGAGATGTTTGCTAAACATTTATATATTCTGTCAAAATAAAACCAATCTTAAATATTTACTGTGTTTGCCAACTTATAAAAAGGGCGCAAACGAATAGGAAAAGGTGGCATAGTTGATGAACCAAATATATTCACTGAAATGTGTGTACCTGGATGTCATGTTTCATGTTCTTCATTAATACTAGATATTTTTCTACTTAGTTATGTTTTGTAATCATTTTAGGACCTCGGAATATTGAAGATGAAGTAGAAGAACAAATTCAGCCCCTTCTCCATGAGTCAGTCTACACAGAACATGGTATGAATTAAAACCCATTTTCTCATGCATTGCTTGCTCAAATAGTGGTTTGAGCAATTACATGAAGAGACTTTGACATGATTTTTAAATTTAAGTCATAACTGGGTGGTTTTTTTAATTATTGGAGACAGGTATTTCTGAGAGAGCACTGGTCTCATTTTATCTTCTGCCTTAATGCTAAGGAACTTATCACATAGGTTTAATAAAGAAATGGTAGGAATGAATAAGAAGAAGTGAGTTAAGACCAATGATACATCAAGAACAGATGGCAAGAACAGGGAAGAGGAAAGTAGAACACAGCCAGGCAAGCTGTAATGGGCTGTCGGGCTGCCGTCAGCCGCCGAACCTGCTGCACACTTGGGTGGTCGCCAGAGCAAAAAGTACATCAGTCATATTACCAGGGAGGAAATGAACATGCTATCTACATAGAGAATATAAAACATTTCCCCAAATCTTACATCTAAATCATTTCTTACATGCAGTTCTGTACAGAGAATATTAAATTATACTTTAGAAACCCACGCGTTAAGATTTTATGAGCCTGTTTCTTGAAACACCCCTTGATAAAAGCAGAGCGTATAACCCCAAGATGTAACTCACAAAGGGATTTTGAAGAAGACAGAGCACATGGTAGCCTGATATGCCTAATGGTTTGATGTCAGCTGAAGAGAGTCCTAAAGGAAAAAATTATGTTTCTTAAAAACAACTGGGGCTCTCTATCATTGAAATTGCTTTAGCAGGCATGCTAAACCATCTTCCTCAGTCCTGGGTGTTTGGATGTTATGTGTAAAACATCCTGTCCGTCTCTGTCTGTGCCTGCTGGGGAGACTGTCTGCAGCTGAGCTGGGGGTTTTTGCCATTGGCTCTCTGGGGTCTAGGAGCCCGTGTCTGTGCATTACTGGCTTTTCTACTCAGCCAGGAGAGCTGCTGCTTCTGAGCGTGTGACTCCCGCTCTGGGCAAGCCCGGGCTTTCCCTTCCTACATCTTTGGTTCAACTCTAACCTAACATAAGGATGATGCAGTCTCAATAAATCAGGGATTTCAGTATGATGAGGACAGTGCTGTAACAGTGAACTGTAATGGCTCTGTGTGGGCCTTGCATAGACGTTAGCATTAGCAAAGGCTTCCCCAAAGAGGTGATTTTCTGACTTAATAGCTGAAGGACTTAATAGGTGAAGGTCGTGCTTTGCCAGGTGGGTGTTGTTCGTGGAGGGTCCCAAGCAAAAGGCCCAAGCCCAGAGGAAAAGAAGATCCGAGAGTAGTTCAGGGTGGCCGGCCAGTGGAGTACCTAGGTGGAGAGTGATTGGCAAAGGGTGTTTGTACTTGATTCACAAAGGAATCGGAGCCACTGGAGGGCACTAGGAAGCACTGTGCCGTCTGTCTGCCTGTGAACAGGAGCGGAGGAAGCGTGCTGCGGGAAAAGGAGATGGGGGCCCTACTGGTGATCTGAATGGGTCAGGATGGTCGGTCGAACCAAAGTTAGCCAAGGTGGGGAGAGAGAAGCGTGGGACGATATGGTAGACATTTGGATGGCTGGGTGTAGGAAGCCAGACAGAAGGGGGAGGAATCAAGTCCAGCATGCCTGGGTTTCTGGCCCCAAGCCTTCCTCTTGGACTTACTCTCTTCTTTACTTAGAAATTCACAGAGGCCATGGATTTAAATGTAATTTGTGTTGCTTCCGAGTATGTATCTGCAGCCCTATGTCCTCTGAGCTCCTGGCTTATCGAACTGTCTGTTGATCTCCATTTGCATGTATTTTTATGGGCATCTCAGACTCAAAATGGACTTAAACACAATTCTCGATTCCTTTGCATTTCAAAGCTCTCCCCCACCCCCTAAAATTTTACTTTTATTCTACTCTTATATTTAGTCATGGTCTAACCCCTACTTAGTAACTTAAGCTAAAAACTGGGGAGTTTCCTTATTTTTCTTTGTCTTCCTGTTGCCTCATACGGGACCGATGGGCAAGTCCCTCCAGCTTGGCCTCCAGCATGCATCTGGACCGCAGTGTCACAGCATCACTGTCCCCTTCTATATGATGGCTACAGAGGTGTCCAGTTGGGTCTGTGTTTGATATGCCTGTTCTTTTTCTTTTTCTCCTCTCAGTCAGTTTCCTCCAGTGCAGATGTTCTCTTTTCCTTGTGATTGCCAAGTTTGTCTGCCTCAGGACCTTCGTACCTGCTCTATCTCTGGCTGGTGTGTGTGTGTTTTCCGGTCGAAACATGGCCTCCCTGAGTACCATCTCTGTCATAGACTTTGGCTGCACGTTCTGCACTTCATCGTGGTGTTTCAGGGCCTGTGACTATCACGTACTAGCTGTGTGGCTTTAGCCGAGTTCCTCAAGGTCCTTGTCCTTCAAAGGGGGATGATAGTACCTACTTCCTAGGGTTACTGTAATGGCCGAAGAGGGCTTGGCAGTGCCTCAGATGTAGTCAGCCTTCAGGGAACTGTTTTACTGGGCTGTCACTGACGGAGCAAGGGAGACTCAGATAAAGCATGACGTTCGGTTGCTTTCCCTACTGAAAACAGGGACTTTCCATTAAGTAGCAGTGGCCAAGAATTAAATCCTGCTCATGTGAAAACCATGAAGTTGCCCTGGATAACATAAGAGTAAGGAAAAAAGAATATGGAAGAGGGAGTGTGGTAAAATCAGGGACAGGAGTTAGAATTGGTGATTGGTTTGCCGATTAGCTGAAAACCTGAAATGAGGAGAAACAATGTAGCAGGCTGTGACTGAAAGACAGAAAACAAATAAATAGTGTGGCCATAAATGGGCCCACAACAGTTCAGTACCAGCAGAGGACATTGCTATGCCATACTAAAGGTGAGGGAAGGAAACCTTCCTGCAGTGTTTGAGGAGAGTTCAGTGGCAGCAGAAATAGCAATAACCTGATGATAATGATGATGATGATGATGACAACAAGAATAACATAAAACAGTAACACCGAAGTGGTTACTGTGGTCTAGGCAGTTGTCCAAGTGCTTTAAATCTCACAACAATGCTATAAGTAGGGAGTCCTATTATTTCCTCTTTTTTTTTTTTTTTTAAGATTTTATTTATTGGACAGAGATTGCAAGTAGGCAGAGAGGCAGGCAGAGAGAGGAGGAAGCAGGCTCCTCGTGGAGCAGAGAGCCCGATGCAGGACTTGATCCCAGGACCCTGGGATCATGACCTGAGCCGAAGGCAGAGGCTTTTAACCCACTGAGCCACCCAGGCGCCCTACTATTTCCTTTTTATGGGAGAAAATTCTTTGGCACAAAGTAGTTATGTAACTTCTCTGGGGTGTCACAGCTGATGTGGAAAAACTAGATCTGGAGCCACACACTGGAGACCCCACACTCCTGAGCCCTTTATGGCCCTGTGAACATAGCTAAGTCGCTTATGTTGCTTGGCTGGAGTGTTATATGTATAAGACATACTCTGCTTGAAGCCACGTCAGGTTACTGCTGGGAGAGTTTCTTATACCACGACGACAGGCTAAACCATATCGCAGCGGGATAAGTAGCTTATCCAGCATCTACACAAACAAAGCAGAACAGCTCAGGATATCATAAAAGTTCGTCTCAGAAGAGAAGAATAGGCATTTCTGTGTAACTTACAGGCTCCACATAGCAACCGTTAGATGCAAAGTATAGCACATGTGACCTCATGCAGATGACCTAGCATACAGCTGACAGGGGTGTTTGGCCGTTCTTTGCAACAGAGCATTTTATAGAGTTACTTAAGATTGGTATGTGGAGGGGCGCCTGGGTGGCTCAGTGGGTTAAAGCCTCTGCCTTCGGCTCAGGTCATGGTCCCAGGGTCCTGGGACTGAGCCCCACATCAGGATCTCTGCTCAGCAGGGAGCCTGCTTTCCCCTCTCTCTCTGGCTGCCTCTCTGCCTACTTGTGATCTCTCTCTCTGTCAAATAAATAAATAAAATATTAAAAAAAAAAAAAAAAGATTGGTTTGTGGAGTTTTAGACCAGTTCTCAGTAAGCGGTCCCAAGTTGATCTTCTCTCTAACCTGGTGATAATTGAAGAGGCAAATACATTAGCAATTAGGAATTCCTTTATTCATTCCTTAAATACTTACTGAGCATTTCTTATGGCTAAGCAAGGCCCTGGGTGCTGGGCATACATACTAAGTAAATATATGAGGTCCCTGTGCTTGGTGAGTTCATGTTCTAGTGAGAGAAGGCTTTTGCCCCCTTCAGGTGGACTAGCACTTGACCAGAGTGAGGACAGAGGCTCAGAGCGGGCAACAGTATGTGCGATGGCCCAGATGAGGGGCAGGGAGTGCCCAGCAGCAGGAGCGGGTATGTGGCAGCCCTTCGGAAGAGGCTTACGCGTCCGTGTTAGCTGCTGCCTCTGGGCCCTTGGTGTGGACTCGTGTGACTTTGTTCGTTGTGACCATTCAAGGAGACGATGATGTTCAACAAGAAGAGGCTGGACAAGCAAGAGGACCACAACTGGAAGATGATGATTTCCTTGTAGGAAGTGATGCAGATGATAGATTTGAGCCCTTGGAGACCAGAACATTTCACGAAGGTAGGAAATGTCTTTTGGTTTCAGAATAAAACCCAGCAGTCACTTTGTAATTATGATTATTGAAGTCTTTCTTAAACACCTTTAAAACCAAAATTTAATTTTTAATCTGAAGTTTCTTTTTAAGTGGAAGCTGGGAAGTCCAATTAAAACTAATTTTTTCCCTAAAATAAATAGAAATCTTGATTTTGATTTAAAGCACTTAAAAAAAAAAGATTTATTTATTTATTTGACAGACAGAGATCACAAGTAGGCAGAGAGGCAGGCAGAGAGGGGTGGGGGGAAGCAGGTTCCCTGCTGAGCAGAGATCCCGATGTGGGGCTCAATCTTAGGACCTCAGGATCACGACCTAAGCTGAAGGCAGAAGTTTTAACCCACTGAGCCACCCAGGTGCCCCTCAAAGCACTTTTTTAAGGAACTATCAGAATATATAAAGTCCTTATAAAAATAGAAGGTAAGTGAAATGCTTTAGTACATTGCTTCTACTGTGCCTTTCTTCCTGGAGTGCCATGTATCAGAAGAAATTCAGAAAATTGATGAGATATTTTATTTGGCAATCTGTCACAAACTCTTGTTCTAATATGAACTCGATAGTCACAGTTTATAGAACACAGTTCTTAGCTTCTATGCCAGGCATTGACAACATTTTTCTTGGAAATAGCTAGAGGGTCAGTATTTTAGGCTTTGCAAACTATATGGCCTTTATTGAAACTACTCAGTTCTGCTGTCAATAGTGCAGAAGTAGCCTTAAATAATACCTATGTATTAGGTATATGTAGGTATAGGGGTATGTATGGCCATGTTTCAGGAAAACTTCATGTACAAAAATCCTAGTTTGCTGATATCTGTTCTGTATCAATGTCTTCCATTAAATGCTGGTTATTTAAAAATCCATTGAGTAGTTTACCTTGGATCATCTGCAGAAGGCAAGTTAGAAGTATAGTTATTCACTGTTGACCTATAGAGAGAAGGAATTTCTCTGATGAAGAAAACTTTTTTTCATACATTTTGTGTTTTGCTATGTTTTAATGTGTCACTACCATGAGTATTTATTTGAAGCCTTATTAAATGAGCACACATGCTTTGTTCTTATGGTATCTATTCTCCGATCTTTTTTAAGGTGGCCCTTAAGACTTTACTGAGCTGTTGAAAGATCCTTTTTTAACTTTTTAATTAATTTATTTTTAAAGTAAGCTCTCTCCCCAATGTGGGGCTTTAACTCATGACCCTGAGATCAAGAGTCACGTGCTCTACCCACTGAGCCAGCCAGGTGCCCTGAAAGATTTTAATCCATAGGTTGTACTCTGATTGATTAATGATGTTTTATTTAGAAAATAGAAGCATATAAATGACATATTTGTGTGGATATAATTTTATACCTAAAGTGAATACTACTGAAACATAGTTTGAGATGAGACTTTCATTTCTTAAGAGTAAAAGTAAAGAAAAAGGTTGAGAGCATCCACACAAAATCAACCATCTAGTCCATTATGTTCCACCATATAATAATCATCGGAGTCTATGGTTAGCTTGCATCAGGACCCATGCAACAACATGGCCCCACATGCCGCAGAGGATCTGGATAAGAGGTGGCTGGCAGGGTTTAAGGATTAGCTAAACCTAAATCAAGTTTAGGCAAGTAGACAGGCAGAGAAACAAGCAGTAAATGAAATCCATAGCACCAATGAAAGCAGGAAGGTTCAGAGTAATAAGGTCTTGGATTCAGAGAGGGAATTTCTTATGAATATGGGCCATGTAAGAGGTACTTGACATCCCTACAAATATTTTTCAACGTTGGATGCAATTAAGATTGCCTAGAGAGCTTTTAAAAGAATGCTTTCAGTGAACCAGAGTGTTTCAGGGGGTGATCTCTAGAATGGATCTTTGTGCCAGCTCCCCGGGTTCTATCACAGTGCAGCCGCGGTTCAGCAGGAGCATGGCCAGGCTGTTGATTTTTGCACATGCCTCCCCTTGTGTTCTAGACTGCTGGGTGTGGACAGGCTAAGGTGTGCACCTCGATCCTCACAGCCCCAGGGGAATCAGGTGAAGGCATAGCACCTGTACGGGCTAAACATTGAGTGGAGAGGTAGCCTCAGCAGAGAGGTAGTCACAGCAAAAAGCACAAAGGAGTAATGAAAAAGTAAAGTGTATCTCCTTTTCACAATATGTAGTTTATTGGAAAACTAAAAGCAAGAAACTCTTGTTATATGAATGAATATATTTTAAAAAAAACTTACATTCATGCTTATTGTTGAGAGCAGGAAATATACTTTTCCATAGAAATCATGTTCTCACCAATGGTTTGGTTTCCATACCAAACTACAAAATTGTATATAATGCATAATTTTCTATGAGAAATGTACACTCAGAATGATTTTGAGCTTGTATATGAGTTCAGCTGCATTGTGCATTGACAATAGGCATTTCTAGACCAGCTTTAGAACTTGAGAACTTTGGGGCACCCGGGTGGTATAAGACTCTTGGATTTGGCTCAGGTCGTTATCTCAGGGTTGTGATCTCAGGGTCATGAGATCAAGCCCCATGTTGGCTCCATGCTCAGCACAGAGTCTGCTCTAGACTCTCTCTCCCTCTTCCTCTGCCCCTTCCCACGTGCTCTCTCTTCCTCTCTCTCTTCCTCTCTCTTTTTCCTTCTTTCTCTCAAACAAGTAAATAAATCTTAAAAAAACAAAAAACAAAAAACAAAACTTTAGACCTGTAGTTATCATGTATGTTACAGTCTCCCGGGGGGGGGAAAAATGTTTCTAATTTCTAAGTAAGGCCGATTAAATGACTTCCACATTTTCCTGGTATCTCTTGCTCCCTCCTGTCTTCAGCCAAGCTGGGTCAGGAAGATTGACAGTTACTCAGAATTTTGGTATCTTAGGTACTGCTTACATAACACATTTCAGTTAAGACTCTCAAGTAACTTGAAACTTAACGAGTTTGCTATTTTTTGAGGTTAGGAGTTATAGATTGGGGGTAGGAAGAAATACTTCTAAAAAGTTTACAAATTGAGAATACCTTACTTTCTGACGTCGTCTTTAATTGGGACATAGATTCAGTGTGAACTTAAAAGTTGTTTATTCATAGTCTTCAGAAATTAAAAATACTCTTAATTCAGGTAGTTGTTAAATTAACAAGGTTCAGTGGAGTAGTGAGAATCCTGTGGCTGCAGCCTTTTGCTCTGGGGGGTCTGCGGGTTCAATTATGAACCCATTTACCTGTCAGCTCCCCGTCTTAGAAAGTCTCCTCTGTCTCTCCTTGTGTTCCCATCTATAGACTGTGCTTTTGCTCTAGACAGTAGGACACCATGGTGGAACGTGAAGTAGACCACGACAGCCCCTTTTCCAGGTCCAGCCCTGTCACTGGGTTTCCCTGTTCAAGTCGTCCTCTCATTAGTCCAGGCTCTGGGGCATTGAGTGGGTCGAAAAGAATGAGGCATTTCTAAGTGTAGTTCTAGTAGAAGATAAAGTGTTTAGCAAAACAGTTAATGGATATTTTTTTTATGTTTTATTTTAATAATTATTTGCTTTCAAAATAAAATCAATGACAAGCATAGATTCAGGATCTAAATCTACAGTATATATGCACACAACTTGATGAAAGTAGTAATATTGATTTGGTGTTATTCTTTTCAGAAACTGAAGATAGTTACCCTGTAGAAGAGACAGGTGAGATTTAAACTTAATACTATTTTTTAATTAGAATGAGTCTCTTCCTATAAAGATCATCGTGAGAGAAAACATTATCTATGGTTATCTATTAATATATTTTATGTCATAAAATATATAGAATATAGTTAATTATTATATATATAACTTAGATATATTATGTCATAATTTCATCTATATGTTTCTTTGTGAATATAGTTTTTGTGCTTTTGAAGTCCACTCCTGAAGATAAATACACTGTAATGGGATAGCTAGGCCAAGACATACAGTAGAAGTACATGTTTGTAGTCTTAAATTACAAAGTCAAAGAAAGGTCAAAATTGTGTATTGTCGCTAGTCAGGCATCCTCAGAAGATATGGCCACACTGGAGATGGACATGTCATCTCTCAGTCAGCCTGTGTTGGCCAGTTTTTCTTCCAGTGCTAGAATAGATCCCTTTCTTTGTGCTTGAGGACCCCATGATATCCTTGGCTGACACGGAGGACCTATATTGCTTCAACAAATGCTAGAATTGTATTGTGATCTGGGAGTACTCAGGTACTGGGTCCAAGGGTGAGGGGCTGGGGTGCGTGTGCCCTTCCTCAGGCACGCTCTGCAGCAGGTGCTTGCTGAGTGGACGGGAGGAGGGCTCACCTGCCCCGCCGTCTCTGGTCTCTCTCTCTCTGTCTCTGTCTCATTAGTCTTTGGCTGAATATAGTTGAATTTGTATAATCTAAGTGAGACTATAGCCTCACCAGTTTGAGGCTCAGTTATAAACCCATTGATGATGGGGACTGTCTCATTCATCTTTGTGTTCGGCATTTCCCAAAGTGAGTGCCTGGGTGACTATAAATGTGAGCATCATTATGATTTGATTTTACATTTCTGGCACTCCTGGATATTATGCTTTTCCTATTTTGTGTATCAAGTGCAATCCTTCTTGAGATAGATTTGTAATTTCTAATCATTTCTTAACTTACAGCTTCACAGGTTTATAATCAGGATATGGAAGAGATGATGTATGAGCAGGACAATCCAGGTTTGTGATACGTTTCGGTTTAAGGCACTGGCCAAGGCCATTCTACCCCAGGGTTAATGATTGACTCAGATTCGGCAGAGTCCTCTTTACAATACTCACAGTCCTTTTTGGTTGCCCAGACATTTATAGAAATTCCTGAATATAGTTTAATATTACATGGAGGAATGAGGAAAAAAGGAGATGTATTTTTCAAACCACCATTGGGACTTTGCCCTTTGTAGATAGGATGCTGGGAAGGCAATTCGGGAATTGACGAGGCGGAGTGGTATAGTGGAGTCTCACTGGTTCTTTTCCTTCCTGTCTTTGTGACTGAGAGAGCAAATTATGGACCTTTATTCAGCTTAAATTTTACTGAATGATAATGATAATATCTATCTCACCCACTGGTGAAAATTGGAATTAATTTGTAAATACTTCAGAATGGCATCTAGTAATGTATTTGGTTTTTTCACGTTTGACAAAGGTATATATGTTTTTCCTTTTAGATTCCATGGAGCCAGTAGTGGGTGATGATGAAAGAAGGTACCACGAAGCAGGTACTGAATGAATATTTTCATTAGACTATAAACATTACTCAAGGCTTTATGGTTGTAATGCTATGTTAAAGGGATTTTTCTTTCAAGGGAGTCAGAGAAGGAATCCTAACACCTAATACAAGTCTTTTTGCTTTGTAACAAGATTTGATTATGAAAAGAGTATCAGGCTTTCATATTTTAGCTCATCTACACTGGCACCATGACAATACGGGATATTAATCCTTAATGCTACTTTTGCATATCTTACTTTATGCCAGCTTGAAGAATTTTTATGAAAATAATTTACTTGTCTAGTGTTTTTACTGTGTCTAGTGTTTTTGGGGCAGAGGCACCTATCACTGACCGCAGACACTGATATTTAAGAGAACAGAATTCTGTATTTGAGATTAAGCTGTGTGTTTTTGTTTTTTTTTTTTTAAGCTAAGCAGTTGCATAGAATGACCCGTTTAATACTGAGTTTTATGATCTTTTTTGCAGATGACCTTACATACCAAGACTATGATGAACCAGGTTTGAAAATGCTTCTCAACCTTAAGCCATCTACTTGTTTTAAGACTACTCATAGTTTTTAGAGTTATAGAGGGTAGTGTTTTAAGCTTCAAATACCGTAACTTAAAAGCTCCAAATGAATGGGAGTTTTCAAAGAATTTACCTGGGGAGATTGGCTACCTCCCCCATTGGTTCGGCCATTGACTAAGTAATTTCTTAAACTCTTTTCAAGTTGCCTTCAGAAGCAGCTAAAAATTATCCAGAAAACGTATCTCATTACTTTATAGCCTTAGCTCTCTTTCGACTAACATAATGTCTGATGCATAGAAAACTAGTGAAAGTTGAACTACTCTAGTTTCTTCCACAAAATAATCCCACTCTTTTTTTTTTTTAAATTTTTAAAATATTTTTTATTTATTTATTTGATAGAGATCACAAGTAGGCAGAGAGGCAGGCAGAGAGAGAGGAGGAGGAAGCAGGCTCCCTGCTGAGCAAAGAGCCCGATGTGGGGCTTGATCCCAAGACGCTGAGATCATGACCTGAGCCGAAGGCAGAGGCTTAACCCTCTGAGCCACCCAGGTGCCCCAAAATAATCCACTCTTAAAGGAGATGGGTCTACTAGCATAAAGAAAGTTACAAAAGAATTTCACTGCAGGCTTAAAAGTGGCATAAACAAAAGAGTTTGGGCATGTTTTTGGCATGAGTGGCACTAGATTCAGATTTGGGCATTTATATTTTCAGTTTGTTGCCAAAGCATTCCCCAGCCTGTTTTATTAAACTCCACAAAGTAGATTCTATTTTTTGCGACTTCCGAGATGAAAGAAATAAGGTTCGGAGAATGTAAGTGATTTGCATAAGATAATATGACTAAGAAATGATAAAGCCAATGGTATATCATTTTTATTCTGCCACCTTCATAGATGACTCTGTAAAAGGAACAGAGTCAGCTGAGCATAACTTCGTGTGTGAAGCAAGAAGGACGGAGAAATGTATAGTGCTTGAGTCAGTTATAGAGGACTTTACAGGCTGATGGTTTGGGGGCTTGACATTCAAATAGGAGCAATATGGAGTCCCTACTCTCAAGAAATATATGGTCTCATGACAGTTGGTGGTTCTCAATTGAAGAAAATTAGGACTGGCTGTGTATAAACCTGATATGCTAATTTGTTAAGCACGTGTATTTAAGATTTAAGGCCCTACGAAGATGACCAGTCACAGTGGCTATCTCTAATGGAGTATGAATGATGCCATTGGAAGCATCCTGCATTCTTTAAGAATTTTAAGAATTAGTTTCTTTAAGAATTTTAATTTTAATTAAATTTTAATAAATTTTAATACAATTTAATTAATAATTATTTAATTTAAGAATTAGATTCTTTAAGAATTAGTTCTTTAAGAACTAATGTTTTTATAAGAAATTAAATAACTTGGCCAGTATGATTGGATCTAGATTTTCTTTTCAGTTTCAAATTTAAAGGAGAGAATAGAAATTTGGAAATAAAAGTTGTATGTAGAGATGAGATACTTTTCTCATTTCTGTCACTCATTATAGTGTTTGTCTAAATGTGCTAGGAAGAACATGTTTGGAAGGCAGTTTGCAGACTAGATCCAGAGAACCTTAAAATCAAACTGGAAAGAAGTGTAAAATTAGATACTGTGTTAAAAAAGATGTTATAAAAATAAGTGTGTTTTCATAGGCAGAGAATCAGAATAAGCACAGTTTAACATGTTAAAAAAGAGTAATAAAGTAGGACCTAAGGGGTCATCAAGATTTGAGATACTTTGGATCCTAAGATTTTGAGATACCCTAGATTATCTTGCTATAGAACCTGAACTTTTTCAAACAAAAGGGGTTTGATAGAAGTGGTAATAGGATTATTCACAGTGTTCCAACAAGATACATTTGCGGCATTCAGGAACCAACTAGGGAAGCCAAGTGAACATATGTAAGTGAGTTGTAAGTAGGGTGAAAACAAAACCATTTTTCAGTAGGTGAACAGAATATATTCCGTATTAAACTCCCTACATCTAGAACCTGGAAAACAAATTAGAAAGCATTAAGCCTACATTGGATATACCTAGGATATGACAGTACCAGCTTACCTTCTGATCGATTTATTCATATAATGCATACATATTAACTACTTTATGTCTAAAACAGGACTGGAGCAGTTCTAATGAGGAACACACACGGTTTGATCACACAAGTAACTTCAGTTGTGTTTACTTGAAATTGTACTAAGTGCTGGTGAGAACAAGGACAGTGTGTAACAAGAGCATACAGTGAAGAGACCTACCTAGTTTGTGGACCAGGGAAGGCTTCCCTGAAGTTAGAAGGGAAGGTTAGAGCCATTGACAAGGCAAGGGCAAGGTGGGCGGAATGTCGCAAGAAGACTCTGAGGTGCGAAGATGTGTCTGGAGGGCTGGCAGTGTCATCTGGGCTGAGATTGCGCTGTGTCTGGGGTCCAGAGGATGCCTAGAGTTAGTCTGGCATATTCACCTACCCTCAGGGCATTGTTCAAGGCGCTACAAAATCAGATGTGTGTTTTGTAAAGATCGATCGGTCTGACATGTAGCACATAGACTGGAGAGAGACAGGAGTGGATATGGGGAGACCAGTTAGTTTAGTGCCATTATTCCAATCTGATCTTGCCCTGGGCCCCATCTCTGCCTAAAGAGCAATCAGAGGAGATGAGTTTCAGCAAAGGGATGTTCAGCTGAGTCCCATGCTGCTGAGGACCCACGCGAGGTAGGCACTGAACACATGCATTGCATCTAGTATGACAGTGGCCCCCTGGTGACCTTGGCCGGAGCCGTTGTCAGGGGACACAGATGAAGGTGGACAGAGATAAAGTAGTTTAAACCAGGGTGGTGGCAGTAAAGGGAAGCGGACAAGATGAGAAATGTAAGGAGGAAACATTGACGGGGCATGATGTGTGGGTGTAGCTGGGGCAGAGAGCAAGGTGCCTTTGATGGATGGTGGTGCTTTTCCCCTAAGGCAGGACTGGAAAACAGGAAAGGGCCAAGAGGCTGTGAGTCCAGTCTGTACATGTTGACAGTGTCTGTCGTGACATCCAGGGGGATATGTAATAACCTAGTTGGTGGTGCCTGGATCTCAGCCGAGAACTCGCATTGGTGGCTGTGAGTTTGGGAGTGGTGAGTCTGTACAAGATAATTGAAGCCAAAGTCTGAGATCACTTATGCAGGGAGGACAGTGTAGGGGTATGGGAGGCTCTGTGGCTGGCCTTCGATGAAAGCCAACATTTCGTGCCTGGTAGGACTAAGGTGAAGAAGAAGATTGAGAAGGAGAAAGGAAGAAATGAAAAGAGAACACAGTCACACTGAAGTGTTTAAGGGAGGAGCTGCTGGGAGCTCTAACTCAGTGAGGTGGAGCTCGTCCATTAGATGGAGTGAGGTGGTCTCTGAGGAGTCTTGGCAGGGGTGAGTCAGGGCCACAAGCAGATGGCAGTGTTTGGGGAAGGAAGTGAGGGGTGAGATAGCAAATGTGAATGACTCTCTGAAGAAATGAGATTGTGAAATGGAGGGGAGAGTTGGGGCAAGGGGAAGTAGGCTCAAGAAAGGGCTTTTTTTCTTTAAGTTGGTCGAGTCTTGAGCAGGTTTAAATATAACAGAGTTCAAAGTGACAGTGAGCAAAAACGTGCTGCTCCTCTCTCTTACCAGTACCACCAGAAGGACAGAAGATGATGGATTAAAATTGTCCTTTACTCTACCCAGCACTGAGAATTAGTATCTGAAATATAGATACTAATTAATTTTGGTTGCTTAAAAAAATTTTCTTTATTAAATGATTATAAAAAATACACTGATAACTGTGGTAAGAAAATAAGAATGCTCGCTCAAAGTGAACCAGAAAATTTGAGGCATTTTGGAGAATGGAAAAAGCTGGGATTGGGTTGACCAAGAAAGATGTGTGACCCAGCTGAGCCCAAAAGAAGAAACCAGAGCCTCCTTTGCAGCAAAGCAGAGAGCCCTGAGCCCCGTGCAACTAAACAAGAGAAATCGGGCAGTGGGCTCATGGCCTGCCAGCTGAACCCTCACTCTGAGGGGCTGGCACCGGGAGTGTTTGCCTCCAGGTGGAAGATCAGAGAGTTGTTACCTAAACAAACAGAGAATTTGCCTGGTGAAAGCCCAGAATCCTCCCCCCACAGACATGAAAGATAGAAAAGGGAAATTCAGTGCCACCAGGAACTAAACAGATTTTGGATCCTGGTAACCAGTAATTGGGGAAGATCCTTAATTTCTCCCATTTTACATGAAGAAAGCATTTGTAAAATGGGAGAAATTAAGGTTCTTCCCCATCTCCTATGGCTAAAAGGTGGCCGACCTGGACTTTCAATCTGTGTTTGACTCCACACCAGACTCTTTCCTATCCTGCTCTATAGCCTGCCACTTGCCAGTGACTAAGTCCCAGGGGTTCAAGGATGAATTAGACATTGTCTCTGCTCATAAAATTATACAGGGAATGTTGTGTCACAGTGAGTTATGTAGCCCTAAAGGATTATTTTTTGTGTGTATTTTCTAGTATACGAACCTTCGGAAAATGAAGGTCTAGAAAGTTCAGGTAAGCTTTTTCTCTAAATGGGTGTTTCCTGTGAGTCAGCCCCCCTTTGTATTTATTAAAACTCAGATAACTTGTGGGACAAAGACAGATGTAGGCAGAAATCCAAGACATTTTCCAGTCTCCAAGGAGGTAATTGCATATTGTCAATATATTCTTTTCCTTGTACTTATGTTGTGAGTTTTATGTCATTAGGAATGATGTCAGTCTATTTGAAGTATACTTTGAATATAATTTAGGAATTAAAGTTGATATGCTAATATAAAGAGTTATGAGTCTCCATAAGAAGGCCCTAGTCTAAAAAGAGCCAAATTTAGTTACCTTAGTAGAGATAAGTTAATTTAGGAATCTAGTGTGAGTTAATGTAAAATGTGTTTGGTTTTTTTTTTAGATAATGCCATAGAAGATTCAAACACAATTTTAGAAGGTAAGTTAATTTTATAGAGATAGTTTTACTTTTTGTATTAAAATTATGTTCACACATTCAGCAGATATGTATTGGACACTTTGGTGTCTGTAGGATGCTTGGGGCTAGGAGGGAGAGCGTGAAGACGATGGCTAAGATTTCTGGTTTCCTTGGGGTTGGCATTCTCGTGGTCCGACATGATGAAGTAACTACAGATTGTGAAAAGTGCAATAACATAAAACCAGGATAGTCCAATAGCAAATAACTAGTTATAGCAAGGCTCTTCAGCGAGGGTGGTTTTGTCAGACAGGGTTAGCCTTGGGCAGGGATGGGTTGAAAGTTGGGTTCTTTATGTTGTGGTTCAGCTGGACAGACTATTTTTGAAAGTGAAGGGATTGTTCCAAAACAGTTGTTGCCTATATTACATGGTGGTGCTTCGACAGCATGTAGAGTTACAGAGATCCTAACCGCCTGCAGTATTCTTTCACATATGTTATTTTGGTTGTTCCTCACAGTGGACACTGAAAAGGTAGAGTAATTTATTGCGGGTTTTTGTTTTGTTTTGTTTTGTTTTGTTTTATGGCTAAGCTGGTATTCAACCCAGACTTGGGCCTACAGTGGACTCTGGGGTCCCTGGGCTTTAACGGCAGGAAGTTGCCACAGGGAACAAGTAATATGGCATTTGCTCTTTGTGTTACTCTTAGAATTCATTGCTGAGCCACTCATTGTCAGTTTTCAGGTTAAAGGTTGTTGCTTCTGAGCTTGGTTAGGCAGAATATTTAATAGTACAGTTGAGTGAAATGGGAGAAGATGGGGAGGAGTGAGGGAATGTGGGAATACCGTAATTGCCCTCATTTTCCACTTAGCTGCTGACAGAGACTCTTCCACAGCT
The DNA here is from genome assembly GCF_009829155.1 of Mustela erminea. Lineage (NCBI taxonomy): Eukaryota > Metazoa > Chordata > Mammalia > Carnivora > Mustelidae > Mustela > Mustela erminea. Next base: position 14,208,567 of record NC_045629.1, on the reverse strand, counting down.
GCTGTGACTACTGCACACACGTAAATTCATTTCATGTAGCAGACTGGATAGTGTTCATTTTTTCTCCTACCTCCTGTGACTCAGTTGTCTTTGAATAATATAGCCAAATCTGTTTTTTTATTCAGTCAGAGTCAGAAAAGAGAAACCCCCCATCCCTAGGAAAAACTTTATCCAACCCATCCCACATATATTGTTTTATATAAGAGGCGGAACGTTACAATATGCATCTTGGCCCTGCCTTTCCTGTGTTTGAAGTAGTTTTTCCAAAGACTTTTCCAAAGTCACCATTATATCCTCTACAGGCATTTTGATAAGCCAGTAGAGGATATAGTGGAGACTGCTAAGGAAATTCTTTTTGCAGGGCAGTGGGGCTCTGGACTGTGTGCCGTTAGCCCTCTCTGTAGTTTCTGTGCTTCTGTGTTTGGAACCTGAGTGGTCGGTGAGAAGGGACTCATCATCTTCACGTGCCCTCTAACCTTCTCTTGCCCACTGTCCTTGACTTGGCTCAATGTATCAAAATATAGTTGGATTCCCACACCAGCAATGACAGTGTCATCATTGACACTTCCTTTATCTCTGTAGCTAATCAGTCCCAAGTATTGCTGACTGGGCTTCCAAAACATTTCTCAAATCCCTTCTTTCCTCTGTGGCTCTGGTGATCTAGTTCAGCCCTCATCACCTTCCTGGATGGCAGTGATAGCCTTCTAGCCCATCTTCTCAGCTAGATACTTGTCTCCTTCAAATCCACCTGTCATGATACCATTAGGGTGATCTATTCAAAAGTAGAGGTTAGGCTGTATCAGCCCTGTGCCTAAACCCTCTTTACTGCCCCATCTGTCAGGAAGGTTACTTTCTGTTATAGGCAACAGAAAACTAAACTTGAATTGATTTAAGCGTTAAAGATTCAGGTGACGATCAGTTGTGAACTTGGAAGACCTAGTGAGGAATTTGAATTATAGTCCAGGTGCAGTTGGAATCTGGGAAAAATACTTAAATGAAGTATGGCATAATTCGACTTATTTTAAGGAATTACTTTCACTCCTAATTAGAAAATGGATTAGATGGGGACAAGAATGGAGGCAGGGACCACCCTGTAAGGAAATGTTTGGGTGCCAATCCAGGAAGTGATCATGGTGGCCTAGAGGAATGTCGTGGCTGTCAAAATAGAGGGGCAAGTTTTGAATTTGAGATATATTTTTGAATTATAACTGATGGACCTTTCTGATGGTTGTGAAGTAAAGAGAAATAAAGGGAGACTTTGGTTTGGTTTGAATAACTATCAAATGATGGGACTGTTTACCAACTGTGGGATGGTGGCAAAAGTAGGATCCAGAATAAACTGGTTTAGGGGAGAAAACCAAGGCTCCATATTAGATATTTAAGTTTGGGAGTGATGCAGGATTCCCAGGTGAAGGTATTAAGTAGGGCGTTGGGTGTGCCAATGTTATGAGCTAGATGGGTGAGACCTGAGACTGATGTGCTTGGGAGCCATCATCATGAAGGTAGGAGTTGAAATCCATACTGAAGTGGGTTTAAAAAGTCCTGGAGTAAAGAAAATCAGTCTGTGCTGATATAATAATAAGTTTACTGTTTCCTTTAAAAAAATCCTCCCATTATATCATTGCCAAAATAAATTTCAGGTGAGTCTGTTAAATGTACACTTTTTCAGAATAAAACTAAATTGAAATTTTGAATTTCAGATTCAAAATTTGCTTTATCTTGAAATAATAATAAGGCTTTCTTAGCATAACATCAGTGATGGAAATAATAATGTGATTAATACTTTATGATGCACACAAGTTTTTCAGACCTAAAATGACAAGTAAAAGACATTCTGAGAAAAAATATTGGTAAGGGTGATACAGTGCTAGTAGTTCTCTAACTTACTAAGAATGAGATCAGTAGGCAAACCTTAACAAGCCATTCATAACAGAGAAACGTAGTTGTTCATAGCACTGCCACTAAAACAACGAAATATGCAAGAATATTCATTGAGATTAGTGGGAATAGGTGAATTTTTTTTCCTTTTTCCTTTTATGTAAAAAATATTTCCAGATCTTCCATTTGGGTATGTATTATTCTTAAAATTAGAAGCAAATTAATTTAAGAAGAAAAATGGTTAAATAGCTGCATAAATATATGAGTTTTAGAAAATGCTATAAAAATTCTTCCTTTTGACCCAAGTCTGTTCCACGTCTTCAGGAGCAAAAGGAAAACTGATGTAATCTTATCTCTAGATTAAGGTAATGTTCAATGGGTTGTTAGATATGAAGATCTTAAAATGTGATATAATTTGATAGATGGAATCAGATCAGTATATTATTATACCATTATTTGATAAGGTCTATCTGCGGTCTCTTTAGATGCAAATGGGTTGAAGTGGCCAGGGAAAAAGGCAAGATGTTTAAAAAGTCATATCCTTATTTTTGGCCTTTCTTAGAATATGTTATCTTGAAAATTATTTTTCAGAAACTTTATTAAGGATAGTAATTAACTTTTAGGACTCTCTTTCAGTTTCTTTGTGTTGTTTCATTCATGTTGCATTTAGGGTTGTGTATTAAAAACTTTTTTAACAAGATACTTTAGACCTCTTTCCTCAGCTCTCTTATCAAGTCTGATGCAAAATTGTGGTGAAGACCGGGGTTTTAGTTCATATCTCCTTTGCACAGGCAATGAGTTTTGGTCATGGTTAGTCAGTTAGGCAGATATGGAAAGCCTGTTTTACAGCACACTTGAGAAAGTATACAACATTTTGCAAAGTTATGGCTAACTCTTCTTTGTTGTAATAGTGTGAAAACCTAATGTTTTTGTCATCATTGCAGTCATATTCCAGAAATGTCTGTAAAAATAATCACTGTAACTTAAATACAATCTGTGTTTGAAACACTGGTCAGCAGTATGTAATGTACTGTAATTTTCTTATTTTAGAAGCGCACATGCCCCCTGCTGAAGAACAACAGGAAGTACCACTAGGTATGACATTTTTTGGTTGAATCGCCCTTTCCTTTTCTGTTTTAACTTAAAATGTACTGTTGATAGTCACAGTGGCTGTAGGAAGTCACTAGTCTATGAAGGGTAAAAATCCTGAGAGAAGGATTAATTGTACTTCAATTTAAAGAGAAAATTGTCTGTGTTTTGATCAGTTGAGCCAAAGTAAAGGAAAATACAGGTCAGATTCAGTCAATCCCTGTTGAGCTAGGAGGTGAGGAGCAGTAATAATCAAAGTGCCATGTGATTTTGGCCATTATAGATGGTGTAATAGTAGTTAGGTGGGGTTCCCCCCCCTTTTTTTAACTGATAAGCTAATTGATGATGGAATCTGATTTGCCTTAAAATGAGAGTTTAGTAGTGCATAATTTAGTGACTTGACTTTTCTAGTTCCCCATTCCCATGAGGGCATCGTAGTGCCCTGGGCCTCGTTAGTACCAGAAGTCTTTGTTTCCAGCTCACTGGGTTAATCCGTTTCTGCACTTTTCCCTCCCCTCTGCCACATGTCCCTCTTACAGCAGTGAATTTAGGGAATGGGGACATCATTTCAACCAAGGCCTGTGTTTTCAAATGGCATTTTAGAGATGACATGAACTCTACCTGCAACCAGAAATGACATACAAACCTCCTGTTCTCGTAGTGGGAAACATGTTTTATCAAGAGGGGAATTTCCAGTACCTCTATCCCAACTAGGCCAGGTGTATTTCCTCTTGTTTCTGTGTTTTATTTCCATTTTCTTTCTTTTTGTGTCACTTAATGGTTGAATTATTGCTCCTATTTTTTAGACGCTTAATGTGAATTTTGTGGCAATGATATGCATTACGCTTTTTGAGTCTGTAGAAATAATAACTGCCAAAACCTATTAAATAATAAATTTCAAGGAAAAAAAATAACTTTTATAATCAAAGAATATTTTTAGTTGTATACCCCAGCTCATCTTTGCCTGTTTCACGTTGGGATGTTTTAGGTTTTGGTGATTGTTATACCATCTGTACAAATGCTTAAAAGAACTGTGTTGTTGGTATTATAATGTGAATGAGAATGGAATTCCATGGAGAATTGGGACTTTAACATGATGGATACTGCGCAGGTGCGTGTATTTTGTGTTTAGGAAAGGTGCGCAGAGCAGGGGGAGCTGCTGATTCTATCCTGCCTTATAATTTCTTCTTTCTTGTTGAGTGGTGCTTTCCAGAGGGCCTCGTTTCTGTCTTGAGGAGGCAGAGCATGTTACTGAATTAGCATTTTGATTACTGTCCTGTACTTTAAAGAAATTGTCTTATAAGTATTTTTTAAAATAATGAGTTTTTACAACATTGGCCTTTTTCTAGTTACAGTTCATATTTTTTAATATTGACCTGACTTTAGCGAAGGCATAAAAATAATACTGTTTTCTGGCCAGAAATTTCTGTGCTTTTTTTTCCCATGTTTTATAAGCTGAGTGCAAGAATTTCCTTGCAACATAAATATGAAATACCCGGTGGTTCGGGTGCTGGAAGGAGGTGCTATTTTAGAGGAGGTATTTAACAACCGAAGCACATAAAAACGAAGATTTGCTAAATATGTGTACTCACTGAAATATGATAAGCTCCCAATAAATAAATGGTGACTGTGGCTATTTTTGTTTAGTAATTAATTAGCCTGGTCTCCGAGGTGAATAAAGAGAAGTTAAATCCTGAAAGACCTGCTCAGGAAGTTGTAACCTATAATTTGGTGTCATAAAAATTGGATTAACCTGCTGCCCAGTTACAGTGCGACCTTTCCAGAAGAGACTGTGAGGCCAAGAGTTAGCAATATGTATTTTTAATGATTGCACTTGCTTTGCTTATTTCCCATTATTTTCATAGACTTAGTTTATATTACAACCTCTTTTATTCAGTGTTATAAAAGAATAATCGTTGAAACTCTGTATTCGTGATCTTCATGTACAATAAGCCAACTGCTCTTTTAAGTGCTTAACATCTGTGGGATGACAGAAACTGCAGGAACACTGATGATGGGGCCTGTCTCCCCCAACTTTGCAATGCTCCTTAACTTCCAATCTTGAAAGTCTATTATTCAGGGGAAATGTTAATGGAGGACCTCTGCAACATGCTAGCTCTTAGTGCACTTTACTCTGGCCCTTGGGATCTTAAGTGATGATTACTTTGCCTTCCCTGATCATTCCAAGACTAGGTTATACTGTCTTAATATTGCTTATCAAAGTTCGCAATAGTATATTTATTGGCATGCTCTAACCCCGCAGGGCGGGGACTGTCCTAGTTCACCATTGTATTGACCCACACACTAGGGACAGGGAATATGACCCTTTAGGAAGTAGTAAGCATTCTGTAGGAGTTCTTCTAAGCACATTCCATGAATTAACTCATTTAAGATTTCTGGTTGCCTAAGAGGTAGACATGCTGTTATCTCCATGTTACAGATGAGAAAACTGAGACACAACGAAGCTGATGTGAGAGCCAGTGGGTGGTAGAACGGACGCTGCCCCTTGCCTGTTGGCTCCAGAATTCAGGCTCTGGGTTTCTGTGCTCTAGAGGACTTTTCATAGGGAAGGCCTAAGGGCTGATGAGTTCTGAGAGCTGTTCTGATGTGATAAAGATAGAGCTGTCATCTTATTCAGCATCTTTCCCTTACTCTACGTTAGTACTTCAGCTAGGACCCAGAAGTGTTGAATATTAAGATTTATGGTAGAAAGTGGGTTGTCCAGTAGCTTGAATTTTTTATCTTTTCTTTATATTTGTAAATTTATAAGTGCTTTGCTCTTGACAAAGTCAGTTCTGGGAATTGATCATTCTGATATTAGAAGTCGATCATTTTGAATACCAGTCTTTTATAAAAAATTGTTTTTGCAATCCAGGCTCCTTAGTGAGTTTTTACCTGTCTCCTAAAATCCAGATTTTTTAAAAAAGATTTTATTTATTTATTTGAGAGAGAGAGAGAGAGAGAACACATGCCCAAGTAGGCAGAGCAGTAGGCAGAGGCAGAGGGAGAAGCAGACTCACCGCTGAGCAGGGAACCCGATGTGGGACTCCATCCCAGGACCCCAGGATCATGACCTGAGCTAAAGCCGGTTGCTTAACAGACTGAGCCACCCAGGCGCCCCCAAACTCAGATTTTTTACTTGAAATCATAAAGCATGTGATTCTGGCAATATGACACAATAAATGTGCATAGCACAAATTGATTCATTTATGAAGGAATCACGAAATTCATCTGAGTAAAATTTCCTGCCAAACTGTATGTTAAGGCCATTTTACTAACTGGTTCCAGTAACAATTTTTTTTCTGTCATACCATGCCAGAAAAAAAAAGAAATTAATATTTTATGGTGATAATCATATTATTCAAGTTGGAGCTATATAAGCATCAGTGTTTCTGTTGCTCCCATCTCTCTGAAAATGGAGGTAACACTTGTAACTCATCCCACCGTGGGCTGGTCTAGCAGTGCTGATGGTTTCACTCTGCTGCACCTGTGCGAACTTTCACTCATGCCTCCCCTTGTCATCCAGCATTTCCTAACATGATCACTAAGGCACCCAGCCAGACTCAAAAAATAAGACAGTGCCTGCCCCCATAGCAGGTCCCAGTCCTCTGGGCATACAGCTGAGTAAAACAACCACTGTGATGTTCTTAACCCCCCAGAGGGGTAGGCAGGGCAGCACAGAGAAGGAGGGATAACTAATCCAACTTTGGGAACAAGGGTATGGAGAGTCAGAAAGGTCTCCCCATGTGTTGTCGTGCTGTTAGAAGTGACACTAGCTGGTGGGTGGGGAGCAGAAGAAGCAAGTGCTTGCGGAACAAGGGCTAGGACAGTGAGCCATACAAAGGTGTAAGAAGACAAGTGGAAAAACAGGCAGGCGTCAGTTCCTGGAGTGTCTCAAAAATGATGTTTAAAAATTTGAATCTGGGCCTAAAGGTGGCAGGAGGCCACTGAAAAATTCTAAGCAGAGGAGTCACATGATCAAATCCAGATTTGAAAAGAGCAGACCAGTGAGGAGGTGGAGACGAGGAAGGGGCAGATGTACTGAGCCAAGCTGGAGACCGGAGATGCTTCAGCTGTGGGACTGGCCGGACCACCTCATGGGAACTCAAATGGGAAGCAGTTTTCGGGGAGAGAGGGCTGACTGAAGGAAAGAATCAAGGACGATTCCTATGTTCCTGACCTGATTGAATGAATGGTCAGCCCTTCATGGACCTGTTGGAGGCAAGAGGAAATGGAGAGTAGCAGAGGAGGTGATTGGCTCGATTTCGGACATACCGGGTTTGCCACTCAGTGAACCACCTCTGAGTAGAGTCATCTTTCAATATGCAGGAGCAGGGGCACTTGGGTGGCTCAGTGCATTGGATCTCTGCCTTCGGCTTGGGTCATGATCTCAGGGTTGTGGGATCGAGCCCCACATCGGGCTCTCTGCTTGGTGGGGAGTCTGCTTCTTCCTCTTTCTCTCTGCCTTTTTCTCTGCCTACTTGTGAGCTCTGTCTGTCAAATAAATAAAATCTTTTAAAAAAATGTAAATATGCAGAAGCATACTTTTGGGTCCTTCAGAATTGTAACTGGGCTTTTAGGTTATTTGCCCTTTAATTGGTGCTCATCCCTATGCCTCAAACAGCTTCCTACTACCTCAGGTATGTTTGATGGCACAGGTTACAGGAATGCTCATTCCTCTCCTGGGCTAGCTCACTGATAGATTCTAAGACAACCTAAAGTCAAAGGCATTTGTAAAAACATTTTCTGTTGAGGTGTAATTAACACACAGAGACGAGCTCGCTTGCTGAGCAGCCAGTGAAGGAATGCGCCTGTGATCCGTTCCTGTACCACTAGTCAGAAAGCGTCCAGCACCCCAGAAACCTTCCCTCCTCCCGCTCAGTCACATCTCCCCCAACAGTGAGTGTGCTGATCTGTCAGCATTGATTGGTTTGCTTGCTTTTGAATTTAATAAAAGAAAGCCAGAAGCAAACATACACAAACGCAGATACACTTTTTTGATGACTTTTTTTGTTGTTGCATAACATCGTGTCTGGTTTCATCTACTCTGTAGAGTATCGTGCTGGTTTTTATTCATTGCAATCATTTACTACATGTACATTAAAAAAATCCATTCTACATTGATAGCTATTGTGAATGTTTCTAGTTTCTGACTGTTAGGAAAAAGCTTCTATGAATAATCCTGTACTTGTCTTTTGTATATAAATGCTCATTTCTGTTAGATATATGAAAGTATACATAAGATTTCTAGTCACCTCACATTAGCACCGAATCTGCTCATATAAAAACTTCTGAATACACATGCACGCACACACACATGTAGATGGATAGATAGGAAGGGAGGAAGGAAGGCTCATACTCGAGATTTAGAAATTATTTCAATATTTAGTTGGACCTTTAAGTGCACCATCTTCTTCCCTACTCAGATTGTAACAGATCTAATGCTGTGATGGTAAAATCAACCAGATACTAAAGTTTGGAATGAGAAAGTTTTTGCAAAAAATTTGGACAATAATGACTTTGACGGTATACTTTTTTTTTTTTTTTTTTTTTTGCCTGATCATTTATATTATTTATATTGTCAGTAACATTAAAAACTGGCATATGATTATATTAGTGTATTTTAACTGCAACTTACAGTATCTAGTTGCTCCTTGGAAATCCCTCCTATATTTGTTTTTCAAATTCCATGCTAGATTTTTTTTTCCTCTGTTACATTTCTTATTAATATAGTGAAAATACTGTTGGGAGAAAGAGAGTTAATGCTTGTATTTCTCAAAAGATTGAAATTCTTAAATTTAGTTGTAATTCTCAGATGCTCTAAGAAGCTTAAGTTTCCTTCAGCAGCTTTGCAAATAATTCCCAGGGACTTCTCTGGGTAGTTAATCACTGTTGAAGGAGTTGCCCTTAAAAACAACAATAACGCATAAAAAGCATTTACTTCTGTTGGTGTTTTTGTTTGGTTTCGTTTTGTTTTGTTTTTTCTTTTCTTAAAGTAGAGTGAGAATGAAGCAGTTACACAGTCTGTGGTTGGTCCTTTAATTTAGATTTCCCCTTATTTTTGCAGATACTTAAAGCTGCAGAAAGACTGCCCCCACTACCACAGGAGGACCAGCCTAAGCATACGCTCCAAAAGATGGCTGTGATAGATCTTGTGACGTAATTACTGAGCAGACCAAGATCTTTGGGAATGAATACTAAAGATGTTTCCAATTGATTGTAGTCCACTGGCATTTTAGTGTTTTTTTTGTTGTTGTTTTTGTTTTTAGAAACAGAAATTACATGTATTGTTACACTCCTGCATGTTCGTTTTCGATAGCATTAGTGGATCCTTTGGGTTTTCTCTTCTCTTCCTTTCTTACCTACATTTGTGTGTGTTGTTCAGGTAACAGTTGATTATAGTGACGATGTAGCAATAACTTCTTGGCAGGGTTTCGTATATATATGGCTAGCGATTATCCCCACGTCTGTCAGACTGACCTGTGTCAACTGCATTAAGTGTGATCTCAAAGCCGTGAGGAGTGCCCCGCGCTTGCACTCTGAGGAACACTACTAATGGTTGCTATTAGCTGTGAAGATTGGACTTGTATATATCTGCACTGATACCCTCATAGGACATTTCTACCTTAGCTTGGAGTATTCAGGGTAAAACTCCAATTTGGAGGTTCGCAGCTGTTAGCTCATTGATTAGGAAAATTGAATATTTTGGTGAAAGTCTTAAGTTATCGTGGTTAATTTATTTTTTAAATTGAGGGGGAACAATGAAATTCCTTGCTAGGATATAGGCAAAAGGAATGGTCTGCTCTGTCATGCAGAAACTGTTGGACACCTCGGATCAGGCATATAATAGCTTTGTCCCTTCGGCATTTGTTTAAATTTTAGAAAACCTGTATAAAGTACCAGTGTGCATTTTAAAGGTTGCTCTGCCTTTTGCTGATTAAGTTATGCCCTCCCAACACTGAAGGCGGCACTGTGATCTTACTAGAGAACGAGGCCTCTAGCTGGGTTGATTTAGGACTGTGTGTGAAAAGTGTCCACACAGCCACATTGCCTGCTGCTGTTTGCAACATATGAGCCTTTTCTTTCTACCTTGAAGAGTTTCCTCTACTTTTAATGTGGTTTATTTTGGCTCGGACATAGTTGCTGTGATGAAAATACTCATTTGTTAGAAAAGAAGGTAGTGACATCATCATTTTGAAAGGACCATGAGCTATTAAAAAAAAAAAAAAAAAGCCATAAGAAGTAATTTCATTTCCATTTTAGGGTTAGCTCTTGATAATGTTAACATTGTTTTAAAATAAGATGACTTTTCTTTCCCCCCTGCTTTTAGGGTTACAATCAAAGAGATTTTATATTTTTATCATTATAGATCATACTTACAATGTAGTGAGTTATGCATGCTGACCCAGTGTGTGGTGAAATCCAGAAGATTGAGTTACTAAGAAAAGCAATAATTTTCTAAAGCTGTGATATGGGTAATATAGAGTTGCTACTCTAATTCTAATAACGCTCTTAATTCATAATATGAATTATAGAACACTACTTTTTATAAAGCCTTATTTTTTTAGGGAAACTTAGGAGTGACATAGACCTGATAAATGAGTAAAATTTTGCTGGATTTTTGTAGATAATCATCTCTAGAACTCTGGAAACTGAGGATTCATTATGGTGTGGTCAACTTCCTAAATACTTTCTGATTCCATATACCTGAATTAATGAGCCTTGTCTTCAACTATGTGCCACGCTGGGCAATATCAATGGATTTTCTAAGAATAATGTAAATGTCTTCTGTTTAATGTTATTTGAGTGCAATAAAATGCAGAATTCTTCTCTATATTGTCATTATTTTGAATTATTACTTTATTATGTAACAAAATCAGTTCATTTTCTACTTAACTAGTATATTGGAATATTACAGTATCTTTTTGATGACTGAAATCACGAAGGTGTACCTTCAATCCTTTTTGAACCTGTTTCTGATAGGTGATGTTTATTTTGTTTAATGTTGGCTCTGATGCTACATTGCCAGGGGCTGGATTAAAATGAAATAGCCTCTGCATCCCTCCTTTGGGGGTTTTTGTTTAGCATCAGCGAGGCAAGCCACTCCCCCCGGCCCACAAACACACAGCCTCCCGCTCCCCCATGACCATCATACCACGTGTTCATGAACTCCATCGTAGCTGAGAAGACCAAACAGTCTGAGCAGGTAGAAGGGCAGGACAGGGTATAGCAAGTTGTCTTTCGATGTTCACTGTTGGGGCAGAAAAGGAGAACTAGACAACTAGGGAAGAAGCCTCTGGGTTCTGGAAAGTGTTGTTTTCTCCTCCAGCATGCCCAGAAGAAACAAAAATAAAGACTTCAGACTCAGGAGAAACAGATCCACTTTTATCAACTGCATTTCCCCCGCTAAGTGCTTTGTGAGTGTTAGGGGGTTGCATTTTTCCCAGCAGAGAGGGCTTAACGCTGCTTGCAGATAAGGAAACTGAGGGGCAGCGGGACCGAAAGGCCTGCCAGCCATGGTCCTTCATGGTGAGCACGTGGGCAGCAGGTGGAAGGTGGAAACAGTTGGAGGGAGGCCCGAATGCAGGTGGGAGAGCAGGTTGGAGACCAAGGAGTAATGGTGGTGGGGGCAGGGCTGACCTCAGGAAGTACTGGCAGACACACAGAGAAGGGCTGGGGAAGCTGTGACTGGCTGAGTGGGCCAGCGCTGGGGAAGCAGAGTCCTCGAGAGTCACTGATGCCAGTGAGACGAGATACTGGTGAGAAAAACTAGGCCTTAATGGAAATTAGCTTTGGACATATGTGAGGTCCAAGAAGAACAGGTCAGTAATTGAAGAGCAGAGTTGCTGAACACCCTAGAGTTCAGGGTATTTGAATTCACAAAGGCAATTTTCTTTAACAGTGTATGATAATTTTTGAATGATTCAGATCCCATTCTTTTTAGTAAGGTTTTTCTTATTCTGAAAGGGGGAAAAAGTCAGTATAGTTAGAGAATGCATCACGTCTTCTGGATACAGGTGCTTAAACACTATGAGTTACATGTGAACTTGGACGTGGGTAATTTTCAGAATTGGGCTGAGCATACCCTTTAACTTAGAGACGTCCCATCATTGGACCATACAAAGTGTGATTGAATTATTATTACAGAGGATACTTTCTAAATCAGTCTTACCTGCTCTGTGACCTTTGGCAAAATTCCTGAGCTTCCTTTCCTTATCTATACAATTAAAACTACTTCCCAGGGTGGGGTGGAGTTGATGGGATCCTCTGCAGTGAGTGCTTAAAACAATGCCTGGGACACAGTAAGCATCCAGTAAGTCCTTTTCCTCTGGAGCACAGCAGGTCCACATGGGGCCTCCCAGGGAAGCATTTGTGCAGAGAACGAAGTAGAGCAGAGCTACATTTTACTTGTTAGCTCTGCGGAATACTAGTGAGGGACGCTGGATCTCTGTGAAAAGACCTTTACCTACTGAAAATCAGAGGGCCCAAGATGCCTCCCCTGCACATTTCTCCATATCCAAACATGAGTCACAGATGTCCCCAGGCTGATGTGGGGTGAGGGACAGAAGGGGATGTGAGAGAGAGCTTTTCCCCAGAGCTGGGGAAGTTTGGGTTGGACCTTCTGTCAGACTCCTCGCCCTATCCTGAATACTGCTATGGAGGAGGAAGAAAGATGGTGGCCTTGTTCCTGGGAGCTTGCCTGGCCATGGCCCTTCCACACCCATTCAAACCACTCCTTGTTTCTCCCCTGCCGGTGGGAAGATGTGTGGAGAGCTGGAAACTCTTCAAGCACCCACCTGTTTAATCGGGTTAGCAACTTGGATTTCGTGCTTGTGTTTTCGACTCACACTGGCCCCATGCCAGTGCCAGGTGACGGATTACTGGAGGACGAGGCGGGTCACAGCCTTCCTGCAGGCACTGCTGGTAGCACTGGAAGGACTCCAGGAGGAACGGGATTGTTTGTTGTTGTTTTCCTCAATCCTGTGTCCTTGACACCTGCCAGAGTGCATCCTATGAAATGACATACTGACTAGCTTTTTGATAAAGGAGGTTATAGTTAATAAGATCAGAAATTCTGGGACATTCAACAGAGATCTGGAATGGATTTTTTTTTTTTTTTTAAAATATCCCTTGTACCTCCTGCCCTGCTGGCAGGAAGGGTGGGCAGTCAGCTCGATAAAACCCACTCTTTGCAGGAGGCAAAGGCTACAGGACCCTATCTCTCTGTTTCTCTTTCTGGAACTGACGGGATGGGCGCTGGGGGAGGATGATCTGCTTTGGAAGGATGTATACGGCTGACTTTGATACAGTGGGCACTCGACTTTCTCAGCCTCAGCTTCCTCCTTTGCACAAAGGGAGGTAGACCTCTCCAAAGGGTGGCAAGAGGCAGGCATGATGTGCTTCGACCAAACCCGGCATGCTGTAGCTTTCAAGGTCATTCCCTTCCTCTCCATTAGTTCCTTGAAAATGCTGGACCTATAAAATTCCCTCCCTTGTCTTGGAAGCCTGCCTCAGATTTACTTGTCACTTTCTCGAAATGAAATGTTTGATATGAATGATCAGTGGAGGAAACTGGGGAGCAACAAAATCAAGTGTTCTGTGGTCGTACTCCTGATCTGACCCCACAGCCCGATCTACTATGAGGGAGGAACTGAGTCTGAGTCTCCCAAACTCTGCCTCATCCTGACTCCCACACATATGCCTATACACGCGTTCTAGAAATACCCAAAGCTAGGTAAGTACCTATGGGAACTGTAATCAACTGGTCTACCTTGAAATTTAGCTACACCCCCAACTTATATGAAACATAGGCCAGATCTGAGATAGTACAGAAATGAAGTTATAAATAAAGTGCATGGTCAGGTCACGTACTATAGTTTTCCATGTAGGGTGGACATTATTTGACTGGTCCAGGTTCTGGGTGGGTTTCACTGCATTCAGTCCCATTCGTGGGAGGGACCCTCTGACTGATTAACTTAGTGAGAGGTTGACACCAGTGGGCTGTCAGCTCCTCAGCACCTGGGCTCAGTGCAGGCACCCTTAGTGGTCCACCTGTATATGTGTGAAGTCCTTAGGGAAGCGAGACTGCTGTCACCCCAGTGAGGGGGACATGTGGCATTTCTTTAAAGCACATGGTGACTATTATAAAGTTGTCTTCTGGTTTTAGGACACAGTATAAATATTGAGCAAGCTTTGATGAGGGCTTCTCTCCACTCCAGTTTGCCTTTACCCCACAGAGGCATTTAGAATCGGTGGAGGTGACCCACAGCCACTTTTTCCCTGTAGATGAGGAATACTTAACCTGATGCCTCATATCTAGTGACTGCCCAGTGACTTTTATAAATTAAGTCGAATGAGTCTAATCTTAATATTTCGTAACGAATTTCATGTATAAAGAATTCAGGGTTTAGGAAAATGGAATTCTATGCCCAGAAATATTTTTTCTTGAATTATATTTATTTGAATTCATTTAAATATCGTCCTATATTTTGAGATAATAATGGTGACTTTTACAATACTTATTTTATTTTGTCTTTACTTTTCAGAAACAAATAGAAAAACAGACGATCCAGAAATAAAAGAAAAAGGTGAGATCATCAAATAAACTGCCTTTCAAATATATATAGGAAGAAAATCATTATACTACTCATGAATAACATTGTGATTTTATTTTATATCATCAGTTAAATTACCTCTGGGCTTATTATTTTAATGGTTTTATCAACAAATATTTATTAATATTTACATAAGCATTAAGAGCCAAAGAGATTCCCTGGCTTCTGATCCAGGTTTTGCCATTCACTATATATGGTCTGAGAATTCCTTGCCCTCTCTGTGCCTCAGTTTCTTCTCTGATATGGGAATAAAACAGTACCAAGTTCAGAAACCAGAAGACTCCTGTTGCTACAAAGGGAATTAAATGAAAATATGTATAAAGTACTTAAAGCAGTGTATAGCACAGGGAAAGTACTTAGCAAATGTTAAATATTGTTTATGTTAACATCTGTGCCAGGAATAGAGGTCCAGAGATTACTAGAACATGTTCTTTCTTCACAAGAAACTCTGAATTGTTGGAAGGACATGCAAACAAGGTTATATCCATATAGAATCGTTTCTGCTTTCCCACAGTTGATTACAAGACCCAGTCTAAAAAATAACCCAGTAGACTTTTAAGTCAGCTCTTACAAAGGTTCCTTAGCTTACTCAGAGTGAGGAAATAAGTTAAAAAATTATATAGATGATATGGGATAATGCTTTTTTTTCCCCATATCCCACTTCTCTTTGTTCTTTCCAGTCCTTGACATTTTTAAGTATTTAATTCAAGTTAGACAATAAGAATCTCTAAATAGTAAGCAAGGCTACTAATTTAATCCCTCACAAATTTTTTCACATCATTTAATTGATTAATTAATTTTCTCATCATAATAAATGTGCTCTTTAATCCCCCACCTCCCTCCCCTCTGCTAACATTGGTTTATTCTCTATAGTTAACAGTCTGTTTCTTGGTTTGTGTGTCTATTTTTTCTGCCTTACTCGTTGGTTTTGTTTCTTTAATTCCACACATGAGTGAGATCATATGGTATTTGTTTTCTCTGACTGACTTATTTCACTTAACATCCATTATACTACCTAGCTCTATCCATTTTGTTGCAAATGGTAAGGTTTCATTCTTTTTTATGGCTGAATAATATTCCATCGTGTATATACATATCTTCTTTATCCATCCGTCTATTGATGGACACTTGGGCTGCTTCTATGCTTTAGCTATTATAAATAATGCTGCTGTAAACATAGGGGTGCATGTATCCCTTTGAATTAGTGTTTTTGTATTTGGGGGTAAATACCCAGTAGTGTGATTACGGGATCATAGAATAGTTCTATTTGCTTGTAATATCATTTGAATGATAAAATCTTTAATGATTAAACCTTACAATTTCAGAAGTGCCTTTAATTTTGAGTGAAGAAAGCAGTGTCTACATTTGAGAAGATATAATAGTATGTAACATTATAATATACATAATGTACATGGTCTCAGTGTATAATTACTCGATAAGCATACAGAATTGCTGACCTCCGGCTGTCATTTTGTAGCCCTTACGCTGGTAATTAGACATCTAGCCATGCATTTTTCCCCCTGACTAGTTGTATTTAATTTTTTATGAAAGCAACCCTGAGATACGGTTTTAAAGTAGGACTTCTAATGAAAAACAGCAGTCTTCTACACCCCTACTCCCTAAGAGTCCCATCCCTGACTTTCCTTTAGCGGTTTCTTCTAGTACTTCACATTTCTAAATAGCTACTTGTGCAAGTTTCTCGTCAATGTTAGAAGCTGTTGGTTGACTTTTCTACATAGATGACTGGAATTTAGCTCAGTCATGACCCAAGTTCCCCATGTTGCCCCACCTTCCTGATCTTCTGTGACATCATGATGTACTCTGATCTTGATAAGTAAGTAGCCACCTTCTCCCTAGTTTTGTTTCCTACGATTTCAGTGACTTGCGGTCAGATGTGATCAGGAAGCAGATGATCCTGTTTCTGACATGGTCAGAAGGTCAGTAGTAGCCTAATGCTTGGCCACAATGTCTGTATCCTTCCCCCACTTCATCGCACTGCAGAGGCATTCTCTTATCTCATACCTTCATGAGAAGGGTGAGTATAGGGCAGTAAGATACTTTGAGAGAGAGAGAGAGGCCACATTCATATAACTTTTATGACACTATTTTGTGCATGTTCTATTTTATTATTAATTATAATAATGAGTAATCTCTTACTGTGCCTAATTTACAAATTTAAGTTTATCAGAGGTATGTGGGTATAGGAAGGAAACATAGTATACATAGGGTTTGGTGCTGTCTGTGGTTTCTGGCATCCGCTGGGAGTTTTGGAATGCGTCCCTGCAAATAAGGAGGGACAACTTTATGAAGAGGACAACAAAGCAAGGAGGAGGATATCATCAGCTTTTGCTAGAACTGATCCCTTTCTCGATTCCAGAATGCTTCCTTCCCTTGGCTTGTCGGTTACCACATCTTCTTGGTCTTTCCCCTACTCTTTGCTGGGTGTGCTGTTCTCAGCCTCTTTGGATGGCTGTTCCTCATCTCCCTGACTGTCTAGCACTCAAGTGTCCCAGGACACAGTCCTCAGAGCATTTCTCTTATCGGCACACTCTCCCTCAGTGATCTTACCTAATCTCCTTGCTTTAAATAACTGTCTGCCAATGATGACCACACTTGCCTGCAGCCTGGGTCTCTTCCCTGGTCTCTAGACTGGGATGTCCAGCTGTTGCCCGGTGTCTGCCAGAGAACCTCGTTTGGACATCTGATCATCACTTCAAACTTGTGTGGCCTGAACTCCTGACCTCCCCTTTTGAAACCCGCTCCTCCTACGAAACGTCTCTTTCATGCCTCCCTAAATTTACCTTAGTAAGTCCTGTCAGTCCTCTCCCCACAATATATCCAGATTTCCACTGTCCCCTGCCTCTGACAGCCACCACCACCTAGCTCCCAGCTACTGCCGTCTCTTGCCAGCATAATTCCAGTTGCCACCTAACTGATCTTCCCGTGTCCACCTTGCCTCTATAATCTTTCTCAATACACGAGCCGCAGTTACCCCTTTAAAACCTAAGCTGTGTCGTGTTGCCCACTGTCTCCAGTATTTTCATAGCTTCCTCAAAATGAAAGTCCTTTGCAGTACAAACCCTCGTAAAATCCATTCTCCCTTCTCCGTCTTCTCTTGGTTTCCTCCCCAACATCACATCCTATAATACTCTCTCTCCTTTGCTCACTCTACTCCAGCTATACGGACTTCCCTACCAAGCAGTCATGGGACCCAGGGCCTTTGCACTGACCGTTCCCTCCAGCTGGTTTCTCTCACAGAAACCACATGGCTTTCCATAGTTTTTGCTCGACTGTGGCCTCCTTAGCGAACCTCCCTAATCTTATTTCAAGTTAAAGCCCCCTTACTTTCCATACCCTGTTCCCTTACTTTATTTTCTCTATAACACCATGTGATGATATTTAGTTTAATTCTTTGGGATTTATTGTTTGAACCTCCTACTGGAATCCAATTTCCATGAAGACACATTTTTGTCCTGCTCACTGCTGCGTTTCCTGTGCCTGGCACATAGTAGACACTTAGTAATTATTTGTTCCCTGAATTTCTATTATGTTTTAATTTTGAAGGATTTGAACAGACATTATAGACATTTTTAAAGTAAGAACCAGACCCAGATAGAACTCTTAGGATGGAAATCTATGGGAAACCCAAGGCTTGAGTCAGTGACACTGGGGTAAGAAGACAGCTGTTGTCATCCCTAAAGAAACTGGAGTGATTACGTGGTCCCCTCTGTGACCTCACATGTCAGACGTCAGTGGTTGCCTGGATCATCATACCCATGCTTTCTGGAGCACAGAACTGACAAGTGTTCAAAGCATTAAATACACTTTCATGTTCAGTTTCTTTATCCAGACATAAGGATCATGATTCTTTTTTTTTTAATTAATTTATTTATTTATTTGACAGAGATCACAAGTCGGCAGAGAGGCAGGCAGAGAGAGGGGGGAAGCAGGTTCCCTGCTGGGCAGAGAACCTGATATGGGGCTTGATCCCAGGACCCCGAGATCATGACCTGAGCTGAAGGCAGAGGCTTAACCCACCGAGCCACCCAGGTGCCCCAAGGATCATGATTCTTAATGCCTCACAGGATATACTTCAAAACAGGAAGATAAATCATTTATAAATCATAAATGCAGTCTGCTACTACTATTACTGTCTAAATATCTGCACTCCAGATTGCTTTGATTAGCAATGAAGTTGGATGATTTGGGGGTGAATGATAGTTGTGCCAGTTTTAAGATTTAGTTAAAACAATGCTTTTTAAAAGATCCATATGTATAGTCATAATCAGTTCTAAAAGCAAAGGTGTTTTTAAGCCCCCAAAGTACAACACATATAATTAAAGAATGAAGGGTGGGTTTTGTTTTTTTTTTTAGGTTGTATAAATTTAGCTGTACAAAACACTCACTAAAATGATTCACATCATTCAGTTGGCCTTGGACGAATGTCCATGTCTTGTTGTGGCTCCAAGGCAGAGACCACAGAGGTAGGACCGAGGCTGCTCTTGGAACAACGTTAGCCCACGTCTCACTTGGTGATCCCAGAGACTCCTTTCTCCTTTAAAGGAGAAAGGAGATAAAACAAATCCTCTTTGTCCTTTATTCTATTTTCCTGTCCTGCATTGGTTAGGGAAATAAGCACTCTTAAGGAAAATCCTGGTTTCTTAACAACACCCTTTTTTTTTTTTTAAGATTTTATTTATTTATTTGACAGAGATCACAAGTAGGCAGAGAGGCAGGCAGAGAGAGCGGAGGAAGCAGGCTCCCTGCTGAGCAGAGAGCCCGATGCAGGGCTCGATCCCAGGACCCTGGGATCATGACCCAAGCCGAGGGCAGAGGCTTTAACCCACTGAGCCACCCAGGTGCCCCACAACACCCTATTTTTACCCTCCTCCAATGTCTTCAGTGGTTGAGTTGGATTTAGACCTTCCTTACAAATCACACATTCCCATTATAATTAAGTACAGTTATATGTAATTTTTAAAAACCTCAGATTTTTGTTCCTTAAACAAGATAGGAGTTTATTTCTTATCCACATAAATAACCTAGGACCAATTTAATGGCTCATTATGGCCATAGCTCCTTGTCTTGCCATTCTGCTGCCTTAGTCTATAACCTCATGTTTCAAAAGGGCCATTGAAGTGCCAGTCATTACCACCATATCCAGATAACATGAAGGAAGTGGAGAGAAGAAGTAAAACTTCTTAGGAAAACTACATTTAACTGATAGAACATTGGTAAAGCTAAAATTCAGGGTTCTGGTTCTACAGAGGAAAAGAACATCAGATATTGAGAGGAAGAAGCGATTAGCAGTCTTGAGCATGCAGTATTTTACTCCTGTTAACAGGGTATACTCTACCACCATATTTTAGGGAAATGGCTACTGCTCTATGCTAAAAGTTTCAATAAATCATCAGAATGTTAAAAAAAATACCAGTTTTTCGTCATTCACAAAAACATACATCAATTTATTTATCCACTTAAATATTTGCATGCCTACCTACTACATGCCAGATACTGTTGTTGTAGGCAAGTGGATGCAGGTGAAAATAAGACAGAATTCCATCTTTCATGGAGCTCACATCCCAGTTGGGAATCTAACAGCACGCACACAATCTGAAATAGTGATAGTGCTCTAAAGGATACGGAGCAGGAGAGTATGCTGGCAGGAGGTGGGGAGGGAAGGAGAGTATATCTCTGAGGAAGTTAGGGATACTATCAAGGCAACTGTGTGAATGCTGAGCTAGGAGCACACGGAGAAGAGGAAGCGCCTATGCAAAGGTCCTGAGGCAGGACAGCCAAGCCTGAGAACCTGGAGCACCCCAACCAAGCTGAGGGTATATATCATGCAGTCAGAGAGAAATTTCGGGGGCCAGGCTGTGGCATAGAGTTTGACATTTTCCTTTATGTAGTTGGGATGTCCTATCCAGGCCATGCGAGTGTTGCAACTCAGTCTTTCTCATTCACCCACTTACTTGTTTGCTCCTGGGAAGTCTACTTCAGTGCTTCTGACAAAGATAGAGACGGGGGAGGGTGAACTCTGGACATTGGCGCTCGCAGATAGTAAACACATGCAAGCCCTACCCCCACTGCTGCTCACAGCTGTGCTGCTCCCTCTTCAGAGACTCCATTTTGTCCTCAGGGAGCTGTGCCTCCTTCCTCACCGCCCACCATACTCTGTACGGCTTTGTCCTCCAGGCTTCTGATCCAAAGGGGACTTGTCCAGTGTGGTAGGTGCTGGGCTTTCTGGGCTGTTTCTTCAGAGAATTTGTGGAGAGAATCCTTGGGTCAGCTTTGCCTGCTTGGGTCATCACACTCCCATGGTAGGAAACTGGCAGTTTCTAGCGGTACCGATCAACAGATATTTGTCTCTGAAGTATTTTATTGGATGTGAAGTGCAGGAATAGTCTTAGAATTACCCCCAGAATCATTGAAAATCCCTTGACATTCATTGTCCGCTTTGGGAATTCCATCCTCTTTTTTACTCAGATTTGTAGGGGGCTGTTAACTGTGGGGAAGAAGGAAGAGGAAATACTCCATTTTTGGAACATGTAGTGAAAAAATGGAATGTGTTTTAATAGTCAGACTTCAGTTTCATAATGATAGAAGTGGAGTTGTTTTTGGTTTGTTTGGTGTTTTGTTTTGTTTTAAATGGCCATTCCGAGTTTGTCTCAGGATGAAATATCAGGTTGCCAGATTCTGTGCTTGTGTGATCTCCCCTCAAGCGTATTGTTGAGGAACTGCGGTGAGAGCAGAAGATTTTGCTTTTACTTAGAATTGATAATTCTATGTTCTTTCCTTTTAGAGAGTCATAGGTTTGAAATAGGGTTTATTCCGAAACAGGCCCTATTTGCCAGATTCTGAAATTGAATCAGATTCTATTTGTTTTAGATAAGGTTGCTATATCTGTTTCTCCCCACTGGATGTCATCTTTCCCCCACATATTCCATCCCCACAACCACAAAATGCATGAACTACAAAGCAATGGCAGCAAAAACATCTTAATGGATGTCAACTCAAACAGTCACTTTTATTCATCCATTTATTCAGTACATTCTGGGCACCTACTATGTGCCAGGCCCTGTTGTAGGCACCGGGGCTAACACAGTCAATAAAAACAAAGTCCCGTTCTCCCGGTGTTTGTTATTTACTGTATGTGTGTTTGGCGGGTGGGCGGGGGGGGAGGTTAGATATGTAATTGTTAAAAATTAAAATATAACACTGGTAAGTATGAAAAGGAATGTAAAACAGGAAAAGACTACAACAAATGACAGTGGGCAGGGGTGTTGCTCTGTGGAGAGGCCTCTGAGATAGTGACGTTTCATGATGCAAGGGAACGAGTTGTGCACACACCCAGGAGGACCGAGTCTAGGGATGGAATAGTACATGCGTGGTCCCCGAAGGAGTGAGCTTAGCATGTGTGAACAGCAGTGAGGAGGTGGGTGTGGCAGATGGAGAATGGGGGAGGGGGAGGAATAGGAGTGGGTGGTTCAGAGGGCTCACAGGGTCCGAATCACATAGGGCTTTGAGGGCCGCCACTCTTATGGATTTTGTGTATTAACTTGAGCAAGATGGCCGCTGAGAGAGTGAGAGCAGAAGGTTGGTATGATGAGCCTCATGTTTCAACAGGCTCATTCTGGCTCTGGGGATGCAAGACTGGAAGCAAGGAGACCACGTAGGAGACCCCAGGAGGGAGTAATAGGGCTGGTATTAGGATGTGGCATAATGGAGGTGAGTGGTGGTTAGATTCTCCATGTATTTGCCTGTGAAGTCACTAGAATTTGCTAATGGATAGGATATGAGGTATGAGAGAAAGAAAGACAGGAATCAAAAATGACTTGGAGCTTCTTAAAAAGTGGTGCTTGAGCAATTCATTGAACGTGAAAGTATGCAACATGCGGCTGGTTTAACATAGATCAAGAGTCAGTTATTAGTTGAGGATTTTTGAGTCTTTAAAGGAACCTGAGAAGCAGCAATATACCCTTGCCAGCAAAAAGGAAATGTATTTTTGCTCTGTGTGTATGTGTGTGTGTGTGTTATAATTGCATTTGAATCAAGGACTTCTCCTGAAATTATTCTTTGATTTAGACCAATACTGAATATCCTGTTGTATTATTCATTACAATTAAGGATACGCTTAAACAGTATATTTTGTGACTGTCTTTTAGGCATTTAAAGATGTCCTGGTTGCTATTTGTATTCTTTTAAAAAGTGATAATCAGTGCCCTGAAAGAACACCAGATGGCACTAGAAAACAAGTTACATTTACACTAACAGAAATCCCACTTGTAAAGCAGCTTCAAGGAAAGACCTAGAAGATTATAATGCAGCCGGTAAATTAGCTTGATGCAACTAGTACCTTGTATGGATACCTCGGGGTTTTCTGTGATCATGAGGAAAACAGAAATAGAACCAACACGAGCAGCAGTCAAGCCATAATAAGTTGTCTTGATATTAAAAAATATATATGTCAGTGAAGTTTTTCCTGGGATTCTTACAGCTGAATGGAACATATCCAACCAAAGTTGTTCACCATAATCCTGAGGATAAAAACTAAATTTATTAGTACAGTACCTGAAGCTTATGGCTTTCCTCTGTTCACAATGCTCTTTCTGGCCTCCCCTCTTCACATCCTCCTGGCAGAGTCCTCCTCCTTAGAAATAAGCTTAGAGGTTACCACTGCTAGGCAGCCTCCCCTGATTACACCCCTATCTCTTACTCCAGACCAGACGATGTACTTTACCTCTGTACTCCCAAGACA